>NC_031770.1:77128073-77438012 GCF_001522545.3 Parus major | reverse complement strand
CAGCGGCCCCTCGCCCGCGGCGCCTCCATTCACACCCGGCTCCGCCTCGACTGCCGCCGCACTCGGAGCGCCGGGAGCCGCTTCCGCTTCCGGGGCTCCGGGACCAGGGGTGGTGCCCGGCCGGGAAGAGGGCAGCGTAACCTGGGGCTCCTCAGCCCGGGAAGCGGGGCGGGCTGGGAAGGGAGGTGGCCACGAACTGCTGCAGGCTCCTCCTCTTTGTGTAGAGGGGAGCCACAAAGCTGGCGAAGGGGCTGGAGCACAAGTTGTATAAGAAGCGCCTGAGGGATCTGGGAGTGTTTAGCCTGAAGAAAAGGAGGCTCAGGGGGAGCCTTATCGCTCTCTACAGCTGGCTGCGGAGGCTGTAGCCAGCTGGGGTTCGGCCTCTTCTCGTAGACAACCAGCAAGAGAAACATAGTCATAAGCTGCTCCAGGGGAGGTTTAGGCTGGACATTAGAAGGAATTTCTTCATAGGGATGATTAGGCATTGGAATGAGCTGCCCAGAAAGGTGGTGAAGTCACCATGCCTGGAGGTGTTTCAGGAAAAACTGGATGTGGCACTCGGTGCCATGGTCTAGTTGAAGTGGTGGTGTTTGGTCATAGGTTGGACTTGATCTCAGAGGACTTTTACAACCTAATTGATCTTGTAATTATGAGTGAGCACCTTCGAGCCACTACAGGAAAGTAACAGGACCTCGCTTGGAAGCAGCTGGGGGGATCATTTGTCCAGCCACAGGAGCAGTCGGCTGAGGCTGCTGCCAGTGCCGAGTTTACACAGGTCTCAGGGAAGACTGAGCAGGTGCTTCAAAGAGAATGTAATCCGTGCCTATTGTTATAAGCGCATATTTTATTATTGGCTTTTTGCAAATATTATAATGAATGTTATCTGTATAAGGTTAGACAATTTTGTTGTATTAATATGGTTTCTTTCATTTCTGATATTGATGCAACTTAGAAATAGTGGTATAATACATATATGTTAGGCTATAACATGATATTAAAGTACAAACTACTTTTGTTTATATAAGCCAGAGACTGAAAAGATAGTCAGAGACCCCCCCTGTATTCTTAAGATTATCTTGTCGTCCAAGCCCTCCAAGAGAAGAATTTATTGCATCTGTTATTGGAGGATATAAAACCCAGTGGCGCCAAGAAGATTGATCTGTTGGGAAGGGGGCAAGGTAAAAACTAAACAAAGGAACATCAAAAAACTTAAGAAGAATGTATGAATAAGTATGAGAATTTATGAATATGTAGTAGGGTTCTGTTTTTAAGGTGCAATCCTGTGTTAATCAAGGTGTGCTCTCTTGGCTGAATGCAGAGACACCTGGCCATATCTGTTTACTTTACTTTATTTTTATCTCCTAATTGTCTTTCTATTAAACTTTTAAATTCTATATTAAAGTATGTGAAGCTCGTTTTTCACACTATGGAAGTAGCAGGCTGCATCAGGTGTGGAAAACAGCCTGAGCTGAAAATAGCTGGAGGCTTAGACGGACATAATTCCTCAGCTTTTACTTTTTGCCAGATGGTCCCTTACAGCCAGAAGTGGATGTGGAAATAGGTGTACCCTTCTCGTAGTGCAGCTTATTCTAATCAGGATGTAACGGGTGTGCTGGTGTAGCAGAGATACCTCTTTCCTGGGCCTTCTGTTTCTTTTGTGGAAAAGCACACCCAGAAAGATGGCATGCAGAGAGAAACAAAAACTTTGTTTCCATACAGAATGCCAGTGAAAATTCTCCATGGGCTTTAAAAGGTATATTACAGTTGAAATTCAGTTGAAGAATTTTAGCCCTGAAGCGTTTGTCCATGTGAAAGGAATATCTGAAGTGTGGCCTGGTTTAACTCTAGTAAGCAACTAAGTGCAAACAGCCACTTACTCTCTCCTGCCTTTAGCAGGATGGGGGAGAGAATCAGAATGGTGAAAATGAGAAAGATCAGGGGTTGAAATAAATATAAGGGAAAAATAAGGACTTGATTTACTATTTCCCATTGGCAGGCATGGGTTTAGCTATTTCCATGAAAGCTGGGCTTCATCATTAACAACAGTAAGTTGGGAAGAAAAACACCGTAACTCCAAATGTCCCCTCCTTCTCCAATTTTTTTACTGCTGAGAACATCATATGGTCTGGATATATCCCTTTGTTCAGTTGGGGTCAGCTGTACAAGCTGTTCCAGCTGTGTCCCCTGACAAATTCCTGTGCACCCTCAGCCTGCTCACTGTCAGGGCAGCATGAGAAGCAGAAAAGGTCCTGATGCTGTGCAAGACCTACTCAGCATTAGCTAAACATCCCAATGTTTCTAATTCCATTTTGGTTGCAAATGCAAAATGCAGCACCCTACAAGCTACTACTATGAAAATGAACTATCTCAGCCAAAACCAGTACAGGAGGCTTCAGTGAAGCATCAGGAAACAACAGCAATAGATTATTTTTGTACCTAATTTTCCAGTTACTTACGTTTCAGTACTGTTCTGTCTGCACTTTCAGTTTTGCCATAAGCCAGGTGTGCTGTCTTTGCAAGTCAGTAGGTGCCACAGCTTGCAGAACCAACCAGAGTTGTGTGTACAGATAGAATAGGAAGCCCTTAGGTTCTGTGAATAAATTAAAATCGTTAAAAGATTTTAATCCATCTAGAATTTATTAAAAACTTCATTACACATTTTCCTCCTGCATTTTATAACTGGATTTTATTAGACATAGTTTCTTCCCTAGAATATCCTCTAATAGTAATTGAGGTATTCAGTTAGGTAGTTTGCATAACTGAGTCATTAGGTTCTCATACTACATTACAAGTTTCGGAATTTTGTCTTCTAAGGCTTTTGTCATCATCAGATACTAATCTTCTAGCTAAAATTGAAGGTCTCGCTACAGCAAAAGACTAATTATATTATTTTCCCTAACTGCTAAATGCACTTCCATTATAATGTTACTTTATGCTGTTTGAAATAAGGCACTGATTTTGCTTTACAGAACAAACAAGCAACAAGTCAGACACCAGGTGGTGCCGAAGACCGGCCAGAAAAGAAAGTGAGCAAAGTATGATAGTTAACACGCAAGTGCAATGCATGTTCAGAAAGAGTGAGAAGCAAAGAGCAACAGCAAGATACTCAGTATCTGATTTCAGTAAATTGGGAGCAGCAGTTATGTCAGCAGTATGGCAAAATAAGGAACAAAACCATTTGGAGAGGGGAAGATTTGTACAAAAATATATCATTAATGAGCAGTAATCTGTTCTCGTTGCCTAGATTTAAGATTCTGATATGCTTTTAAACAAGTGTAAGAGCTGCAGAACAGAAATACGTTTTTTATATATAATATATAGTTAAAATGGGAGGGTACATTTTATTTAGCAATGTACAAGGCAAGTAATTGTTTACAGCTGATGTTACATGTTATATGCATATTTATGGACTTTGCCATATTAGACACTTTGAAACTATTTACACAGGCATCTGGTGATGTTTGTATGTGACATCAAACACACTTTGTGAACAGGCATGTCCTGCTAGCCTTTATACCGGCAGTTACTCTGACTCTTCTGGTGTACCAGCAGAGGAATCCAAGTCTCTGATGTCTTCCTGTGACTTTCCAAAGCTGACATGGCTGTGTCTGAACAAGGACTGTGAGGGTGGTCCTAGTAGTCATTTCAAGGACTGCTTTGAGAAAAAAACTGCAAGGTGTTAATAGTCTATGATATAACATTCCTCTTTACTGTATATAAATTTTCTTTTGTCTTAGAGCTACTTAGATGCTTGTACACTTAACTCTGGTTTCTGCTCACCAGTTTTAATCCTTTTCCTGGCAGAGCAGTCACTACAATCAAGAAGTCATTTTCCCAGGATGCAGTTCATCCTCTCTGCCATGGGTATCACTGCTTTGGTTTCAGCTCAGCCGTGTTGGTTTAGCTAGTGGGGAGCTGAGTTTTTGTTCTTCCTCGACTTCAAACCATAAGAAAAATACCACACAGGAACCACGCACACACACATTTTAACTCTTTTTCCTAATTACATACTGAACATTTACCCAAATTGTTGCTGATGAATAATTTTACACTTTTAATGTCATAAATCATGTAGCTACTTATATTAATGTAAGTTACCTGTTCTACAGAAAATTAATAAATTAGGTACTTCTTCTGACAGAAGAACACATGGTGTTGCCCTCTTCTACAGTGATACAGGTTAATGACCCTATTACCGTTCTGTTTCAGTATAGCATTATTTTCCATATAGTGTTCATAAAGTAATAATGAAAGTAATATGAAAAACATCCGTTGGGATGCTCTATGAAACAAACATTTCTGATTCTATGTAGTAAGTACATTTCTTTAAAAAATGCAAGCAAAAACCTCCCAACAAGCAGATTATTTGCTGAACTGAGATTTCAAAAGGATTTAGTTAAGGGAAAGTAACTGTGATAGAAGCTAACTGTATGCAAACATGATTCATATAATACTATTTTTTTCACTTTGTGGTGTAGGTGTTCACTTGGAAAGAGACTTGATGCAATAAGCTCTTAAGTACACGGAACATAGAAAAACAACTTTTTTATTTACTGATTCAATTGATTTATTCCTTGCTTATTAGTTTTAATGTTCGTGGCAAACTGACTTAGGGCTACAGTGTTCCTTTATGACTGATTTCAGCATGCATGAATCTTTTGTAGGGATAGGTGAGTACTGGTGAATAAATATTTTAACTTTGTTACTGTAGCTGTGTTTTATTCCAATAGTACTTACATTCTAATGGTATCATAAGAAAAAACAAAAAAACAACTAAAGATAGTAAAATTAAAGCATAGTTTTAGATTTCAGTGGAAATTCATATTATGGCTGCTTATGGTTATGTTCTCTAAAACATATGTAGGCTTCTGCATTTAAAAATGTATGAGTATGCACTGACTCTTAAAAATCAAAAGAAAATTCTAGGAATGCAACATTTTAAATTGATTGCTATTTGTTTGGTGTCAACAAATATTTAAGAACCTAACTTCTGAGACAAATTATGTTTTCAGAATTGAAAATGAAAATAAGACTTAAAAATAAAATTATTTTATTCCTTATGTGTATACAATATGAAACAAAGTTTTGAGTGCCACAATATATTTGAGAAATAAAATGTCATTTACAGTGTTGTTTCTACAGAGAGCTTTGAGAGAAAGTCATCAACAAAATTAACAGTCTTTAGTCTTCATGACATTAGGGGGCACCACAACCTCACAGACTTAGAATGATGTAAGTTAAAATATGGCTACTTTTCCTGCTTAAAATAAATAGGGAACTGCATAAAATAGCAAAATTAACTCCTGGACTCATTCCCTAGTGCAAGGTTATGATACAGTTATTAATAAAATTTCAAACAGAAGACGACCCAGACATTCAGTAGAATATAGACTACACCCTCCTTTTTCTAAGTGTAATAAAATTAACAGACTAATGGATGCTATATATACAGCCTCCTTTCAAGCCTATTTAAATCTTGAAGTTTCCTTTCAGCTCAAGCCTCTAAGGTATCACAGTGTTAATTCATTCAGTGGAGGGAATCTCTGTGTGGGCAGGGACCACAGAGGGAGCTAGGGACAGAGCTGCTGTAAATCCAGGTCCCTGGACTGGGTATCTTGCTTGGGGTAATCACCATAAGCTATCAGTCTACACCACCAAACACATGTGTGCTGTGCTGATGACGTGTCACTGCAAGGGGGGACAGTCCCAGTCTTAGATGAAGACATGTAGACATGGCAGATGATTTCCTTAGTAGGTGATTTACTCAGCAGATCTATCAGGGAAGAAAGTGTCTGTCTGTCCAGAGGGTTAGTGCGCTTGAAGAGAGACAACAGCTGTGACTTCAAGCACTGATTTGCAGGCCTGAAAAACAAGATGCCTTGCTGTTGATCCTCTACAGCTGAAATGATGGTGTTTTCGATGTATCAGAGATAAGCTGGACAACAAGCTTATAAGCAAGATGCTTGTCATTCCTGGAAGACTTAACACTGGCCTCACTAGTGTTCTTACAGTTTGACCTAGACAACTGAGGCCTTACTTGCATCAGCTCTGAAGGATGATTTTCAATGGAAATCCACACTGTAAAAAATATCCACATGTAACATTGAAGAGTATGTGTTCTACCACATAAAATGAATCATATGATAGTAGTGCACTTTGAGTACGGATGAAGTAATCAAACAATTAAAATGTCACGATGGGAGATGACTAACAGTAGGGCAAAGTATGACATGATATATGAGAAACTTGTCTAATTTAATTAAGTGGAAAGTATGACTCATAGTCTTTGGAGCCGGGCTAGGGAGTGACTGGATTCCACAAAGTGGAGCAGTGTTCTGGTGCTACACTTTCTAGTTTCTCTACTGCCTGAATATGGACACCATAGTAAAAAGCTTTCCCTGACTGGAGGCTGTGGTTAAAAACTAATGGAGTAACTGAAGTCCTGTTAGTGCAGGAGGCAGACTGGGGCAGAAATAGCTGTTAGAGAATTCCCACTTCTCTACAGCCTGAAATAGCAGAGAGTGGCAGTGTTTCAGCCTATAAACCTGCATGCATGATGATTAAGATCTGGGTTACTATAATGGCAGAAGTCTTTCTCATGTGATCAGTCACACAAAGAAAAGATTATTACCCATAGGCACTCCCTTAGACTTTCTGCAATATAATTTTGTACCTATTGATATATATGCTATGATTTTGTATGTGAAGAATAATACATGTAGGAGCTATAATAAAGTACCTGAGAAAATGCATACAGACCTGATTTTATTTATAAAACCTTATTAAGAAAATATCTGTAACATACTGTACAAAAGTAAATTAAGAAAGTCTCTCTTTTAAGCTGCTTGAAGTCCTGAAAATACCCCAAGAAAATAGCCAAAGGCAAAGGAAGGGAATAAAGACTAAAGCAGAGGGATCAGCCTGACAGCCCCACAGGCTTTTTAAAAATCAAATCTGAATATATATATATTCTATACAAATTAAGTTATGGTAATATAGATGTATGGTTATATATATAATCAAACACTGCTCTTGTGAGGTTAGTTTCACTTTCTGTTGGTATGCTTTGTGGAACAAACAGTACAAGAACACATGCTACTCCTTCCCAAAAAAACCTCACTCCAAAGTAGAGAGAGGGAGGAGTAGCCTACATTTGCAGCACCACTGATCTAGAGAACTTTAAGAATAACCTGGCAAATTTAATTTTAAATAATGATGTTGAATAGGTTTTAAATTCTTGTCACCCAAGCATTCCTTAGAGAAAGAGAAAAAATAATTTTTGTTTGGAAAATGTCTGTAATTTCCTATACTCCTTTCATACTCTCACCACTTTGGGCTCCACAGAACAATGATATTTTATGATGAACATGATAGAATTGACTTGGCCTCAGAGAACATAGTGCCATAGGTCCATTGTTGTTCATACAGCTACAGCTGGAGTCAATGCCACATCTTTCCACTGCTGGCTTTACCTACTGCAACTAGCTTAGGATTAACGAAAAAACTCCCTTACCATCGTTATACTCAAACCTTCACTCAGTGTGGAAAATGTCCTTGTCCAGATAGACTTTCAGGGAATTACTCAGAGAGATTAAGTTCCTCCAGAAAGGGAAGGAGGTAAGAAAATTACTCTGTACTTGTCTGAAATGAATTTTTGAGATCTCTGAGTAGTTTCAAGTTTTGGGATTGCAATCTGAATGCTCTGAAAGAGTGCAGGCTGTTACTGGAAAATGTCAACTCTTCCTCAGAAAAGTCACATTCTGAAGTCCTGTATCTAGCTAGAAGCCCTGAAGAAACAGCTTCTCAAAAAACACCTTTGGGAGAAAAATCTTCACATCCTTCTACTTTCTGGGAGTTAGATCTGCTAAAATGATTTTAATATTGTATTTTTTTAATATAATTTGATGTTTTGTCAGAGACCCACTATGTCCCACATTCTAGACTTTCTAAACCTCAGTGAAAGACTTATCAGTCTAGCTGAATTTAGGCCTGACCTATGCATATTCTCTAACATGGAGAACTAGAAAAACATGCCAGCATGTGTTGCTACACAACAGCAAAGAGTCATGAACAGAACTAAAAATGATTTATTAAATGTAAATTATTGAACAAAGACACAGAGATAAAGATGCTCAAATGAGTATAAACAACATGTACATGATGCTGGTCATACACAAGGTTATGCTGTTTTAAAATAGGAAGCCTGTTTTGATTATTTGTCTCAGATGAAAAGTTTGATTACCACAGAGGGAACAGGGAGAACGAAAAGACAAGACATTTTGTCCTGAAAAACAGCCCACTTCATTATTTTCTATTCTTCTCTGTACTGCAGTTGTATCAGCTTTGAAATGGGTAGAGCTGTTGCTAGGTGATCTTCTTTATCCACTTCGTAGCTGAAATTTCAGCCAGCCTGAAAAGAGTTTTTATATCCCTAGCAGCATAAAATTAAATTCTAAGGCATTAATAACGATTTTCAGCACAGCCCTGCTTCTAACTATGAGCTTCTTTCCAACCCAACCACCAGCACAAGGAGCACACTTTCATAGGCAGGCTGTGGGTCAACATGATTTACGTGGTAGCAGCTGCAAACCCTCCCTGAGCATTTCCCTTATCTCAGCTGTGTGCATCTGGCTGGAACACCCTTTCTTCTCCACAAGGATTCCTTCCTTGTTCTGAGCAACTCTCTGTACAGTGGGACAAGGCTGAGAATCAATACAGCTAAAAAACAAACAAGTCTTCCACTCCCTCCTTACTTGGATCTGCTGGGTGGAGCTCCTCTTTCTGGTTTGTTTTGGCTGCACAAGGAGTCCAGATAAACTCAAAGTGAAATGCAGTGGATGAAAAAGAACAAGTGGGCATGGCTTGGGCAGGAAAGGAGCTATTTGGGGTGCTTTAACACATGCCTGGTATTGCAGCCAAATATCAAAATAGACCCTCAGATTTTCTTAGCTTTGTGATCTACCAAGGAAATCTGGATCAGCTGTATGTGTAAAGCTGAACTATTTAAATTCAGAGCTGACATTATTAATCCAGATCTTGAAATAAACATGTCATTTATATTTTAACTGAAAAATGTGGGGTGGGGGAATTTTATTGTTGTGTCTCTTCAAATTTGCAATATGGAAAAGACAAAGTTAAACCCAGGACAGTTCTCACATAACCACAGCCAGCAAATTAGGGTTATATCCCCTGTTTTTTCTGATCTAGATATATTTTGTTCCATCTGTTACTGACACCCACTGTCTCTATAAACATTTTTTTTTCTTTTAGATGGTAAGACCACATGTACAAAAATTGGCAATTTTTTCTTTTATTTTTTTTTTTATGGGGTGAGGGCTGCAAAGGATGGTTCAATTACATTCATCGTGTGTTTAATGTCAATTATTTTCTTCTACCTGTAACATCCAAACAGTGATAAGTAACTGTGTATCCAGTTTCGACAGCATTAGTCACTGTGGAGATACAGTAATTTCTGCCACTGAAGGAGAGGGTGGCCTGCACTGAGTACTTGCCAGCCCCGCAGGTCCACCCCAACCAATCTGTGGTGGTACAAGCAATCTAGCACCTGGCCTATTTATTCTTAATTCTGCCTTCTAGAGAAGCAACCTGGAACCGAGCTTGCAGAGCTCCCTGTGGGATCGCTGATCTCTTTCTGCCCTAAGGGCATGCCACTTCTGCAGCAACTCGCAAAAACTCTTCTGCAGTGACAACTCACTTTCAATCACACCTGCTATTGGATAGGCTGCCAAAACACAAGTAGTTCTGCCTACTAGCACACTGGCTGAGCCAACACCAGGTATACACAAAGTACACTTGTTAATTTACTTTCTTAGAAGTTGTTTAGAACAACAGCACAACCTAGAAAAAGGAATCTATTAACCAGGAGGGAAAGCTGGGAATGGAAAAACCGGCTCAGTAGTAGCATTCCCTGAGGGAACTGTTAAGAACACAAAAGGGATCGGAGAAAAAAAAGCCTAACACATAAAACAATGTAACAGAGAAACTTTTTTATATGACTCCCCAATGTTTGCATCATCCAGCTGCCTTTTCATAAAAGTAATATGTACGGCTAAAGATAGGTTATCTAGAAGGCATGCTGCCCTATGTGTATCATGCATGTGTAACGCAATGTTATGTTCAACCCAGGAAACTTTTGTTTCCCAGGTATGTGCAAATGGTATCAGCAGGATACTTAATTCAAAGTCTCATTTACAGGTTGGTAGAGAAACAAATATAGTTTTGTCCCAGTCTTGTTTTGTCTGTTAGCCAAGATGGTTGACCCTTATCTTGAAGCATAGCTTATAAATAATCAAGGACAAAGAGCATGCATAAGTGATTTCACAACCCTAAGTGCTGATGAATGAATGCCGCAACCAAAAATTCCTACAGTGCTACGTAAATTCCAGTAGTCATCAACAAGTTAAGCAAATCTTCTGGTTTATATTAACACATAAGGGTAACATGTTCCATGACTCCTATTTCGCTGAATGTCGCAATCAGTTACCTCACTGTTCAGTTAAAGTGTAAGAAACAGACCCTAGCATTAGGTTGGACTGAAGTCTTTGCAATCATTGCTGATAAGTATTTTAATAAAAAAGATTGTACATACTTATTAAGATCTGCACAGTTGACCATTATTAAAACCTGAATTTTAACAACTTTTAAGCTTGGCTTTTTACAGCTATTCTACCCAGTACAGCCCAAAATTAATTTTTGTTTTTAAAACAGATGTTTCAAAAACTGATGTTTTATCACTTATGTAGAATTAGTGTTTTGGTGATGACTTGCATTTTTTCCATGACAGTATGAATAATCTTGTTAAAAACAAATTGATTTGCCATACTAAAGTATGTACACATGATTCTTGATGAACAAAAGAAAGGAACTGCTTCGGCATACCCTGTGCTCCAAACATTCCATCCCATCCTTTTTTACCATGATTTCTTTCCAAGGTCTGTTGCAAGTAGTAAATATAACACATCCCATTAAGTTTCATAACTTCCACAAAAATACATCCAGCTCTTCGTAAAGTCAGCAAGAGCCTGTGTGAATGCATGCCAAAATGAAGGCAGGGAGACCAGAACTTCATTTAGCAGTAGCCTTACTACAGTATTTACTTAATCTATGATTTAAAAAAAACAAACAACAATGTAGTTTGCTTTGGGGGCTTGTACATATTGCATCACTTCACCATGTCACATGTGATTTGGTGTTCTATAAGCCCAGCCTTGGGAGCATACATAAACAGCAGCTGATTGATTTGCACCTCTCTTACCAGATACATCACAGCAGTCATAGTTACACTAGTATTATTTTGCAAGTAGTTTGTCATTTTTATTTCTATTTGTTAGCCTATTATTAAAATAGATCAGAACCAAATAATAAGACCTAGCTGTCCCAAATTACAGATGTTTAATTTTTCTATAATGCTTCCTGTTTAGTATAATTATCTGCTATATATATAGTTTCTGACTTGCCAGTGGCTGAGGTTTGGTTTTAAGGCAAGACAGTTGGTGGTGGCTATTCTGGATACAAGAAACACTGCAGAAGACCACAGCAAGGAATTATAGAAAAAAAAAAAAAGGCATAAGGTAAATTATTGTGACATTTTAAAGGCTAAAGGAAAAGTATGACATCAGAAGAGAAGGGGTGAAGTAGGCAGCAGAAGCCTTAGCCAAAGGCAGATAGCCATTTGAAATTTAAGGCAAACAGGAATGAAAAACAAGGCCAGCTAGAAGAGGACCTAACTGAGCTAATAAGGCTGGTGCCTTGCCAGCATGATAACACAGATGTAGTAAGTCATGCAATTGCAGACAGAAGATAAGGGCGATCAAAGAATAGCACCGGGAACTGATGAGGTCCAGAATAAGGTTTTGCCAGGGGAAATGAGGTACAGCTGGCAGCTGTCGAAAATGGTGAACGGGGCGGGGGTGGTGACACAGTTGTAACTTTCCAGTTCCTCTCAGCAGACAAAAGAGAGCTGATGGCAGCAGAGTAGGAGAGATGAAAGGCTTGTAGTTGTACATCTCTTTCTTTAAAGAGAGAAACAAAATCAGACTAGATCGGTATCATCAACTATAGATGGCATGCAGGAAGAGTTTTGGAAAATGGAAAATCACAATGTTGCTCAGTGGTGAGAAACTCCCCTTCCAGCTGAGGACACGTCACTGGAAAAGTCCCAGCCTGGGGAAAAAAAAAAATAAAAATCCACTGAGTAAACAAATTGCACCGGCAGTGAAAACAGAAAGTGGAACAAAGTCAAATGATACTTTGGCTTTAAAGGAGTTTATTTTCAGGTTAGCATTTCCTTGAGTGGCATCAGCTCAAGTTCAGACAAGAAAAATCTCATTAGAGTGAAAATGACTGGTAAACTTCACTGCAAATATTAGGCCATTGAAAGAAAGCTCACTCATTAAAAAAATCTAAGATTTCAACCTGGGAATTTTTGAATTTTCAGCTACTGAGTGTAGTAAAATGATCCCACTGACAAACCAGACGCCCAGGATTGGGCAAGTTTGTGGAATTTTTTCCCTTAATTTGCACGTATTTCTAAACAAAGAAGTCCTTAACTAAACCCTTCTGAACAACTCACTGGGCACGGCTCTTTGTCTTACAAGCAAGTTCACTGCTGAGAATTTTTCCAGCTTGTCTATAAAGAAAACAAGGAAAAAACTTCCTTGGTGAAAATGAGACAAGAAATACATTGTTGGATAAAATTCTAGGATTCTTACCTAACTAGCATTCATAACAATACTGACATAAATTATTACCTTTCTCTGATAAAAATCTATTTTCAACAAAGGTACTTCATAGTAATTAATCACAACAACAGTAACTCAAATTCTGGAAATAATTACAGCGGCACTGCTTTGTAGCTGTAATCTAGGAAAATAATCAAGATAGTTTTACCTTTGCTTTTCTGCTCCCTCACTTAATGAATCCTGCTGCATCCTGGCCAATGCACATGACAGTCCAACCCTGCTAGCAAACCTATTCACATTCTCTCAGACTTGGGAAGAGGATCAATTAAGAGTCTTTGGGTGAAGAGGTTATGAGATTTTTGTTTATTTGTTGTATGGCTTCTAATGTATATAAATAGTAGAAGGGAACTAGAACTGCAGGAAGGTTTCAAATTTTGATTATCATTTTTCCTGTTACAAGATAAGGGTGATGTTACTGCTGTTGCAACAAGGATCTTGACTTCTAAAGTGGAAGCTCGGGGCTCAAGTCCATTGATCACGTCTCTACTTTTGGAGCTTCAAACAATAGAGAACAGTGACAAAAGCTTTCCTGAGGCTTTCCTAAGCTGAGGGGGCAAATGTGAAATTCAGTTGTGTTTCAATTCTTGCATCTGATGCAGTTACTGGGTTAAGCTTTCTAAAAGAGAAGTGTCATGGGTTTTCCATGTGTGCTCTTACATACAGGGCAGGAAGTTCCAGGATGGGGCCAGAGTGGGGCCAATGCCAGAAGTACAGAAAATGCTCACAAAAATGTACTAATTGGACTAATTTATAATTTTATAAGAATGCTCTTTTCTCAAAGTAATTTTCAGGCAATAAAATCATGTTGTGACGTGTATTGTAAACATGATCTGTTGTTCTTTGTTTTTTTTTCATGAGTGCACACTAGGATTGATCAGGACAAGGTAGTGGGGCATCTGACAGCCAGAACCTGTCTTATGTTGGATGACACCTACTGCAAGAGGTCTCTTGTCTTAACACTCTTTTCAATTTTGGCTAACACAGGTTGCTAGAAGAATTGTTCTTTCTCCTCTAGAGAGCTGTTGATAATTTGGAAGGTTTGCAGTTTTTTGTCTTCTGGTAGTACAACCATGGTGTTTGAAACCATTTCAAAACAGTAGCATCTGTAATGCTAAGAGGTTTGCTCTTGGATTCAACTCACATGCTGCTCCTCACACTGGTAACTCAGTCAAAACCTTACTCATGGGAGTAAGTACCACCAAAAAGCTGCATATTGCAGTCAAAAATTTTTTGTATTTTAGATACAAGATGCACACAAAGTTGTTGTATTTACTTATTGAACATTTGATGCAGTTAAGCAACATTGGAAAAAAAGTCTTAAAGGTGAAGTGCTGGTGAAGTTCATTCTTGCTTTGTGTGACCAGGTTTTTTCTTAGCTGTAGTAAGGTTTTATCTCATAAAGCTTCCTTAAATAGCATGGATATGGAACTGGATCAGAGTCAGGGAATAGAAAACATCACAAAGAAGGGAAGACTAGAAACGCACTGAATGAAGCAGAACCTTAATAAGAAAAAGGATTTCCACAGTCAGACCTTACACTTGAAAAAAAATTACCAGACAAAACCAATTCCTAATGGAGTCACTGGTGGTTCTCAGAGCAGAGAAGCCATTCCTAGTCCACAGCTAATTCTGCATCTGGCTTTGCTTAGTGCTATGCACATCGTTATATTTTGTTAACTTTCTTCCCTGACCTTGCCCATCTTGTTACAATGAAAGTTCACTTGGCAGCTGATAAGGAAAGCAACCAATTGTAAAAGCTGCATGACTAAGCAAGAAAATATATGCAAGCCATTTGAAGGTCTTGGAAAGCCCAAACATGGTTTTACAATGCTCACCCACAGACCAAGCGAAAAAGGCTAAAAGAACTTGAAAGTTTTCACTTTCAACATCCAAAAGCTGGAAGGTGCTAGAATTAACACAGGATATGCACAAGAAAGCTTGGACTAGGATCAAAAGGGCAGAATAGAAGAGTATGGCTGCAGAAGGACCAGCTTCACCAGAAGCTACAGAGCTGCACGTAGCTCACAGGCAGTTCACTTGGGATTTCAAGGGCAGGGCTGGCACCAGAGCTGCACTGCCACAGACGCTGGCAAGTGTCACCAGTCCTGCAGCAATGGAGGCTGGTATGGACAGGGGGGCTGGAAACCACAGCAGCCATGAGGTTACCAATCGATACTGGTTACCAATCGATACCGGTCACCAATCAATACCGGTTACAGGGGCACAGAACAGGCTGACATCAATTTAGCTCTGCCTGCCCCAGGGATGACAAAGGCACAAGCTAGACACCGGGGAACAGGAGGTTCACTTCAACAAGTTCAGTTAAAGCTGCTCTTCAAAAAAGCCGACGTGTTCAGAAAAATATTAAAAAACCAAACCCAAACAGCGTAATTACTGCCTTCTTCATGCTTGCAATTCACTAGTCAGTCATTCCTTTTTCATCACATGAATGACATCACTGTCAGAAATTATTGCCTGAGGACCTAGACTGAAACCAGCACTGCAATCACATTAAAAGGTCTCTGTGTAGATGCAGGAGCAGAGTTTAAATTAGCTTTCAAATTATTTTTCCGAAACACGGTAAGTGAAACACCTCAACAACAACTAATCACTAACAATTAAAAATATAAAAGTAATAACTTTATTCTACAGACTCAACAATTTTAAATGGGAATTAGCATTGAATGAAGACGGCTGCAAATGAAACACTATCAAAACCCAAGAGCATACTGAAACACTTTAAAGGTTTCACCTTAGCTTGTATGAGTGAAGAGTAGCTGTACATATGTGGCTACACAAATAAGCTTGCAGGTCTTTCCTGTACATTTCATCAGTACTCACAAATTGTGCAAGATCAACCTTTGGTGTTCACTCTTGGCGTATACCAAACACACTTAGCAAAACTACGGCATCTGCATAATATACGAGTTCAAACTTTCCCAGGAATAACAAAACTATTAAAAGTACAGCTGTTGCTGTGTGTTAAGCAATCTTTAGTGTCTTCTAGGCCCATGGGATCAGCAGCAGTTAAGTTTTTCCTCCCTCCTAACTTCTGTTAGGCCTCTGGTGTCCTCCTGGAGCCACAGCTACCCCCCAGCAGACAGTACCAGAGAGAACCCTATCTTGGCACAGCCCAGTTGCAGTCTTGTCCTGTTGCTAGGGCTACAAGGCCACACATGAAACACACCCCTGTGCTGAGGGAAAGACACGGCCATGCCAAGGGGCTCAAAACAGGCCAGAGACTGGCATCATGCAAACCGGGGTGGCATTCACATCAATCATTTTGTTGTAATTCAGTATTAGGTACATGAAGGAGCACAGGGTATCATGGTGTCCATCCCTCACTCAGTGTTTTTAACAAGATTACCGTGGGGTAGCAGCTCTGCCCATCGTAAACCTGACTGCTCTTCAGCCACAGGCACAGGACTTGAGCAGTATTTCTGGCTACTCTCATTTCAAGGCTTTTAGGAGCCACTGGTCGCCAAAAGCACTATTACACTTATATAAGATCAAAGTGATCATTTTTCTGCTGAAATCTTGTTACAGGGACATTTGTGACCTAAATGGATTTCTAAGAGCATCACCTAACAGGCTTTTTGCATAGGAATATTCGTGAGTAGAGGAATTCAGCTACTCTCAGGTCTCAGAGGAAACACTCACTGATATAACAAAATCACTTCTCCACACTGTGATGCATATACAAAAGCTTCAAGTTATACAAATAAATTATTCCAAGGCAGTTAAATTATTCCAAGTCAGTCATACACCCACAAAATGTCATCATGTACTTATACTCCTTGTGTAATTAGATATTTTCCCAACTAGGAAAAAAAAAAAACAACAAAAAAGCAAACAACAAAATAACAGGATCATTTCACAGTGATGCCATTTAAACTTTTACACCGTGAAAATGGTAAAGATTAATGGAGGCAAAGCACATTTAATCTGAAGGCTTTTATTTAGAACTTTGCTTATGGATTTGTTCTTATCTGAATCTCAATTATCTTCCACGGACTTTATATTTGTCTCAGAAAACAAGCGTCTTTGTTACATGTATTAAACTTACTCTTATCTTAAAACTGTGTCCTGTAAGAAACAGTAGTGTTCTGTGAGTTTATTTGCTGTAACAGCATAGATGAGAACTTGGTGCTCTTCAGGCACCAAATCAGCTACAAATAAGCACATATGCCGGTAAGCATCAAGAAGCTACTCACAAGAATTTACAATTAAAAAAAAAAAAATAACAGCTAGTTTTAATTAAGACTCGTTAGTTTCTCTTAGCCCTCAATAAATAGAAAGCGTAAGGCATGTGGGATCCAAAATCTTTAATGGAGCTGAAGCTAAAAAGCACCATCTGCCATTTACCCCGCGGTTTTCAACCGGGACCTTTTCCTTCGTTGGTCGCAAAAATTTCCATTCGTCCAGATCAACAAAGGCGATCGATCTGGCCACTGATGCCGGCAAGTCACGCACGGGGGGAGCGAGCGAGGATGCGCAGGTGGGAGCTGCGGACGCCGTGAGCGGTGGGGCCGCCGGAGCGACAGAGCAGCAGCCCCAGGCCCCCGCTACCGGCACGGGGAGGGGGGGCGGCGGCGGGAGCAACTACTTGCAGAGCCCCTCCAGCCGCTCCAGCGTGCCCTTCATGTCACGGATGCGCTTGGCCAGGGCGGGCACGGGCTGCATGGCGCGGTCCAGCTCCTCGCAGCGCGCCACCAGTGCGTACATGGCGCGGATGCTGAGGTCGGCCGCCTCGCCCAGGCTCTCCACGCCGTCGCGGTAGGTCTGGATGCAGCCGACGCTGAGCGCCGTCAGGGCCTGCAGCCCGCAGTGCACGTTCCGCAGCAGCTCGTCCACCTGCGCCGCCACCTGCCCCGCCAGAGCCACCACGTCCTGCAGCGCCCCGGGGTCGATGGCGGGGATGGAGGACCCGCCGCCCCCCGCCGGTGGTTCACCCCGCGGGGCGCCGCTCAGCCGGATCCGCCGCTCCAGGTTGTTGGCTACGAACTGGGTGAGGCGCCCCTCGCGCAGCACCGTCCCCTCCAGTTCCAGAGCGCTCGCCAGCGTCGCCCGCCGCCCCTCCGGCAGCTGCCGCCCCACCGCCGCTGCCCCTCCGCCACCAGCCAGACTGAGGGCCTCCAGGCTCCGCTCGTCCCGCCCCCGCCCCTCCGGCGGCGCGGCGGCCGGGCCCGGCTCCTCCATGGCGAGCGACGCGTGCCCGCCCGCCGCCGCCACCGCCCACCGGGGGGCGCGTCGACGCCTGTTTACGTCTCTCGCGATTGGCTGCGGGGCCTGTGGGGGTGTGGCCTCACTTGTTCGTGCGGATCCCGATTGGCCGGTGGAGCGCCGCCCTCTCGCCGCGCACTGCGAGCCCGTGACTCGGAGACCGGGGGCGTGCCCGTCCGGAGTGGGCGGTCCTTGGGAGGCGTGGCCCCGAGTGTTTGTGTCGCTTCCGATTGGCTGGAGCGACGGCAAAGAGACCGCCGCTCCACCGCGATTGGCGGGGGTCGGCGAGGAGGGGCGGTGCTGGCGCCGTCAGGGCACGGCGGTTGGCGCGGGGGCGGAAGTGGGCGGGTCGCGCCCGGGTAACAACACCGGGGAGCTGCTGGCGGCTCTCCTCACTCCCCCGCCATGTTCTCCTAGCGGCGGCTCCGCTCGCTCCACCACTTCCTTAGCCCGTCACAAAGCCCGGGCAGACCCTCCCCAGCAACCCGACCCGTTCGTGCCCGCCTGGGCCCGACCCCTCTCCCCGGCACAACTCTGGGTACCCACGTCCCACCATGGTTACCACCACGGCACCGCCGCCCTTCTTGGCTCGGATCTCGGCGGGCACCGAAGACCCGCGGCGGCTGCCGCCCTCCGCCCTGCTCCAGCGCCTCCGGCGCGGGGACAGCAACTGCGAGAACCAGCCCAGCTGCTGCCTGGCGGGACCGGGGGGTAGCGCCCGCCCCGCTCTGAAGAGGGTGCGGCGGAGGAAGGGAAAGATCCGGCCTGGCCCCGCGGGGCTCTTGCCCAGCCGCTACCAGCAGTACCAGCAGCACCGCGCCGGGCTAGGGAGAAGGACGCCGCTGGGAACCGACCTGGTGACGGACGCACCCCAAGAGGAGCCCCCAGCGCCTGCCCCCTCGAGACCCGCGCCCGGCAAACCCCTCAGGAAGGAGGTAAAGACAAGGCTGCGCCACTTCTCCTCACTTCAGCCCTCTCCCGGTGCCCGGCGAGCCGGGCGACCATTTTCCCTTTCCCTCGGGGTGGTCGGTGTGGGGGGAACAGCGAGCGGGTCACCCCCTCCCCGCGCCCCCTCAGAGCGGCGGTGGGGGGGACCGGGCGGGGGGGCGGCAGAGTTTCCGTTACGCTCGGACGGGGCGGGGCGGGGCTGAAAGGCGAACCGCGGGCAGCGATTGGCTGCCCGGCGCCCGCCAATGGGCGCCCGGCGCTGCGCCCCAGCAACAAGCCAGATTTAGCCCTGCCGCTGGCCGCGCGCCAGCCCCGCCCCCCGCTCGCCGAAGGCGGGACGTGCGTGGCGTGCAGCGCCCCATGGCGGCCGGGGGGGGCTCCGCGCCCTCAGACCGCCCGTGCCAGCCGAGCGGTAGGATGAGCTGTGGGATAAGCGAGAAATAGCGGGGAGAGGGCTTCTCGGTAGCCCTCCCCCTTCCGAGGTGGCACCCGGCGCCTCCCCAAGTGTGAGGGGCGGTGAGGAAACGCGGAGGAGAGCGGTCGTGACTGACGTGACTTTTCTTTGTCTTCGCAGTTCTTAAAAAACAAGATGGGAAAGACAGAGAAGGCGGCCGTCCCCTACGGCCAGCCCGTTCACAGCTTACACCTGTGTGAACAACCAAAGATTAACAGGCAGAAGAGTAAGTGTAACACGCCAGTGACGAAGATCGCCTCGGCGAAAAAGATAGAGAACTTTTGGCAGGATTCTGTGTCGCCAGAAATAGTTCAGAAGCAGGAGAAAAAGCCACTTAAAAACACAGAGAACTTCAGAAATGCCAAGTCCAGGAAACCTATCGCCCTAAATGAAGTGAGCCAAAAAGAAAATTACGCTGGGGCAAAGTTTAGTGACCCACCATCTCCCAGTGTCCTTCCAAAGCCTCCCAGCCACTGGGTGGGTGGCACAGCTGAACTGTCTGACCAAAACAGGGAATTGATGGCAGTCCATTTGAAAACTCTCCTAAAAGTTCAAGCGTAGTTTCCAAGATCTCTTGAGTAATTGGCAAAGAAAACTCCATCCAGGAAACTTAAAACATGCCTTGTTGCAACTAAAATTGCAAAAGACTGTCAAGTCTTATAATCACATAAAAAAAAAATCCTTGTATTATATTTTTTATGGTTGTGTAAATAGTGTACATCTTGTATTATGTGTATATTCTTGTTCATACTTTGAGAGGTACATTTTAGTTTTGTTATGAAAGGATGTATTTTGCACTGCCTGATTGGTAGATGTCTTGTATATAAAATATGGACAATTTTACGTGTGTGCTTGACACATGAAGACTTGACTTGCTTTGCACAAGGTAATGAAAATTTTGGAAGGAGAGTACAGCTTTCTGATTAAGATTCCAGATCAAATGTGAATGTTTTATTTGTGCACTACTGACAATAGTTTGACATTCTGTCTCCCAATCAAGTATAAACTACAAATGTGAAGTTTTGCCCTCTGCTCTGGAAACTATCTGGAATTCCTGTTCATTTGTTCTTTTTAAAATTAACTGGAATTTGACTAAAATTCCAACCCACCAATTTGAGCACTGCTGATTTCTTTAAAGAAGTTAAAAAAAAAACCAACAAAAAAACCCAAGGAATAAAAAAAGGAAAGAGCAGAGCTTTCTGCCAAGAATTCAATTGGTCACTAAAAAATTAAATAAAACAATTTGGCCTCCCCTTATACACGTCTCTGTTTTTCTTTGAGTGTGTGTCTATTAATTCAAGTATGTGAATTTGAAGTACTTGATTGCCTTTTAGTGTATTAGTAGAAATACTTTGTCTTTTAACTGTCTCAGGCAAAATGAAATAGTGCTCACCAAGAACTCCTGTTTAAAAAAAAAGCTACTTTAGTGACAAGTCGTTCCTAGGATTTTGTTTGTTGAAAACAGATTTCAATCAAGCTGCACAGTTAGACATTGAAATTTATCCTGAAATATTTTCATAGTAAGTGGCTATTAAACGAGTCAATATTGAAAAGCAGCAGTGACAGGAAATGAATGGAGCAAGTAAAATTTTTTATTTTTCACCAGGTTTCTCTTACTCATAACTATGCTGGAAAATAATGTTCCCCTGACTTAAAATTCTTAAGGAATTGGACTGTGGATTAGTCTGACAGGCACATTGAGGTGGTAACAGATTTGCAATTACTTTACTAATCTAGTGTTTAAATAAGATTAATACTAGGAAGTGTGTGAAATTTACATAAGATAGCAAAGCATATTTAAGTATTTTCAAGTTTTTTGATCCACCAAAAAAATACAATCTCTGTACTCAGGTGTCCTAGGAGAGGAGAGGTCCATAGGAAGAAAACAGCTGCTTGTATCTGGCTGAGGTGGCTCCATAGTGTGAACAACATTTGCAGTGATACAGATTAGGTGTGTTTTTGGTGCTGCAGCTTTGGTCCAGAGCATCACTTCATTCCACACAGGGCAATTGGCAGGATTCACTAGTACAGCCCTGATATGAGCTTGGTCAAAAGCTCAAAACAAAGGATTTTTTATCTTGCTTATAGACGTTGGTTATATAGTTTTAAAATTAGGCTATTTAGCTATTAATGTTCTAAACTAAGGGTAGATAGAAAATTTTTGGTTTACCCCAAAACAATTAGAGGTTCACTGTCTTGTACGAGACTGGTATTGGTGTACTTGAGGTCAGTGTGTGGCTTCACCAATCAAGTTTCCTGCCTAAACTAAATACTCCATTATTTAGTGTCCTCCATCTTCTATTCTAAAAATGAACAAAACTCCTCCTGGTTGTCTGTGGGATTTTTTGATTTTTTTAATGGACAGTATTAGGGCAAAGAAAAATTCCACTGGAATCTTGCTGAGAATAACTCAAGGACATAGTAAGTCCCCTTTTGCTATATTTGGTAAATGCTGTATTGATCTGCTGTTGTGCCTTTTTTTTTTCCCCCCTTTGTTTCTTTTGCCTGAGTGTCACCCAAATGCAAAGCAAAATGCCTTAACAACTGTCCATAGCTTTAGGCGATGGTTAATTTTATCTGGTCACGATGAGTCTTGCTAACTAGCTTGACAAGAGGGAGTTTCCATCAGCCAGTGGGTTGGCATTGCTTATAAGGATGTGTCCTTTTTCACCCTGATTATTATTTCTATCAGCCTTTTCTTACCCTTCAGAGCTGACAGTGTGAATGCTAGCTCTGATCTTGGATAAAATTTATCAGTGTTACATACCTCTTTGTTCCTGCCCTGATTTGCCAACACATCCCTCAGGGTTAAAGAATTTGTTACATGTTAATTGCCAGTAGTTCTCAGCTTCTCTGTCAATTCTTTGAGAGCTGGTGGTTGAGACTTCTGAAGTGCTGGGAACTTCAAACTTCCCCTACCTTGTTGGACCCTGAAGTGTAAGATACTAATCTGGTCTTTCTAAACAGTAGCAAAAAATCCAAAGCTTATTTAGCACACATCTACATCAATGATCCAGCAGAAATGTTGGAGCACTTCAACATTTTCAACATGTTTCTGTCTTGCTGAGCCCTTTCCTGTGCAATGGACTGGTTTGTATATCGAATCTTAGTGCAACACACGCTTCAACAAGACCAGATGAAAATCAGAACGTGGTCATCTTTTAGGACCATATTCTGCACTTAACTTGTCACTTTCCTGGTTTTTTTTTCCTTTGTGTTTCTACATTATCATCTTACAGGGATTTTCACTCTCAAGATTTCCTTCACTTTCACAGATTCCTTTTCCCAGTTCCCTCAAGAGGAGCCATTGTATCCCATGAACATACTCTTTGAGTTCAGAGCCAGCAAAACATTAGTGTCATATTTAGAGGGCTTATTTGCAGTGTAACATAAAATTACGGAATGACACTTAAGGAGTGACCAGCCTATAAGGAAGAAAATGCACACAATTAGTGGATATTTTATCAACTAGTCATGTGTCAGCTGTACAGGAATTAAATAAATTGCTTATTAAATCTTCTGAGGTCATTAAGGAAACTGAACATTAGCACTTCAGTTAGATAATGGAAATCCTTTCTGTTTAAAAGTCTAGTGCAATGCTGTGCAGGACTGCAGGGGAATCAACTGTGAGTTAACTATCACCTTACTTTTAAACAGTTAAATGTTATGTGTTGATGGTCCTGAACAATTAGCTCTCATGGAGGACAGAAGTATCTGGGCTCTCATGCGTGGCTAAGGCTCGATCCATTAGACAGCTTCATTAATAATGGCTGGCTTGGTGCTCTACCAAGGCTAAAATGTTTCTGCTTCCTAATGCAACAGGAGCTAGAAATCCTATGTGAATTTGAACTCTGTTACACCAGGATCTCTTCAGAGATTTTGCTGAATTCTGGTGAATACTTTAGCAATCTGCCTATGAGTCTGTAAATTTAATTTTATTTCATCTGATCAGTATTTTTTTCCAAGGCACGTCATTTAAAGCAGTACTTAATTTTCAGATTATTTTTTTTAGCTTTTGCATTATAAAACATTTGATAAATGTCACACTTGAGGATTTTTTTCTTTACACAGTTTTGAAATCAAGTACAAAGCTCTAGATTATATGAAGCCTGAAGATTATAGATTAAATTTCATTGTAATTTTGAAAATAAGTTTACCTTTCTTTTCTACATAGAGCCATAGAATCATAGAATGGCATGGGCTAGAAAGAGCCTTAAAGATCATCTAGTTCCAGCCCCTTTGCCATGGCCAGGGACACTTCTCTAGACCAGGTTGCTCAAGGTCACATCCAGCCTGGCCTGGAGCACCTCCAGGGATGGGGCATCTGCAGCTTTCTCTGGATAATCTGTTCCAGTGCCTCACCACCCTCACCACCTTTATAGCAAAGAACTTCATCCTAATATCTAATCTAAACCTACTGTCCTTCAGTTTGAAGCCATTCTCCCTTGTCCTGTCTCTATATGCTCTTGTAAAATGCCCCTATCCATCTTTCTTGTAGGTTCCCTTCAGGTTCTGGAAGGAAAGTCATGACACTTCCTTTGTGCACTTAAACACATTCCTTATTTTCTTCTACAACTTCTTGTGCTCTTTGAATTTAGATTTAACAATGCATTCTTTAAATATTTTTTTCATATCATATGTTTGACTGAACTTTTTAAGGGGAGTACTTGTCTGTTGTAATTTCTAAGATGGTTTTCTGTTAGGAGTAGGCTGGCTCTTGCCCGAAGAGGCTATGATGTAAGAGGTAAAGTTGTAAAATGTAAACATTTACTGTGAAAAACTGATGCTACCTTGTTGAACAGGAACTGCAGTGTTAAATATTTTTGATAGGGAGAAGTAAACATTTTGTTGCTGTTCCACTAGAAAATACATGCTGCAGCCAGCAGCTGGCTGAGAGGGCCATGCATATGCACAGTATCTTCATAGCTCCTTGAGTTCACATCTGCTTTACCTTCAGCCTTTCATTAGATCCTTGAGGAAAGAGAGGCCTGGTCTTACCCAAGAGAGAGCATCATCCTCCAGGACAGAACATGCAATTTGCCAGTGATCCAGTTTCTCTCTACCACCAGCCAAGTCCTTCTTAACACCTCAAGCCTTTCCATCATTTTCCTCAACTGTTTTCTTTACTTTCCACTGCAGCTGTGTATTTTTTCTTGTATTACCTCCTAACTGCATTTAACCATTCTCAGTTTTCCTTTTTAGGTTTTTTCACCTTATTTTTTTTTTTTTTTTAAATTTAGGTTTTTTCATCTGAAGAATTAAATTGAATGTGCCACATTTATTCTGTGTTCTGGGTACCATTCCTCCAAGACTGTATGTCCTTTTCCTAGAGGACAGTTAGATTTTTACAAGAGGCAATGATTCTCTTGAGTTTTCTCCTGTCAACCTGATATGAATTGACCTTTCAAGCCTTGGTAACCATAACGTACCTCACTATCCTGGAGGACTAGAAACGACTGATGTACTGGTCCACACAGATACTGTAGAATTAATCTGTCAAACACAACTCAAAATCCCAGACAATTAAGAGTTTATGAATTGTTTCCTCAGAATCGGGAAGTCTGAGAGGTCTGACCTGGACTGATCACTGGCAGGAGGACATGCCAGGAAGATGAAAATGCAGTCTGCAGCTCTGACACTCATGAAACAGGGCTTTTTATCTAATTCTCTAAGCTGGGTCTGCTGTTGGAGAGCCTGTCACACGTACAGCCTGCTTGCTGCACGTGTCCAAAATTCCTTAGCCTCCTGCTGTAAGATGGTGGCTGTCTGAGTGTTCAGTGCTAGTTCCATGGTTAGCCAAATATTTCTTGCATGGTTGTGTTGTAGGTGATTTAAGGTAAGAGTTTACACTGTTCTGTTGTGTTTTTTCTCATTTTGGTCAAGGGTAGTCTTTCAAATTTATAACCATTGAGACTGAATTCAACAGCAGCCATGTGACTTCTTGCCACCTGTAAGTTAACTTTAATAAAGAGAAACTGGTAACACAGGTGCCATTACTTTGTCCACAGAGATAACTCTGATAAAACAACTGTGCCTGTGCACTGTTAGTTCAACTGAGCTCCTATTTACAATACTTTCCATTTTCACTCTTTATTTCTCAATCATGATTTTTTATTTCTTTTCTTTTTCTGACTACAACACTGATGGGAATACATGCTGAAGCTCTGGAGAGCCATAGCTGGGTACACAAAAATGAACAAGCAACATACCCATTGAAATTTCTGTCTTTAAGAAGTGTTGGGGTAAAAGGAGGGGTCAGGTTAGGATCCCTAGTTCTGGTGAGCCCCCACCAGCCCCAGTAAAGTTCTGAAAAATGCTGGCTTTGATGGCTATATCCATGTATTTCAGAGTGTTTAAAGATGGCAGCCTTCCAAAAATAACCCAGGTTTTCCAGTTTTCCCTTCACAGCCCCAGAAGTAGTACTCAGTGAGAGGGCAGTCCAGACCCCTAAATAGCCTTGAGACAAAATAGAAACTTTTGTACAGGCAACACAACCTGATTTTATCCTCTCCCCTGTGTCAACACGGAAGAGCTAACCTGTATTGCTGTTACAACTGATTATTTCCAGTCTTCCAAACTGTTGTATGTTTATATGATTTTTTTAACACATACATGCCCTACTTTTCAAATACTATCAGAAAACATTGTGAAGATGTGGGGGAAGGGTAAAAGTAATCTTGGTCAAGTCTTGCAGCCTCGATTCAAATGCCATCTTAGCCACAATTTTCTTAGGAAGGGCTTTGCTCACTTTTAACACCTATGAGATGGTGATGTGGGCAGTGTTCTTGGGACTGGGAAGGATGTGCTTTCTCTCTTTTGGTGAGATACTGAAGAAGGTCAAGGAGTGGGAAGCCGATATCTGATGACCAGAGGAAGGAGCTCTGCTGACATAGAAGAAAGCTTTCTCCATATTGTCTTCCTCAGCTGCAGCCAGCCTCCCTGACGTCGCTTTTTAAGGACCTCTAGCACACCTCCACCCTTCCTTAATTTCTGTGCCAGAAAAGTAAGGAATTCATTTTACACACAAAGTAACCACGGACGCACTCAGTAACTTTTTGGTTCACTTCCAGGGAGCATTGACACCAGGTAGACACAGAGGAGACGAGGAAAGAAAAGAATTAACAGACAAAAGGTAAAAAGCCACATTACTACTAACAGGAAGGATAAACGTGCCATGTGCATATGCGAAGCGAAAGAACACTGGTACATTTGCTTCAGCAGATGGAGTTACTGCCGCAGGTGTCTTTAAAGCGCATGCATACAGCTTTATGTATGCTATGCTTAAGAGTCCAAGGAAGTCAGCAGTTGGGAAAACCCAGTGTCGAGGTCTCCTAGGGCATAGGCTGACTTCCCTCTAGTGGCTTGCTTTGGCATCCCACAGGGGTGGCCCCAAAAGGTTTGGGGAGCAGCAACTCATCCCTCCTCATTACTGCCTTGCCCAGAACCCGTGCTTGTATTAGGCAGCTGGAGGGTATAATCACTGAGTAATTCTTGGTGAGGGCCTAATTGCAAGTTAATTTTAAGTCAGTTATGTAAACAGATTAAATCAATCCTTCCCTGTATTTATTTTTCATCACATGCAGGCTCAACCACTCTTTAAAATTTTCTATATCTGCTTTACTCTGCTGCTTCATCGAGTTGATGTCCACTGCTAATATTTGCTGCTGCTGCTAATACCTGCGTTAGGCAGAGGCTTTGTGAGTCAGAATAATCTATGTGATGTCGTCAGGCAGTTTGGGGAAAGGCTTTGCAGATGGAAAACACAGCCAGCAGCAGCTCAATCTGTATTTGTGGCTCAGTGTAATGTATTTATTTGTAGAGAATAACAGGCAGTAATTTATTAGGCAAAAATATTTTTGAATTATCGTTGTACTGGTGTGTCAGAACAATGAAAGAATAGCAACCAAAAAGGAATAGAAGAAAACAAACAAAACAGTTAATGTTTTTGTTTTTCTTCAGCTCATGTTTTACCAAAAAGGCAGCTGAAGATTAGAACAAGCGGATTGGGCAGGAAACCTTAATTTCTAAAAGAAAACATCCGGTGCACTTTTGGCACCATGTACAAAATGCACTAAAAATAGTGTCTTTTGTACAAGACAAGCTCATGACATATTAATGACTGCATCCCTGGGGCTTTAAAAATTTCGAAAAGTCACATTTCCTTCTGCAAATTTATGAACTTTGGAGGAAATTTCAATAAATAAAACTGTATGTTGGTGTTCTCTATCCTGTCCTTTTATCACAGGATAAACAGTATAGAATATGTCATAAATCAAGGGCCAAAAAGTTAGATACAAATGTCTAACCCTGCCTTCAACTTAACAGTCAGCAAACAGAAAGGGACATATATATTTCTGGCTACTATTTTTACAGGTTTGGAGGAGATTATAAATAATTCTCTTTTTCAGAACATCACTGATTTATCTAGGCCAGTACATATTGTCGGTACTAACCTAGTCAGAACATAGAAGAGATAGGTATCAAGTCATATATTTCCCATGAAATCTCCTGTAAACTCTTATAGAGTAGCATAAAATACAATGCTTTTTCATTTCTCTTTCAAATTTTCCTTTTTTAAATTTTTTGTAATTATTTTGGTATTTATGGTATTCATAAATGTAAATAAGTTACAATACTTTTCAGGCCTGATGGATTTTAACTTTAGCAGTATTTTTCAGCAGTACATTTTGCAGACTAGATGCCCATTAAGTGACAAATTAAAGATTAAGTGCTACATGAATGTACAGGCAACCTCATGGCTAATGAGAGCTATTACTCAACTGGAAAAAAATATTTAAGAAAAAAGAAGGAGGCCTTTAAAAGTTCTTTTTTTTTTATTAAAAACATCCTAATTGTTGAAAACAAGTTATTTATAGTATACCATCTCACTCTGAAGATAGAACCAATCAACTTGTATGTTCGGACTGTGCTCATCCTTTATAACTAACACCAGTTAAAATGTTTAACATTTCAGTTCAAAGCCTAAAAGCCATACATTATCACAACTGAAAATCCTCCTCTACAAAGATAAAACAAAAAAAATATTACATCTTATCAAAATGTCCCTAATACTTTTAACTGAATGTACTTTTGATTTTAAAATAGAATTTCTATATGAGATACCAGATGATTGTCTAATTTACCTGTGCATCACCTTTCACTGTGATTAACCTAAGCCTTTTAACAATACCTAATGAAACTAACCCAACTGTTCACCCGACCAAAATGAGCTACTTGCACTTCAGAGCATGGATCCTATTTCATATTCACTCAGCTTGGCCTTTTGTTGAATTGGCTTTTTTTTAATTAGCAAAGCTTTTGACAGATTTTGCAAGTCCTGACAGTTTAGCATCAGCTCTGTTCTGGAGGTGCTCATGGCACGGATGCCTTGGAGTGTCACTATTTTCTCTTGGCAATAGAAACACCAGCTCTTGAACCTGAGGACCTTTTCTGGCAGCTTGTCACCGATTTTTCCACATTTTTTGACCCTTCCTCTAATGACTCAAGACTGTGACCTTGTCCTTGATTATCCCATTAATCTACAGCATTTTGGAAATGATCTGGAGTGAAACTGAGACTGTCATCTCAGTTCTCAAATCTCAGCTGTGGAAGTGTCACAGTGTCATCTATACTCTGACAGGCAAACCCAACACACTACTATTACAGCACTTCTTCAGGAAAGCTGAAGTATTTTTTATAGCAGAAATTACATCTTAGTCATGCATCCTTGATGTGTCAATTCTGTAAACAGTGTTCATCTATATTGCTTGGTCTTATATCTAGATACCTCACAACACTGTTTTTCATATTTAAGAATAGTTTCTTTGCATGCAGATTTCCGACAACTCTGTATTTGTGCTACCAAATTAGTCATGTGAAGTATAAAAAATATCACTGTAAATTGAATGATATATTCAGAATAAATATAATAAAACATTCAAAAGCCAGCATTATTCGTACCATCTCCTCAAAAAGCAAGTGGTGCTGACAGGGTTTTGTGAATCTAGGACTTTGTTTCAAAGTAATTTCATAAGAACTTTTCTGTATTTTGCATATAAACTGAGTGTTCCTGTCTAAGCACAGAATCTAAAAGCAAATGAGATATTTAACAGATGAAAATTTAGGGACATCCTGGCCAGGAAGCTGAATAAAGCTTAATTAATGATTTAGTCTTTCATAATAATGGGATAAAGGGCATCTCACCCTGGGACTTTTACCACATGTCAGAACAGTTCCCATTCTTTGGCTTTTTAACTAAGTGTGGATCTCCTGTCCAGATGGCAGGACTTCTGCATTACTAAGGAGAGGACATTCAAGGTGCTGGGAGATACATTTCTGAGAAAAAACAAATACAAATATGCACACCAAACAAAATCAGTCACAGAAAATGTCACCATGGGTCTAAGACCTGACTCTACAGACATACACATGCTAATTTTTTCTGTTAGTGAGTGGACTTAGTGATGTGACAATTAAGAACAAAACCAAGCAGGTACTGAACCTCCGTTGCTGCTCGGGGCCTTACCAAAGGTCTATGTTTGCACACTAACCATGAAGTTAGTAATAATTTCCCCACAAACTGGATATACATCTTCATAAATTTCATTCCCCTTACATTACATGTATCCCACAAAAGGAACTAAGGAAGCAAACGTGATAAGTGTTGTTCACCCCATGGACTAGGGTGAGACCTACCTTGTGAGAAGGGTGTGTTGTTCCTACACCATCACCTCAATGATGTACTCATCCAATGGGCTGTTTGTGCATCCTTTTGAGGCATGAAGAAACATATTGTGTGCTGCAGGCCATCAATTTTGATGGCCTCTAACCCTCCCCAGCCAAGGAGGTGACATCAGATCTACTGCCATGGGAGGGCAGCAAGGATTTGTGCCTGTTTGATGGGAAGGTCTGTGCACAGCATGATGTGGCTGCAGTGCCAGTGTGCCTCCCTGGGACCTCCAGTGGCCATGGCTCACAGTTTGTATTAAGTGAAGGAGCAGAAAGAGATGTCACAGCTATTGTAGGAAGTGAGATATTTATTTTGAAGATATCGATGAGTTATAATAATTTCCTCTTCTCTTTCAAGGCAGGTGGGTGGCTCCAAGGTGGGGTATCCGAGATGTTTCTCATGTAAGCTGAATACCTACACCATGGGGAGAGCTGCAGGTATATCTGCACATTTGGAGGTTTGGAAAGTTCCTGTGGCACTCCAAAAAAATTGCTTTGCTAAGGCTCACTGTATTAAAGTCTAATGCAAACAGTAGCTCCCCATAACTGACCATAAGGTAATTCAGGCTGGAAAGGACCTCAGGAGTCTTCCGGTCCTGCCTCCTGCTCACAGCAGGGGTGGCTGCTAGGTCAGGCCAGGTTACTCAGGGCCAATTCTGATCATCTGAAATGGAGCCTGGCAGAGGGTTGGATGGCTAAATGCCTTCAGCCTTTCCCTGTCAAACAGGATTCCCCCTGTCAGAGAGTATAAATATATCTTCATAATGCTAACAGGTTGGGAAAGCTTTAAAATAAATCTGTCCCTGTTACCTGTATATTGAGTTTAAAGGGCTGAAAGATATAAAATGTTTAAGAATGAACAGGATTAAAAGAATAAGCAGATTTTAAAAATCACAATGGGTCTTGTGTAAAGTGTTTTGATTCTTCAATTTTCATCTAAAATCAAATGGTAATTTAATCTAGTGTCCCTTGAGAGGATTTGTCCCAGATTGGTGGGAAAGCATATCCTTATGTTACAAACAGGATGCCAAGCACACACACTGTATTCATAACTGAACTGAATGTTTATATATATTTAAATTGTAAAAAATTTGAACAGATTAAAAAAAACCCCTAAGTTATCCATACTACATAATTATTTGGTTACGTTGTTCTACAAAGAGGATGCTCAGCAGGTTTAAGATAACTCATTCTCTTTGCCAGGTAGAAAATAGCAGTTTTGCATTAACTGTCTATAAAATCAAGTGAATACATGCTGGAACCGTGAGCTTCACATCCATTGTCTGCAAGCAGAGCTCAGTAAAGCATCTGACCTGTCTGCACATTGTTTCTCACAAGAGACAATGTTATCCCGTTGTTTTTTTTTTATTCTTCATACATTTAGAAGAATTTATATGTTCTTTTTTTAAGGGGCATTCTGGAAAAGGCCAGATACAATAATGAAGATAGGTGGCATTTACAAAATAGCTGATAAGGAGAGTGAGGACACTTGATGCTATAGAAATAACACAGTTCAGAGATTTTCCCATTGAAATTAGCAGTAGTACTAATAGATGGTGTATACCTTAAAGCAAATATAAGAGGAGGGTTGAAATATATGACAATCACTTTTATGTGTGTGGTGCTGATTGAAAGTACTGGGCTGTATTCTTTTCTTTGGAGAATGAAGTCTTTTTTTCTTAAGTACCCTTTAAAAGTAAAATGTGATACCATAGAATCAGTACCCAGCCTGACTCCAGAAGAGACATTACTAGGGCTGGAAATTTAATTTTGCTATTTTGAATTGCTCAGGCCTTGGACTTTCTGCCAATCTGCAAAGTAATCAGGCTAGAAAATCTTATGATAGTGGCACCTGCTGCTAGGAAACCCAGATTAATATTACCAGCACATATTGAGTAGGCTACGGAACAGCCAACACATACTAATGATGCCTGGGCTGCAAAGTCAGCTGGCAGCCTCAAGACACCCCATTGTTGGTCCCCTGAGTCCTGCATTTCTGCAGTTTCCCAGTACCAGCACAGACACTTCTTAACAGAGCAACTTTACCCTTTCTTTTTTAATATATTTATTCCAAAGTAGGTCGTGCCGTGCCGTCTGCTGACACTTAAAACTCACACAAGTTTCCAGATTCCCCGTGGTCTCCTTCAGTTTTAACATGTATTTTTAATACCCTGTTGCTCTACCTAGCTGCTGCATGTACAGAGTTATTGAGTTATTAGTATTGAGACTACTAATCAAAACAGCTTGTTCAATCACATAAAGCAAATGAGTGCAGGTCTTGAAGTAATATACTAGAGGTGAGTATGGCTGAGAGGGGAGGGAACACAACAAGAAGGGCCTTATTTTTTTGCTGATGGTGAATCCTGGGCAATACTGCTTTCAACAAAGAAGTGCTCATGTACACCTGCTTTCTGCTTCTCCAGCAGTCTTCTTGAAAGCTTAGGAAAGCAATCAGTCCCCAGACAGGTACATAGTGGGTTTTTTCAGGCTGCAGTTAAATTTGCTTCTCTTGTTCTCTAATGGTGAGCATGTGAATTGAAGAGTATTTCACATCCACAGTCGTCTTTAAGTTCCTTGCACAGCATTCTCAGCCCTCTGCGATGTGCCTGTTCATTGTGAATTACCCACATACCATGAGGATGATTTAAAAAAAAAAACTTAAAAAAACTAATGCTCTGGGGATTTTAAGTAATGACATTCAAGTTATCCAGAGTAAGATTTCTGGAAAGGCACTTATCCACATGGGTGCAACACTGGTATTGCACACAACTCCTAACAAATATCCTTGGTATGTGGTACAGTAAGCGGCACGGATAAGGAGAGGGGAGCTCACATACATGTGATATAAAACATACATAAAACATAGTACAGCGTACACAGACACTGGTACACAAATATTGTGACTGAGAATGTCAGAGATGGGCTTTTAATTAAAGAAACTGGCCCTGACCACCTTGCTACTAACTGTAAAAGTAACAAGATTATAAAGCACCCCAACAAACAGCAACTCAGGGTGTCTAAAATGTGCTTTAAAAACAAACACCTCAACTCTAGGCAACAACAAACAGGCTGAGGTAACTAAAGATCAAGCCCTTTTGGGATAGAAGCAACTAGCACCATAACCTAAGTTTGCCAGATGTCATTGGGCAATGTATGACTTCACCCTGAAATCTTAACCATTAGTGGAAACCAAAATGGATTGGACTAGCTTGTTCAGTAATACAGTTTGACGTCCACTGTTTGCAATTGTCAGTTCTTGTTCACTGGTTTCTGGATATACTGTATGTCTTTGCTTCCTTGAATTTTAAAAATACCAAAACTTATTTGTTTCATTTCACAGTGATGACTGCCAAGTTCAAAATGACCCTGAAATTCTGGCAAATTTCTGCATATGTGTTACGTTGATTTAAAGAAATCCAATTGCACTCTCATGAAATACCTGTACAAAATTAGCAAAGTTCATAGTATTGTAAATTAGAAATATTATTATTTCAAGTAGCCCTGTAGATAAATATATTTTTCTCCTTTTTAACTTATCTGCTTTTTTTTCCCCAGAAGACTAATATCAGTTCCAACAAACCAAAATACAAATTCATTATACCTGTAAAATTCTTTTTGTGAGCAGTAAACCTAGAAGTATACATGGTGAGTACAAACATACTCTGTGTTTATTTATATTTGTGATACTACAAATAAAATTTTAAAAAATACTCAAAAATCATTGTGTGCTATAGTAGTTATAGCTACTGTGTTACTGCTTTGCATATTCCCACTGTGACTAGATAAAGTATGGGTTTGAACATATTTTTTTGAAATTTCTATCTTAAGCAAATAATTATTAATGAACACCCTTAAGGCTTGTTGTGTTTGTAGTTGCATAATTGGTACATATCAAGAACAAAAATAATTGCTCTTTTTAATGTAATTTCCCAGGGTATTATGGAAAGTGTCCTCACTAAATACAAGTGTTTTTATTATTATGCAGTATATCATACTTCTGATTTAAAAAAAAATAAATAATAACATAAAAGCTTTGAGGGTAAAGAGATTTTTCAATTAGATACAGTAAGCTGCTGGTTTCCCATCTTAATACAGTACCACTGAATCCACAACAAAATATTTAATAGTAATATGTGATGTCTAACAGATTTAATCCATTTAAGATTCCTGTGGATTGCAACTATATAATACATATATTTGCAAATATAAAATATATATTTGCTATTTGCAAAATTGTATACTCATATAAAATGAGAGGATTTCACATAAATTTTGTAAGAAGAAAATTTCTATCTATATTTAAATATAAATTTAAAAATACAAAACTGTATATTGAATTGTTTGAGTTGAGTAGTCATCTGTCTGTTTAACCCAGAAATAAATATTGTCTGTGAAAAAGCAGCTGTAATACTTCAAAGGCTCAATGTATTAAAAAAAAAGAACTTTAAGACCTGCAAAGTACTTTCTTCTTCCAAGGGAATAAAAGAGCTAAGACCTAACTATGTTTCTGTTTGAATCAATAGCAAAATTAAACTATTTCTAGCAGCATAGGATGTAAATAACCAGTGTCATTAGTGGCATAGAATGTAAATAACTAGTAGCACAGCTAGAGGAACATTTTATCATCAGGAAAGATAATTTTTTTTTTCATTACTTGGAAAAGTTTAACACAGTCTAGATATCATTTTTCACTTGCAATTGCAAATATGAAAAATGTTATTAACTATTTTTAAACTGGGAGCTAAGAGAAGCAATTACAAATGTAATTTGTAAATGTGTGGAGATTTGTGTAACAATTTTTGACCTTGTTTCAACTCTATCAGGATTTAACAGGGAAACCATTTGGTCTTGTGTGTACAGGGATAGATTAATTCTCTTTTAGAGGTAGTAGTGGGGGCAGTTAACACTTATGGACAGAGTGGCTGCAGTTTGTGGCCCTAACACATCTACCTGGTTTCTGTGTGTTTGTTTTCTGTGCTGTGGTTTATGAGTCAGCCAGCACACAGTGGGAAAGCTGCAGTCCCTGCTCATTGCCATGCTCCTCTCCTGCCCAAATGCGAGGTACCTCAGGCTTTCAAGGGGACTTAGCAGCCACAGAGACTTAAGCTTTTCACATCTCATCATCAGTTTTTCCTTCCACTCTAGGCTAGTTGTATTTGTTGCCCAGTTAGTAAGTCATGCTGATACCAGAATGATTTTTGCTTTTATATTCCTTTCATATATCTTCATAGATCTGTAGACTATTGTTGTATAGTTATATAGTTCCTAGCTAGCTCCAGTACTTTTCCCTACCCTGACATGCAGAAAGACAAAACACATTCCAGAGGTTCCAAGCCCTAGGGGGCCCAAGGCCCCTATCCTGTCTTGATTATTCCTGGGAGCCAAGGTTGAAACCAACTCTTCAAGATGCATTTTCATAAACATAGTTTAGTTCCTATCTAAAGGAAGGCTACAGAAGAGGTGGAACCAAAAGGGGGCAATTATTTCATCACTTGTGCTTCTTATTGGGGATTCTTGTAAATTATACTATTTAGCTAAACTTAAAAGATATTCACTCTGTGCAGGGTGGGCATTTTTCCACATCTGTCCCTTAGTGGCCTCCAATAAAGACCAGCCTTTATATTACCTCCAATACTAATATTGCCTTAAAAGTATGTTGTTTTATTTCTAGGTCTTTAAGATATCAAAGCTATTTAATTTATCTTACATTAAATAAGAAAAATATGCCTCTTAGAGGAAGAAAGGAACTAAGCATCTAAGTTACAACCAAATATAATATAACAATATAATACTTAAATAAATAAAAAAAAAGCTCATATTGTCATTAATGGAGCTGTTTTAGCATCAACTGTTTTCAAGAGACACAAACGTGATCCGATTGCTTTCATCACAAATCTTTTCAAACTGGAATAGCGATATGACTGTAATGATGCTGCTACTACAGAAATTATACAAATATAACAATTGACCTATAGTCAAATGTGAAATAATGACCATATCACAGATTACAATATATGAAAATGTGACAGTGTAAGAAATAAAAAAGCATAGTTGAGGTAGGATTTTTTTAATTGGAAGAGTGAGAGGGATTCAAAGGCACTTTCTGCTGAGGTAAGATCTCTGGTATTTGATGCTTTTTTTGGTGCTACAAAAGTAAAATTTGAGTATGAAAGATAGAGCAGTCAGTAAGTTTTGTGTGTTAAGAGTCTCGGATATCAGTAATTTAATTCTCTGTTTACATTATGCTGTGCATACCTCTAAGAGCCCCATAGTAGCTGATAAGTTTAATGTAAGTCTTCAGAGAGACAAACCAAGAAAAGAAATCTAAGTTTATCTAGCCCTGTCTTCTTTACTAGAGCTCTCTGCTCTAATTGGCAATGTTTAAGTTAGGCAATTTTTGAACCTATCTTGGAGTTAACTGATGTTCCTTGTTAAAACAATCTCACCTCATCTGAACAAACAAACAAACAAAAAAAAAATAAAAAACAATCGCTACAGCTAAGCCCTTGCTACATTCTTGCAGCTTCCAGCGTGCAAATGAAAACCTGCATCAGAGAGAAAAGTACTGTTTGTTAAACCAGTCTGAAGCTGGCAAAGATTATACCAGCCTCTATGGCTAATGGTGCATGAAAGTGATTGTTTTGAAAATAACTGCTGGTTTAAAATATTATTGCCTGTCTCCCAGAGGATACCACCCACACAGTGAAGTCAGCAGACAGAGCACAGATAACTCTAAGCTGCTTCAGGAAAAAATCCAGTGCTTAAAGCATAAAATGCCAAGAGGGGTTCGGACAGCTTGAATTAAGCTTTTGGACTTTGTACTGAAACAGCTCAGAGGCAATTGGGCAATTGTGTCTCATTCTGCCACCAGAGCTGGGGAGGCATCTTTGGCAAGCACAAAGAGCTGGGGGCAACAGCAAACAGTCACAGCTGACTTTTCAGTGAGGGTGTCTGAGCTCTAAGAACATCTTTTTTTCTTTTGAACTTTCTGGTATAGGTTCACAGCATTTGGACAAATGGGGAGGCCTCAACCATTAAGTCAAATAACTAATAAAACACACTGTGTGAGGGATTTCAGATTGAATTCTGAGTATTGTAGATGATGTAACCAGATATTAAGAGGGAACAATAAGCTCATGTTTTCTGTCTCAGTCTGCTCTGAATTTTTGACCTCACTGTGATTAACTCTTAAGTGGTGGGAATAATATGTCTGAAGGGAGAAGATTTCGCTTTTCTGAATCCACCTACCCTGCATTTTTTTCCCCTTAATAAGAAACGTGTAAGACATGTAGTGGCATCTTTGATCCAGTAATGGTTAAAAAAGACAGTATGCTTCAGTGACTCAAGCCATTTCTCTTCCTAATTCCTTAAAATTCTTCTGCTCTGTGTTAATATTGACACCATGATCTGACAAAAGAAGACCTTTTCTTTTTAAACATAGGATTCACTGTTGTAGTATTGTATGTCTTAATACATACATACATCCTAATATAAAGCTGTTTGTAAACCAGGCTGGAATGTTACCTTCGGCAGGCCTGTGCATAGCTCCTACGCACAGCAACAGCCTATTTTTGTTTTTAAACTCATTGTACCATTGTTTTTAAAGCTTTGGATTTTGGCTTGAAATCCAGGCCACCCAGAATTTAACAGCAAAACTTTCACAGAGTTCAGTCGGATCTGGATTTCAACCTCAATGCCTAATGTTGCTAATGTGGGATGTGGTAAACTTGATCATCCAGTTTTTTATGGCCACAACAGATGTTCCTTCTTTTAGACCAATGGAAAGCTACTGAACTTCATCCACCCTCCAAAACAAAAATACAAGCATTTGTTTACAGCCTGATTCCAGGAATATGAATTGAATTAGCAGCTGTGAGGTTTGTTCTTGTTTATTTATGAACATATATATGCACAGTTCTTGTTTTTCCAAAGAAATGTTGCCCAGGTTGTAATTCCTTTATATAGTAACAGTATTTTAAACAGTCTAATGCTCCATTATATTTTGTTTAGCACAATCAAAATATAATCATAGTATTTTTTACCTTGTTTTTTAAGAATAGACCAGTATTTTTCCTCTGTCTTAGAAAACAGCATGTTATGGTTATGTTTTTCATTTTGTAGCCTTATAATTATTAGACTGACTATAATACAACATTTTTGTAATCATGACCCGAGGCACAAGCTATAGAAAATTAAGGTACTGAATATAAATGTTTTCTTCCTCTTGAAGATATTCAATGAATTTTCAAATCAGCACAAAAGGTTAAAAGACTGATGCCTTCTCCTAAATTAGAAAAATATGATAGCGTAATAAAGACCTGACATTTTCTAATATAAGGAGCAAGAAAATTATTGCTAATTTCAAAGGAACCATCCCATCTCTGGGGTAAATATCCAGTGGTTCTTCCACACAAACAACACACACTGATGAGGAGACAGAATAGGAACAAGAATAGGAGTGCAAAGGCTCTTTATTAAAGGAATGTAAGCCTCATTAACATGCATCTGTTTCTTATGCAGAAAAGAACTTTACACCTTTTCCTTTGTCTTTCCTGAACTGGTCTGGTTTCAGGAGTCGCAGCACTGTTTTTATTGTGCCAGATTAAAATTTATTGTGGCCTTGCTTAGTCTTCAGTTTATGTGAAGATGCTTCTTTGCTTTGCTCACAACCAAGCCCCCCACTTTGCTTTAATATGTGCTGCAGCTGTGTTTATTTTTAGTTCTGTGGGCTGTCCTTGACAGTGATGCTTACAGCAGCTCTGTCAGGGTAGGATTCATCAGTGGCAGAGTTGGCTGAGCAGCTCATGCTTCCACACACCTAGTTTCACTACAACTTCCTTGTCCTGGCTCTTTGTGGATCTTTGCCTAATTTAACTCACTAAACCAACAGGAAATTACATAACTTTCTGAATAAGCTATTTTTGTGCCATTTTAGTGAATTGCATCAGCTCGGGTAAAGGTCCCACAAATACCAAAGGCAGCCTAGCAAGTGGCACAAATTCTTGGCTGGAGGAGGGAAAATCATGGTGGAACTGTAAACTTTTGGAAACAGAGATCTATTGTGTGTCTTGCAAGACTGTTTCCAGATGAAAAATATAACTTTTTCTCTTCTAAGCAGATTTTTACTGACTGAAACTAGCTAACTGAAGACAACACGGTTGCTGGTCCCACAGAAGAGAAACAGCAGCAGAAACACATCCCTGGAGGTATGGAGGGAAACTCTCCCAGTCTGCAAATACCTCTCAAGGAACCACAGTTGCAGGTTGTACAGAGTGTGCAAATTGTCTGGGATTGTGAAGTGGAATATACCATAATAACATATCCATTATTATGTTAACACTAATTATTATACATATTACCAGTTTTCAAACATGCAAATTTGAACTCTCAAGCTGACATAAACTCTCTAATGCTTAAATTTGTAAAATTATTTGCTATCTTAGCACCACATGCTTCACAAATCCTCACAGCAGACAAAGAGGATTCCAACTATATTCTAAAGGTTGATTTCAAGCAAATGAGACAGTGGTCACATTAGTAATTCAACTCTTATTTTCTGAGATATCTCAGTTGGAAAGGAAAACCACAAGCTGCGAGCAGATAACATAATCCCTAAAAATAATTTAGCTGTTCCCCATGAGTGGTAAATTTTCCTGGAGGAGCCAGTGCTAACTTTGTCCCACTTTCAGATGCTGGCATTCCTGTGCACCCTCTACTCCTTCTTCAGCCCTCCAAACAAGCAGCCAGTTTGTTTAGAGGCAGCTGCCACAGTGCAATTTGCTCCATGGCCAAGCCTTGCCATTCCTGTTAGCTGTGGCTCTGAGACTCAGCATCCTCAGCTGTAATGCCACACTACTCATCAGGTATGTAAAGCTATAGAATGTCCCAAATGAACCTGTGCAGGTTCAATAGGACCCTCTGTTTTTATTGAAGAAATACAAAACTACATAGTGCCTCAAGGAATCAGGTACTTGGGAAGAAAAAATACATGAAGTTTTTTTCCCCCTCCTCACTAAAACTTAAAGTGGGAGCCAGCTTTTTCCATGAGTGCAAAAGTGATTGAGTTTGATGTATGCCTAGAGTGATTGCTCCTAAAGAATGCTGGCCTGGCACTATCCTCTGCATTCTGCCTGCTCCAAAGCGCTTCCAGCCCTAAAAATCCTTTGGCATGCAGACCTGAATTATGTGACCCTTTGCTGAGTATGTGCCCCCTCAGCTGTTGACAAATACTTACTGCATGCATCCACAAGGACAGTTTAACAGGTAGAGTTCAAACTAAGTTCAGCACGTTTTGGGATTGATGGCTTTAGTTCACTTGGAAGAATTTGGGGGCGGAGGGAAAGAACTGACCATAGCCATAATACTTGTCATAGTATGTTGCGAGGGTAAAAATAGCTCATGACAAATGCAAGGCATGGGAGCCTGAGCTCCTCTTGGAGTGACTGAGAGTCTTGTAGGGTTGGGTGTCACTAAGAAAACAACTTCCCCATCTTCAGTGGAGAGGGGAAAACTGCAGTTCAGCACACCAAAACACCTCTCTGGTCGACAGAAAAGTTGTGGAGAAAGAATATTGGATAAACAAATAAGAAGGGAATTTCTGGTAATTACATTAATAAAAGAAAAAAACAACAGAATTTGTAATTTTGTTCCTGCTGGCTTCAATTTTTGTCACGTATGGGTTGGTTCAACAGGCAGGTTCCTTGCTATGTAGCTTGTATCTAAAAACTCCTGATGAGCTGGTTCTCACAGGCCTGGACTGGACAAATCCCAGAGAAATGTAAAGATGAAACCCAAATCCAGTCAGACTAGGGCTCCTGGCTGGAAAAAAAAAATGAAGATGTCAAGGAAGACAGGGTGTTTCCCAGCCTAGAAGAGCCACAGCACGTGTTGCACTTGAATGCAATACCTGGGCGTTGTGATGTATGTAACAAGGCATGTGTTCCATCAGTATGTTGTGCCAAATTACGTTCCTTCACCCAGTGTGCAAGAGGCCAATCCACACTCAGAGTCCAGTATTTGATTTATTTACAGTTTTGTACAGAAAGGGGTGCTGGGTAGAAAATCCACTATCAAGACATTTCACTACTTACACATTTTAGCAAAGGCATGATTGTTCCTTGGCTACAAGCTACATAGTTCTCCTGTTACTTAGTGTTCTATTTTTTATTGGTTAAGCAAGCCCCTCTCTTCTTGCGCTAATTAATCTACATACTCAGTCTTTCCCTTCTTTTGAGTCAGGGGGCCATGAGTTGGTGGTTATGATCTCCCTCGGACAGAATTACCTTTCACCCAGTTGGAGCTGATTTCAGCACAGTTGCTGAATTGTTGGCTTTGCTAGTTTCTTCCTCATCATGGGAGTTCTGCCAAATGTCCTTGTGGCCTGTATATTCTGCATTCTTTTTACCCACTATCAGTGGGACATCCTTCTTCCCAAGCTTTTTTAACACGACTCACTCCTCATCAGGTCTGAGATCACTGAAGCACACCAAGCCCTAAGGTTTAACAAGGCAATTTTTCCAACATATAATTTATCTTTCTAATATTTTATGTTGGTTTTGGCTGGTGTGGAGTTAATGTTCTTCACAATGGCTGGCATGGGACTGTGTTTTGGATTTGTGCTGAACACAGGGTTGATAATGTGGAGATGTTTCTGTTATTGCTGGGCAGGGCTTACACAGAGCCAAGGCCTTTTCTGCTTCTCGTACTGCCAGGCTGGTGGGGGGCTGGGGGAACCTGGGGGGAGACACAGCCAGGACAGGCGACCCCAGCTGACCAAAGGGACATTCCAGACCACGGAACATCACACTCAGTGCATAAGGCTGGGGAAGAAGGAGGAATGGGGGAATGTTTGCAGTGATGGCATTTGTGTTCCCAAATCACCGTGAGGTGTGATGGGGCCCCGCTCTCCTGGGGATGGCTGAACACCCTCCTGCCCACGGGAAGCTGTGAATTCATTCCTTGCTTTGCTTGTGTGAGCGGCCTTTGCCTTCCCTATCGAACTGCCTTTATCTCAACTCATGAATTTCCTACCTTTACCCTTCCGATTCTCTCCGCGATCCCACGGCCGGGGGAGTGAGGGAGCGGCGCCCGGCAGCACAGTCGGTACAGGCTACGGGCGGGCCCGCGAAACTCCGCTGGCTGCCCGGAGGCGCCGCGCCAGGCACGCTGGGGCGGAGAGTTCCGGCTGGGTGCAGCTTGTAAGCCAGGCCGTGTTTGTGAACTACATCTCCCAGCGTGCCTCGCGGCGAAGAGAGGCGATAAAAGGGGGCGGCAGCGCAGGTGTCGCGCCCGAGGGCAGGTGCGGGCGGCAGGCTCGGGTCGGCTGGGGACTGGTGCTCCCGAGGCCTCATGAAGCCGCAGGAGCCGCCGGAGAGCGGTCCCACCACTGCCGCCGCCGCGCTGGAGGCGCTGAAGCAGCGAGCATGCGAGAGCGTGGATCTGAACGCTGCGCGTCTGGGCGCACTGAGCCGCGACATCTGGAGCCGTCCCGAGCTGGCGTACGCGGAGCACCAGGCGCACGACGCCCTGACCCGCTTCTTCTCCTGCGGGGACCTGCCCGGCGCTGCCTGGGCCGTGCAGCCGCGCTATAAGCTGGGCACGGCTTTCCGCGCCGACTGGGGCACAGCGGCCCCGCAGGACCCGCTCCGCCTCGCCTTCCTCTGCGAGTACGACGCGCTGCCCGGGCTCGGGCACGCCTGCGGCCACAACCTCATCGCCGAGGTGGGAGCCGCCGCCGCGGTGGCGCTGAAAGCCGCCCTGGAGAGCCTGAGGGAGCCCGTGGCCGTGCAGGTGGGAGCCCTCCCGGGGGAGCGGTGGTGAGAGCTCCCTGACAGCCCCTGACTCTCTCTGTGCGTTTGTGTTGCAGATCACGGTGCTGGGGACGCCTGCGGAAGAGCAAGGAGGAGGCAAAATAGATCTGATCAAGGCTGGAGCGTTCGATGGCCTGGATGTGGTTTTTATGGCGCACCCCTCGCAAGAAAACGCTGCTTATCTGCCCGACGTGGCCGAGCATGAGTGAGTGAGTGGGTGGGTTCAGGTGGAAAGAGGTGGTTTGTTATTAACTTTGCAGGTGCCCTTCAGACAAAGGTATTTTCACTCAGCTAAGAAGCCAGGTGAGTGTTAGGGAACACCACTCCTAGCCATTCTTCCAAAGTGCTGTGTTCAGCCTAGTGCTCAGATCTCTCCTGACTGATCTGAGATAATCTTCCGTGTATCCCAAAAATCCATTTTTTGTTCTGATGTTTCTAGGCTTTTCTTTTAAACATTCATGTGGTTATGCCATCTGTTGAAGTAGAATTTAAAGATGCAACTGCAGTGTCTCAAGGGTCATAATTCTATGCTTTCCCGGATGCCAGTCATGTGGTACGCATTTTTATCAGTTTGGAAGGTGTTTCAGGTTTGCCTTCCTCCTTTTGAAAATACCTGGCCACCTAAGCCTGACTGAATTTGGATCTGTAGTAACTTCCACACTAAATTTAGTCATGGCCATGTTGCATGTATTAACTCCCATATCAAATTTTTTGTTTTGATCTAAGGTAGTACCTGTCTTTCCTTCATGTTTGCCCCCACTGTAAGGATGGGCAACAGTCCTACCCTCACACAGCTGCCTTTTTTGCCAGCCATATAACTCTTTGAAAATTATCCCTTGTCTTCTTCTGATTAGCCCTGATGTTCAGAGACAGCTCTGGCTCACTTGTGCTTTGAGTCACTTGTCTTAAAATACAACTTGCTGGATGTGCAGCCCCAGAATTGTGCACATTGAATGAGGTGTAATTGCCTTAGATCTTACTCAGCTGATGCAGGGACCAAAGTGTTTCCTTATATTTTTTGAGACAGATGGCATGTTTGGGACTTCCTCTTCAGTCATTTTCAAGCAATCAACACTTAGGCAAATGCTTGGTCTTTAAATACACGATTTTAAAAAAATACTTTGGAGCATCATTATTTTCTTACTCTGCCAGTCTGCAAGGCCATGCTGTTCTTCCTTTGCTGTGAGAAACATCTGTTTCCACAGTGTCCCAGTAGTAGTCTACCAGCAGGTTTTGTTCCTTCATTTTATGTGTTATGTGATTCCTGATCTTAGGGTGTTACCTTGCAGAGACCCCATTAGTAAACTCCCTTCGGTGCAACCGTTTTTACAAGTATTACATTTGACTGTCTCAGACTAAATTCTGAATTATTTAATTATACTAATTTTCCAGTCATTTATGACTTGATGTACTGGGAACTGTTTTCAGATTGGTTGTGCTACTGTCCGTCTCTGATATGTTTGGTTTTACTGACCACTTTGCTTTTACCAGGGCTGTTTTTCCAGTGGACAGTTTGCTTCTGTTACTGTTACAGTTTCATGGTAAAACAGGTGGGGTTAGTCTTCATCATCTGGCCAATTCTCTGCTATATTCCTTCCTTGTGTTTCTAACATGGTTGTTGTAACCTCCTTCAAGACTTAGCCCAATTTGCCTTTGCTTTACCTTAAGACTGTATTTATAATCCTCAAGATGTAGTTTTCAATGATAGTTTTGTCCTTCTGCTCACAATAACCTTTTGACTTTGATACAGTAAGATTTAGAAATCTCTCCAGAGGTCAAGGTCTTCAGTAGGATGGAAGTCCTAGATAGCCTTTAAACCTTTGGATGTGGAGGAGGCATGGAATTGAAGTGCTGAGTGAAACAACTTATTACATCCAAACGCCTGAAATACTGAATTTGTAATGTTTTATGTAATTATGAGGTTTCAAAGGTAGAAAGACAATTTTTCTAATTTTAATTGATCTTTGGTTGTTTGCAGGGAGTTTAAGGACTGGTGATCACTAAGTTGCTAGTATTGCTGTATCTGCAATTCTGAAAGCTGTGTTGTGCCTGAAATAAGATTAACATACTAGGATAACTGGTGAATACATGCCATAGTTTGCTGATCCTTATTCATTTATCTTAAGCAGCCTATTTATTGTTGGTCAAACAGGATCCACATTCTTCTGCTGGTATTCTTAAACCGGCTTAGGGTGTTATTATTCTGCAGAGTCTGTTTTCTGCAGAGTCTGTGTAGCAAAAGAAGTACAAGTAAAGGAATGCTGAAAGAACATTTTTTTAATAAGAAACACATGTTTCTTGTGGAAAAGAATACTGCAGCATGACCTTTTGCTGTACTTTGCCTTCTTTCTATTTTTTTACAACATCCAGGGATCTTTGTGAGTTGCTTTGAGGAGTTACAGTCTAATTCTTGGGACATTAATGGACAAGTTTCTTACATTTCTTAATGATAATAAATTTTAAATAAAACTCATAGTCTAGAGAATGGGTTCTATGATTGTGCTGGAAGATTAGTGGGGATGGGAAAAGGCATGCTTAATTTGGGTTGCAGCAGTAGTAAGAGATGTTTCCTGTTGCCACAGTACACTGCATTGTGTCCCTCTTTACCATCCAGAATTTAAGTGCTGGTGTCAACTTGCAGCTGTGGCATGGTTGTGAGCACAAGGGGTCACTTCAGGATAACTGGTTAAGTTGGCATTTGTGCAAGACAGAGGGACAAGCAAGTTAGGCTGGTCATGGCTGGATAACAGCCAGATTGTGTGTCTTGGGGTTGAAGGAATGCTTGAAGATTGAGTTTTTTTCTGTAAAGGAGTGGGTATGAAGTACAAACAGATTTAGTTTTGTGTATTTTATAAATAGTGATACCTTATATGTAGCTGTCAGTATTTAATATTTTACTCTTTTGTAAAGAGTTCTCATGTAGCCTGAAATGCTAACTTATATTGTAATGCTAATATTAATGGCCCTCAGGTGAAGCAAAGCATGAATTTTTACTGAATATCTTAAGGTGCAATATTTTATGACTTCTGTGAAGTTGGAGGATAGCCTTTACATGTTGCAAGCCTTTCTACCACCTTTTTTGAAGGGTGCAAGGAGAGAACATCCTTGCTGTAGCATAATAACATGTGTTTTACAGTAGGCTGTGTTTTTCCTTACTTGTAAAACTTGACTTTTGTTATTTAGATGTGGGTTGTTGTAGGAAATAAAAGTTATGTGTGATCTTATGTGTATTTGCTGTCTTATGTACTGTACACATTTTATGGATAGACATTAGGACACTCAACTGCCAATTTGAATCAGAGAAAAGGATTTGTTGTCCTATGAGAAGAGTGTTAGTAGCTTTAGGTCTCAGAAGTCAGCATAAAAAAGGCGGTGGAGAAATTTAATTAATATGTGAAACGTATACATTACAGGAAAAAGCTATATAATGGTATGTTACCAGTAACTCCCTTGCCTGACTGGCTCTTGGTATCATTCAGTTTTACTGGTTTTCTAGAAATCTTTCAGTGTTTTTCTGCACTCAAAGACAGTTGAACTGTGCAGAAGTCTAGTGCCAGATAAATTGCTTGGTGTTATGCTGCACAAAATTGAAATAATGTATATCTGTGGGAACAAAAGGAACTTTTTCATTTCAAAGATTATTTTTTTTTTCAGTGAACGAGAAACAAATAAGCAATGCCTTTTATTTCCTAGTGTGACTGTGAAATACTATGGAAAAGCTTCTCATGCTGCTGCTTATCCTTGGGAAGGAGTTAATGCATTAGATGCTGCTGTTCTTGCATACAACAATCTGTCTGTTTTAAGACAGCAAATGAAACCGACCTGGAGAGTTCATGGTGAGATATTCATTAAACCTAATATCCAGCAAGTAAAAGTTTAGGCTGTTGAAGTACTAACATACAATATCACACATTCCAAAGTGTTGCACTAAAGCAGTAAATTAGCATAGTCACTTCAAATATTATGGAGCAGCACCATTTCATTTAAATGGTGTATCTGCAGTCTTGAAAATCATGTCAGTGTCCAGAACTAACTGCTTAAAATAGGCTGAGAGGTTAGATTTGACAGGGGGCTCTGATGCTCAGGTAAAGGCTAGACCAATTTTAAGTCTTGAGTTGTGGTTCAGAAAAAAAGAAAAAAGTGCAAAGTATATTTTGGTACATGGCCTTGAGCTCCTTAATGTATGTGGATTTGCAAAGGTGTAAGATGAAATGCTTCCAAAAAGTGAAGTATTACTTATTGCATCACTTTTTTAGTTGACATTCCATTAATTAGATGGCATTTATTGCAAGGATCTAGTGGTCTGGAATGAAATTTCTTTGGTGAAGTACGAAAAACAATTGATGGCAGAAGATTATATTCCTGGTTAGTAGCCCAGTCAACTAGATGTTCACTGGATTCTAATATTTAATATCTAGTAGGCTTTGGATAAGAAAGGCCATTTTGCAGTAAGATATGTTAACCATTAAGCTTGATTTGTCCTCCTTCAACATTGTACATTTCTAGCTGTAAAGTAAGGTGAGGTGAAGCTGCCCTTCAGCTATAAACCCAGGGTTCCTCATTGCACCCAACACAACTTTTTCCAAGTTGAAATTAAGAAATTTTGCCAATTCTGCAGGATTTTTGAATGTAGAGCTGTTTATTTGGAATACTTGTTACGAGCTAAAAATCCTTCCAGAAGTTCTGAACTGATCATTATGTGTCTTGGCTGCTTGTGCTGTGTATAATACAAGTGTGCATTTCTCTCCAGGATATCTGGTGGAGTCCTAATCCTTTTGACTGTAGATGAAGCTGTTTGCAGTTCTGTTGTGCAGCATGCCCAAATGAATTTCAGACAGCAGGCACAGCCTTCTCTATCCTATTTCTCTGTTGAAAACAAGGCATGTAATTACAAATTTTGATGTCTGCAACCCATATGTTGGAGGTTTAAAGCTGAAGATGCCTAAGTCTTCCATTGAATCTAAGCCTAAACCCCTAAATACTGCTTTCTTTGCAGTTTCTAAGGGCTACATGAGTAATGTTGGCAAAAAATCTGAGTATCTAAACAGTGTTCTAGAGGTAATGCTTCCTGAGTAGCAGCAAAACTGAAATTACTGTTGTACTGTTGTACAACAATATCAGCTACAGTTGATACAACTGCTGGTTGTATTATAACTGTTTTTTCAAAGTGGAAATATTTAAATTACTTCTTGGAAAGGACAAGCAGCCAGGATGAGATTTAGCTTTAGGCATGCTTTCATGACAACATTGTGTAGGAAATCTCATGTTGTAGGCTAGCAGTATAATCAGTGGCTGGATAAAGTGATCCTAAAAATAGTAGTGTTAACCCACTAACAAAAGCTGAAATAATTTCCATGACTCAAAGTCTAGAATTTCTAACCAATGTTTCATGTACTGAAATATTGTTGAATTCATCTGAGATATTTTGATGTTCTCTTTCTTCCCTGCTTATGAACAGAATATATGTTGCCCCTTTGAAACACAGGAATTTAGATAATTTTTTTCCCCCTTGCCAAGAACTTGTATTAGATAGGCTGTAAAAAAAAGTTTCTATCCAGAAGGGCAAATTGGGTGCTACTAATAGTGTGCAGGCATCCTACTTTTAGTTCAGGTCTGCTGTCCAGTCCCTATTGCAGTTATATTGAAATTTAACTGTTGACCTACTCAGACTCTCTCCAGTTCTATTTACAATTGTGCTGGACAAGACAAATGAAAGCTGTTTATTCATGGAGCTACTTGTTCTGAGAAAGCTTCTTATGGTATGGGTATGTGTCATACAAATTTGCATGAATACTTACTGCTTCCTTTCCTGTGATGTCTGTCCCTCTCATCTGAGCTGTTCCTATTGTTATGGACAAATACTGATACTGGATTAATTCAACACTTTGGTTTTTATTTTGACTGTATTTGAGACTGGTGGAGGTGAAGTTTATAATCTCAGTAGGTTTTTCTGCATCAAAAGAAACATTTTGCTGCCTATTTGCAACCCATTAGTGCTGTCTGTTCAGGCCTCAGTGCCACACAACAGTAGCTTCTGCAATATTTCCATTTAAGGTAGAAGTTTCTCAGGTTCTACAGGAAACAAATCTAATTCCACGTACAAGAAATTGAGGGTAGGAGGCCGGGGAAACAGTTGGAAGCAACTATCTGTTAGTGCAATGAAATGTAATGTGGAACTGGGATCTACTATGTGTTCTTGTCAAAATATATAAATATTGTTGTCTTTTATGGTAATGCCTTTGATGCCATAATGGTAAAAGATGCTGTTAATCACACATTTCCTCGAGGGAGCACTTCCAACTCAAACTGCTCTTGTGAATAAAGCTACATCTATTATACATTCCAATATTTCTGAAGAATTAATATGAGCAAGCTAATGAACTTTCTGTGCACTGTAATACATACATTATTCCAGTATTGCTGAGAAATGCAACTTACTTGGTTTTTCTTCAAGCTCACAAAGTAAGTTGGAAACATTCTAATTGAGGAAACATTTAAAAGTTGGAATCCAAGTTAGCCCTCATAGCAGTTTTTTTCTTGTTGGCAGACATACTGCTTTATGACTCCAATGCACTGAATTTTAGGGAATTAATTAGAAATGCTAGTTTGGCTTGACTCTGGGATGTAAAACAGATGTCTAACCAAAGAATGCTGTGAAATTGTGCCAAAAGACATGTTCCATTTAACCTGACATGATGAAGAAGCTTTGACCACATACTGCATTTTTTATGTTGTTTGTATTTCACGCTCAGCTGATGTTTTGTTGTTTTTGTTTATATATTTATAGTTCTTGACCCAGGAATTTCATGACAGGGATGAAGATCAAGCAATTGCATTTAGCACTGACGACATGACTTTTCTCTTTCTGCAGGTGTAATAAAAAATGGTGGTGTGAAACCTAACATCATTCCTTCTTACACTGAACTAGAGTTTTACTTGCGTGCTCCTTCAAGAAAAGAGCTTTCTGTTCTGACAGAGAAAGTTGAGAACTGCTTCAAATCTGCAGCAGTGGCCACAGGATGCAAGGTAAGAATATGTTCATTGTCATGTGTTTCTGTTACAGAGACCAGAACAGGAAATCAAAGTTTACTTTATTTGTCTGCATAGTGTTCAGCCAAAGTAAATATGAATTATTGTTACACTTTTTGCTGTTCTGTTGCTTTGTGTCCTGAAAGAAGGCTTTGGTTTATAAATAGAATGCCGCAGAATCCTAGAAGAATCTGTGTTGTGAGAGACCTCTGGAGGTCATCTGGTCTAATTCTCTGTTCAGAGCAGGATCAGTTAGAGCAGGTTGCTGAGTGCCGTGTGGACTTTTGACTACTTCCAAGGATGAAATTCTGCTGCCCCTCAAGTGTTCTACCCACCTCATGGTGAACAGGGGTTTTGCTAATGTTTTTGCTGCAATGACTTGAGCACAGGACTTGAGCAGGAACAGGTTTTCTGCAGAAATTGCAGTGTTTCCATCTTTGGAGATGCTCAAAAGCTGCCTCAGTATGGTTCTGGGCATCCAGCTCTAGGTGACCCTGATTGAGCAGGGGAGCTGGACAAGATGACCTCCATAGATACTTTCCCACATCAACCCTCTGTGATCTATTGTATCCAATGGGAATTTACTTTGTTGTTTTTTGTTGCATTAGTTTGACATCTGAGAAGTCTGTTTCTGCCTTCTCTCTACCCCTCCCATCTGGTAACTCTAGACAGTAGTAAGATGCCCCACTAATCTTCTCTTCTTTCAGCTTGTTCTTGTACATCATGTTCTCCACCTAATCATCTTGGTGGCCTTCCCCTGGCCTAGCTCCAGTCTTGATTTGGGGAGAAACCAAACACCAGCTGTAGTCTCACAGGGGTTGTCTACATAAGTAATAAAAATACTAAAACACTAGTGGCACCAGACTCAGTTGCATATGAGTGCTACAAGTAACAGGCAGCAATGTGGTATTTTGTGCCACTGATTGTAAAACACTTGGAAGTTGCATGCCTTGTGTCATCTGAGCCAGACAAGTTGTCATACAAAGCTAGTCTTGGTCATGCACTATCTGCTCTTAAATGAGTTCAGTCTTATATGCTGGATGTTCACAATGACCTTGTGATTAATGAGTCTGGGCATGAGTTCTAGGAGGATTTATTTGCTCTGTAATCTCTCTGGGAACTTCAGAATAGGATAATCTGAGGAGTGTGTAGTTTTCAAGGACCTCCTCTTGGCCCTTCAAGAGGATGTGACCTTTTGCTCTTGTTCAATGAGCTGGAACATCCCTCTGTTTCAGTGGCACTTAAAGAATGATAGCTCCTAGACTGCATTTCTGCTTCTCTTACTCTGCATCTGTGAGTGCATCCTGTCTGATCCCATGTACATTCAATTTCTTTAAGTGCCCTGTAATTTCTTCTTGTTTTGCTGTGGGTGATGCTTCTATCCTACAGATAGTGCTACTAGGCTCAGAGACCTGGGAGGCTTGATGGCAAACCTCACCTGTAGAAACAAGCAAAACAGGTATTGGGTCTTCTGTCTGTTTTTTTCCCATATTATTGGTCATTAGGTCCATTGCCCCATTAAACAGCAGGTTCATGTAGCAACTGAGTGATTTTTCAGTTAGCATTCTCATTTATTTTGATTTTAGTAAATGGAAGTGTGTCTCATCTAGCTGGTTCAAGCAATATGATTAACTTTTTTGTTTTGCTAAGATAGATGTTTCTACTTGCTCTGTTAATTACAATCTTATTACTAATTCAGCTGTAAAAAGAATGTATGTGATCATCTAAAATAAGTATGGGGTATGTGAATGTTAGCATGACACTTTTATAGTCTTTTTGAGGCATTAGTTATTGTTTTCCTACTGTATCCCCTTCACTATATCCAGAAAAGTTTCATAAAGTGCACTTTATCCAGAATGAAAGTTAAGATCTTGTTTGAAATTTGACATTGATAGGTTTTTTTCCATTTGTTTTCAAATTTCTTACCCGTATGAAGCCATTTCATGAATGGGGCTTTAGTTATTGGAAGTATTCTAAAAAAGGTAGCATACAGTTTGATAAAAGCCTATATATAGTTTAATAGTACCTGCAGGCAAAATCATTACATGCTGTTACAAGAAATATTTGTTTCCTATTTTTGGAGAAAATTTTGAAATTCTTTCTTCTGGAATTTGGCTTAGTGCAAACTGAACAGAACACAAGCTGTGTTTTGATCAAGAGTGATATTTGGCAGAATGTTGTATTTTTGAAAGAAATTTAGCATTTGCACCTGTTTTGCCTTGGGCTTTTAAAGTCTGGATATGTAGGGGTTTTTTTCGTCTTCAGATTGTTTACAATGAACTGGCTTACACTGGAGAAAAACTTATGAAAATTTGGGGTTTTTGTCTAGGTGGAAATAAAAGGTGGTGAAAATGATTACTACAATGTGCTTCCAAATAAGAGCCTGCAGAAAATTTACAAGGAGAATGGAAAGAAGCTTGGAATAGATTTTATATCAGAAGATGCTATCTTGAATGGTTTGTCAGGTAACTCCAGCTGCATTTTTCATTGTGACTCTTAAGCTTAGGTTGATCAACCCTCAAGTGCATAAAATAACAAAATAGAGCTAAGTTAAACACAGTTTGGTCAGAAGAAAAAGCCAAATTACAAAGCTGAAGCTCTGTAGAAAGCTTCTATCTCTGGCTTATGTTTCTGTATTTGTTGCAGAAACTAAGGTAAGAAAGGAAGTAAACACCTTCTGATAATAGTTCAAAAATATTTCAAGTAATAAACAGTTTGACTGGGTGGAAGGATGGAAAGCTAAGAGCTGTCTTTCTGAGAACTTGAGGATGTATAAATATTGTGTCTCATTCTGTGTCTTTAAAGTACAGAGTCCTGGTTTGCTATAAATGGGGATGAGACTTTGTTTTTAGGAACCTTGTTTAATAATGTTTTCCAGGCTTACATATAAACAAATCTACTAGAATTTAACAATTATTTTAGAGGGAGTTTTTGGAGAGATTTATAAATGGAAGTTTAAGTATCTCACTAACCCTAATTTAATCTTTTCATTAATAGGTAATTACATGTCTCTAATTTTAGTTCATGAGTTCAACACATTGGTTTTCTAAAGGGTGTCTTTAAGCAGGTGTTCACTTTTGGGTCTTGACTAAATCTCAAGCGATTTAACTTTTTTAGTCTCCGAGCTATAACAGAAATGGGAATTCTTGAATGCTTAGGTGGGTTTCCTGTTATCCTTAACACTTTCTTTTTTTCAGAATCTTCCTACAGGATGTCTGTTCAAGTCTCAACTTCTGCTCATACTTTTAGACTTCACTACTGATCTTAACTGTATTTATGAACATTTTTACTCCATTCATGCTAAAGGTTTTTTTCTTAGAAGGAAAATACTGTTTCAGTAAAAAGTTATTTTAGTTAGTTTGATTGTGGTACTTGTATTCTCTATATTAAATGCAGATTATCTTTGGAGTTTGGGAAGACTTAAGTATTTAGGAACAGCTTTCTAAACTTTTTGTGGGTAGGGGAGACATTGTATCTAATAGCATTCTTGGTATCTAATGGTGATGGGTTTTTTTCTGTTTCTTACTTCCAAATTAAACACTGGTTCCTTGTCATGTGTTTAAAAATAAATTATAATTTAAGGCACATTTCTTCTTTCTTCAGTGTAATACAAATAAGATTTACTACTTTGCTTGTTTAGCCAAAGGGGCTGAGGAACCTTAAAATGTTTACTGTAGTGCAACTTTCTGGAGCTCTGCTAGTTGGTTCCTCCAAGCCATTGTAGTAAGGATGATCATGAATATTGGTGATCTTGCTTTTGTTCTGAGGTCTTGAAGTGAACTTTTCACAGATACCCAGCTGCAGTAGGCCTTTCACATATAAGTTATATGATATGCTCAATGTTAACTGTTAACTTGCTTAAACCAAAACTCCCTGTATAGCTGTCCCGTCCTTGAATTGCATGTCAAATATCAAAATATGCTTGAGGAATTGCTTTTTTATCTCACACTGCAGTAGGGTTTACTGAATTTTCTTTCCACAGCTTCTCCTCAGAGTTTTTGCAGTGGGAATTCAGGAGAGATAACAAAGCAGTCTCCAGAGCTATAGGATTGGAACTTTGTATGCTACCCTTTTCTGGGAGGGGGTTGAGTATTTTGTATCATCTTTTTCAAGACCTCTATTTCTGTTTAGTTTTCATGTGGTTTTCAATGTTTTCTTTTAGGATATCAGTTTCTTCTGTTGAAAGGGAAGGAAGATAGCTCAGTTGCTTCTCCATGTCTGTGCAGCAGAACAGTCGTTAAGAGCTGAGCGTACTCGCTGCCACCTCTGCATGGTATTAGTGTCGCTCTGCTCCCAGGTATCGCTCTAGGCAGATAAGCATCACCAAGGCTTCCTTGAGTACCTCAAATCACAGACTCCAGGTGTGCCCCGTGCAGCTCTGCTCGCTGGGCACACAGCCAGGGGGATGTGACATAATGTAAGACTGAGCTAGCTTGGACCAGGTGCCAGGACCTGTTTTCCCTTTTACTGGTCATAGGGTAGCTTTCCTACAGGATACCCATAACGTCCTAAAGCAGATGGCTTAGTTAAACATGTCTTAGTTGAGGCACCCACAACTGCGATAACTTAATCTGGTCAAAATGTAGTATTCATGGGGTTCATTGGCTTCCTGTGCACAAAACTGATAAAATCTTAAGGTCTAGTATATTTGAAAATTTCACTTTTGAAGCTTGGGACTGTTTATGAATGTTTCCTGCAATCTTCTGTTTTCCCCTCTGTTCATGTTTGTGGTAATGTGGACTCCATTAAATATGCAGTGACTTGAAGAGGCTTCAGGGTGCATTTTTGAGAGGCTGGAACTCCAATATTTCTCTGTTGATAATAGCACAGGATTATGTATATTGCATTGATAACTGCAGTTAGTTATGCTTCCAGAAGGAATTCCAATCTGTATGTGACTAGCAAGCATACAATTTCCGATGTTTTTATGGAAACTATTGGAATCCCTGGTGTTCTACACATACCTCTATGTTATTCCCATAAAGGGTGTAACATTTTGTCTGATAGAGGGGAAGATTTAGCTGTCACATTTTTATTAAAAGCTGCCTGCATTTTGCCTCTCCATATTACTAGAAAATACACAATTCAAATCTCTTCTATTCAGTAAAAATCACATGTCAACTGGTAGTACATTGAATATGGATATAAATTTAGGAGGAATAACATGACTGAAAGCTGTGATGCAGTGAAATTCCTAATATTTCATTCTCTAAGTGAGAGCAGGGAAAAGGACAGCACAGTCTTCACAACGGTTTGTGTATTGGGACTTAGTAAAGCAGGTCTAGAACCCTTCTGGTTTGTCTGTCGAGATTGACCAAAGAATCAATCAGTAGTGCAGACTACTGGAAAGTAAAATAACTTATTCCTATGCCAAGAGTTGGATTTTCTTCAAATGCATCCTGAATTTACAGGAAGAGATGTTTTTGAACAAGCTTTGCTGTTTCCATTATCTGTAAGCCGAGTAAATAGTAAACTCTTGTCCTCATAATGTAGGCTCGGTGGACTCTAACTGTAGGCTTCCAAGTAAAATCTGTATTCTTCAAACATTTAATTACTAAATCTTAAGGCATTAGCAATATCTTCTCTTCATAAAGTATCATGATATAGAAGCTACTTGATATGTTAAAATTAAATTTTATACACCATTGCTGAAGAAACAAATTCTTGCATCTCTGGCCCCAAACAAGTTAATTGAGATCTTAGTGGGTCACCCCTGTTTTTCCCTGCTACAAAACAATTCTTCCTCTGGTACCTGGACTTCACAATGACTGGTATGTTGATTTCTCTAGCTTCAAAATGTGATTATAACAAATAATGAATGCATTGCTTGTTTGGGTAAAAAAACCCAACCAAAACCACTTGGGATGTAGTTGTAGACTCTTGGATGATTTACTATGAAGAATCTTCTATTTGGGATTATATCATTCAGTAGATAAGGCTGAGAGATAGGTGCTAGATAACATACTGAAAGTGATAGGCATGAAAGAATCATCATTACAATCTGCAGCATTACTATCAGGTGTTTGTTTACAAAGCCCCTAGCATTTTGTCTGGAGCTTAGTTCTGATTTTATTTCAAGGGTACTTGTACCGTTGAGATTTCCATAACTGAGAACAATCAAAATACATGGGGGGAAAAAACAGTTACCCTCACTCTGTTTTTGTTTAAAGATAAATAGTTGTTGCTTTAGTCCCCTACAGAATGCTGAATATTTGCATATTGGTGAGAAGCTGGAATTGTTTGGCCTAGTTCTAAAGGGCTCTAACAGGGAAATAGATAAAATGCCTGATACTCCCAAGGTTTGCAGCTTTCCTCTTTCTGAATTAACAGCTTAGCATCAGGAGATGCTTGATAAAAATGAGCAGGAAAAGGAGTAGTAAAAGGACATCTTCCTTGCAGTCCAGTAACTGATACTTGATCAGAAGTGCACTGGAGAGCAGCACCTGGAGATGGCTGGTTAGGGAAAGCACCTTGGTGACAGGAGATATTTGTATGGATAATGACTCATTAGAAATGTTTTTATTTTAGTATCTGGGGCAAAGGATACTCCATTTTAGATATGGGCTGGAAAGAATGTCTATCATGCATTTTCTTACAGCATTCAAAACTGCCCAACACTTTTTCATTAAGAAAATCTCTATGCTGCTTCTAGGTTCCACGGACTTTGGAAATGTTACATTTGTGGTCCCTGGGATTCATCCTTATTTTTATATTGGCTCTGATGCATTGAACCATACTGAGCAGTACACAGAAGCTGCAGGTGAGTGGATGTGAAAAGGGTTAGAGGTTTATATTTGGAATCCTTAAGCATTGTATAGTCTGCTTGCTGACTGCTCACTATAGCAAATCTAGAAATTAGAAATATTTCAAATTACACAGAATTGAGGCTCTCCCATGTTTCACTGACACTCAAAACTACTCTGTAGTAAGTGTTTAAAAGTGTAAGTACTAGATCTGGAATTGGCTGCATATGAATACCTTATCTAACAGGATTGGTTTTGTCCAGCATGACATGGTCTGAGCTGAATAAGGACCTTGAAACAATTAATGTTAATAGTAGAGTTTCAGAAAAAGCTGACAAATGTATAATTTCTTGGTTTGTGTTGAGGTTATATGTATATGGGTAGGATAACCACTCCTGATTTGATAATACCATCTAAACAAAAGAAATTAGGAGGATTATCCATAACACCATCTTCAGACAAATTTCTAACATGAGCCATAAGATAAAAGTAATTTTTACTCCTAAAACACAGTACTTAGGAAACAGTGCTAGCTTATAAAACTGCACATTTTCTAATGAACATAATGTGAACACTCACTTTCCTGTTCTCAGTCTTAGTTGTTTATATCAGTAGCAGAAAATTAAGTATTTGCAAAACAAAAAAATGTTTTGAGGCATGGGAAGATAGGTTTACTTCATGCAAGTAGATTTTTAAGAAAATGTTCTTGCAGCTGAAACTTCTGATGTTATTTTATAAAATATCCCTTATGCAGTAAGCAAGTGGCTTAATATTGGTAATACAGCCTGAAATTCCTCTTACTGTTTTTCTGCAGGGTCACAGACTGCTCAGTTCTATGCCTTGCGCACAGCAAAAGCTTTGGCAATGACAGCACTGGATGTCATTTTCAAGCCAGGTCTTTTAGAAGAAGTCAGGGAAGACTTTAGAGAAGTGAAGCTGAAAGAAGAGGAGCAAATAAATCCAGCAGAACCTAAAAAAGAATCTGGTGTTGGTGTAGGAGCATGTGCATCACACTAAACTTGATTAAAACATTCTCAGTAGGATTGACTTAATGGAGATGCTGTATTTAAATCCCAGTAGGGGATGGATAAATACATAGCTGAAGAAATTATGATTTTATTTTATTTTGACTTTAGGAGAAGTAAATAGTATCATTGCTTTCAAAAATGTGAAATTTCATCTAGCTGTAATGTTTGTGTTCACTATGGTGATGATTTTCATACAGAGATCTCAAATATGTTCTCTTTAATTTGCAGTGTTGAATAAATTATAGTGTTTAGATCCCTTGTCAGTAATTTTCTATGTAATGCTGTAGTAATATTCCTTGTAAAGGAAATGTGGCAGTTTTCTGTTCTAAAATAAGCACTTTTCATTCAGTGATCATATACTGAATCCGATCTGTGAAGCTTTTATGAAATTTTTGGTCAGTCACTTTGCTTGGGACAAGGTGGAGACATAAAACATGAGCTGGTTTCACAGGAGGGAAAAGACTGTGTTTGGAAATATACCTGGTTTTGATATTAATAGCTTCTAGCAATGGAAGATGACTGTTTGTATGGGAGTGCAGTCTGTGAAGCTTGATTGTTCTGAAACACATTGATTTTCCTCCTAATAAATTTCAGAAGTGTTGTGGAGAAGTCATGGATCACAAAATCAGAAAGCAGCTAAATATTTGTTTGAATTAATTAACACATTTAAACTACTGCAGGAAAAATTCTGCTCTGAGGCAATACAGGTGTCCACACAAGATGTTGCATTGGCTTAACAGATCTGAAGGAGGTGTATAAATTTAGCTAAACGAGTGGAAATTTTTTTCACAAAGATACAAGTGTAGTGCCATGAAGCAATAAATGGTTGTGTGCAAGGCCCTCTAGTAAGCTCAGAGGGGCTTGCAGTGAGAACTGCTGGTGCATTAACTGGCTTCTTTAACCTGTTTGTTCCTGTGTCCTAAGCAGCAGATCTGTTACCTCTTGCCAGTTGTCCTTGCTGTGTGTTGTGTGGTTAGTCTGTTCAATCTTCGTTATTTTGCTTCCCAGAGGCTTTAATACTGCAGTTTTAATTAGGTAGTGTTCTGTGTGCCCAAACACGTTAGGATGTCTTTTAACCCACTGGTTATAGGATGTCATGAGTACACAGAAAAGAAGTCAGTGGACAGATGGAGTGAGAAAGCAAGTTACTGATTAAGGTTTTCCTAAGCACAGGTATTGCTGTAAGCTTCAGAAAGAAAGGCAGGCAAGCTGTATTCCCCAGGAAGTCAGAATAACTGACTTTCAGAATTTTTCTCTTTTATTAACCAGTCTCTAACTGGTAAACTCTAAAATTCTGTTCAGCATTTATAGTTTGTTGGTTTCTATATTCACTTCTCTGAACTAAAAAACGTGCCTTCATTTTGTTGTAATCATTGCTGGAATTAAAATGGAATTGAGGTACTGGTTAAAGATGAGTTGATATTAATAAAGGAATTTAATTGTGATTGAATTTTCTTGTCCTTTGCTTAATATTGGGATGCTGCATGATTTAGAGTAGTATGTTTGATTATTTCTTTTTCCCCTCTAGTTTATTACAATTATGTAAGATGGAGGGTGTTTTAAGCTTTCCATTTTGGTCTGTGTTTGTGAGGGTTAATGTTTTTCAAATATGGTATTTAATGTTAGTCTTTATAATCTTATGGCTGTTTGAACTGTTAAAACATGCTAGAATTGATAGAATAAGTGGGAATGTGAGCTTGTGAGTAATCAGTGAAGGATCTCTGTTAGGCTAAAAAGCTGCTCTAGCCTCCAGTTTGAACTGGCATTATCACCAACAGTAGGTCAGGTGATCTTGGCTTCATTTGCCAAATCCTTGAATCCTCATTCAGCCTTCTTTCTCAACTCCCCATGTAAGCTAATTCCAGTTTGTCTCAGAATGTTCATTCTTGAGGTCCAGAACTAACATAGTTTATGATTTAACCTTGCAATTTTACTATCACAGTGATACTATATGGGAGAATTTAAATTCCTGTGGGAATAAAACTTTGATTTTCAGTAATTTATGCTCATAAATCACACATATGTGAAAATATCTAATATGCTTTTGAAGTTGCCCTAAGTGCAGTCTTCTCCAAGTGGTTTTTAATTTAAGAATATTGGAATATTTCTCAGGAATAGTATTCTCAGTAATGAATCAAAATGTGTAGGTAATGAACTGTAATGGATGAAATTCTGAACTGCTGATGGCAAATCACAGCTGTGAAAGGATGAGGTGATGATGCCCAGATGTTGTGAAGAACTTAAAGCCTCTGCCAGCCTACCAAACTACTCTATTTCCTTAATTTAGTGTCTGTCTTAGAACCTGAGTAGAAGATACACCTGGTTTAAGGCAAAAAAAAAAATAAAACATTAAATGTGATGGCTTTATTTTTTATGAAAAGATTTGAAGGAAAGAACTTGCAACCTGCTGTGTTCCAGGTGTAGAAGAGCTCAGCAGTCCTTCAAACCATAAACTGGAAGCAGTTTAATGTTCTTGTGAATCTCATTTCTGTAATTGTTTCGCCCCACTGTGAGTGCTCTGTAGCTGCTCCCATTGCAGTCACACAGAGCAGGACTCTATTCTTCTGAGGAAGAGTCACAACACACTAGCTGTTAAAGTCTCTCTAGTATTCATTGAGTGATCTCATAACTTGCTAACAACATTCCTGAAAACAGACTTTTATTTAGAGAAAAATGTTGAGGAATAAATAATTTTGAAATAACAAAGAAAAAGTCAGTCTACATTATTTCATTTTTACCCCTGAGGTTTGCAATTGCCTTGTCTTGCAGATAGCAACCCTCCACAGAGCCTTTGTCCACCAGACTTTCATTGACTGCTGCTGCTACCCACATTTTGTTCTTACTAGGGAGCAAAAGTGCGTCCTGCATAAGTGCTCATACCCAAACTATACTAAGCCAGAGTTGGATAAAATTGCTGCTGCTTTAGATTCCTCTAGGCACTAAGGGAAGCCTAAAGTATCTAACAAACTCACTGAGGATTCTTCTCAATCTACAACTGCATCTAATGTTCTTTTTATAAATAAGGTGAGAAGCCAAATGCTTCAGTCCTAGTGAAGTCCACAGAGTTGAGGATAGTGTAAAAATATAGTGCTATTGTTCATGATAGCTTCGGAGTTTCAAAGAATCACAGAATGGTTTGGGTTGGAAGAGAGCTTGAAAGACCATCTAGTTCTTCATGCATTCTCACTGATCCTAGAATAACTGGATTTCTTTTCCTACTCCAGCCTGGCCTTGAACACTCCCAGGGATGGAGCATCTGCATCTTCTCAGTTATAGACTGAATTTTGCCTCCTTGTTGCTTCACCCTATCAGTAATTATCATCATCCTTAAAGACTACCAAAGGCTTCAGCCTCCAAAGCTAGAACTGAGCTAGATGTGCTCACAGGCAGAGCCTGTGTCTATCCACAATACACACAGACCTGTGTTCTGTACATAGCCTCAGCCCAGCCTGGGCTTCTGGGTTAATCTCAAAGAAATTGCAGATTAACACCCACAGCAAGAAGAACAAGGACTGTAGTCTGAGATGGAAATCCAAGTGTCATCATCATGGTGATCTGGAGTTTGCATGCAGGCTTCTTATCACAGCCCTGCTTGTGAAACTCTGGCACTCTCCAGCCCTACCAGCATAGCCAGGTTTAAGGATGCATTTGGTATTCATCTGGATCAGTTCCTGAGCTCTCCATGGATAAACACATGGAGATCATGCTTTTGAAGGCAGAAAACATGCGATGCTATACAAATGTGAAGTTTTATTGTGATTCTGAGTGTTTCTAGAAATAAACAAAAGCAAAACCTCTCTGATTTGTCGTGGAAGTGGAAAGGAGCAGCATGTTAGTGATTGCATACAAAACCCATATAGTGAAAGGTTAAAAGCCAAAAAAGTGCGTATGTAAATATGTTTAATGAGTATAGTTGCTGATAGCAAACACTGACTGTATATGACATATCCTGTAGTTATAGAATACATGTATATACACATTTATATAAGACTGAAAAGGCACTAGAGTTTCCCAAATAAAACACAAGTAAATTAACAGTGTAAATCCAAACACTGAAGTTGGAGAATTATTTAGGGAGTTGTGCTGGAAAGGAAATTTTGAAAAATCACATGGGAAGTTAGAAACTAGGTTCCCACTGAAAGCCAGGGAATTCAAAAGTCCAGCTCCCATTTGTATCTTCAAAATCTCCTTTAATATACTGATTAGATGCCAAATAATGTATGCAGTATGAGATTAATGAGTCTATAAAGGAATGTACTGTACTGCAGCAAACTACAGAACATTAAGCTTCTTATGGAGCTGAAGAGCTTACTATAAAATCTGGCACTCCTGTTCATGCTATTCTTAAATTGCAGAAATAAGTGGTTCTTGCAATACTGAGAATCTAAATGCATTCCTGTGCAAGTTTGCCCAAGAAATCTTGGAGCTATTTGTGGTGGAAGGTGCCATCAGAATAAGGTAGGGTGGGAAAACCTGGTAGTCGACCTTTTAATGTGCTTTTGCCAGACTAACCTTTCTACTTTCATTTGACTGAAATGTTAACAGGTTAAAAAAAAAAAAGAAAAAAAAAAAAGAAAAAGGCATTTTTTTAATCTCTTGAAAAAGCTTACAGGAGAATAATATGATTTGAAGGGGACTTGATAAAACAAAGGTATGATAGTATACGTGCATGTGGAAAAAAAACCTGCAAATAGAAATAGAAATAAGAAATAAGTAGTAAAACTATCTTACGGGTGGGTGTGTCTCTCAATGATTTTTAGTTTTTGTGATTTTACTGCCTTACCTATGGATTGTAGGCTGTAAGTGTGAGAATTTTTCAGGTCACAATTTTAGCAGTTGTAAGAAATGCTGAGTATGTTTATGCAATATTTATTTACATAGGAAATAAAAACAACAACCAGCAGTGTTCAAACAACTGCAATGACTGTGTCACACACCTGATGGTAGAGTGACAGAACAGGCAGGCCAGGGCAGGTGTCATGTAAGAAGATTCATTCTCCTTGTGGAGTCTTAACTGCTTTGGTCTGTTGCTCAGAGCAGCCCCACCTGTCAAACACAAGAGTATCTGCTGTGCAGGCAGTAATGAATTCTGCAACTGTGTGCAAAAGCATGTGTGTTTAAAGTCCTGTGAATGCAAACCCTCAGGTAGCTTTGTGAACACAGGTGTATATCACGTAGCAGCAGAGCAAGTGAGTGATCACAATTCTGAGACACCTTTGGTGCTGCTGGTGTTGTAAAGGCCCCTGATTCCATTCAACTGATTCTTGTTTTTCTGAACTATTTTATCACTTCTGTTTTACAGATTCTGCCTTTTCCATATGGAGTGTATTCATACTAACTGGCTGCTCTGCAGACACTGTGTTGGAGAGTTGGCACTTAAGTCAGTGCCAGCTGCCCCCAGCTCCAGCTGTGTCCTCTTGCTCTGCCTTGGAAAGTGCTGAGCCTTTTCTGAGGGCATGGTGAGCTACAGGATGCTGGGGCACGGTGCAGCACGAAAGCAGATTCTGTTAGTTGTACCTGCGTCTGCAGTGGAGCTGCTGTCTTATGGTGGAAACTTTTCTTACTTCATTCCAAAGGTTTTGGCATGGTATCTCTTGTAAAGTCCTTACTACTGCTTTGTCAGCTGTTGAGCACCTTTCTGTTATGCTTTTAATACAGATGAACCTGGATTTTCCTGGAAGTGAGTGCAACAGAAACACTGAATCAACAATAGTGCTAGCATTGCAGGCTGCAACAGGTTTTCAGGCTTATACAGGCTGGTAATGCCCAGACTATATCAGAGGAAAGAGGTTTCTCCTGAAGTAATTTGGGTTTTTTTTCATAGACAACAGATTGTCTGCACTGGATGTTTTTGTAGAGAAACGCGTTCCCAGGAAACTCAAGAGCAAAACTACCCAAATGAGTGACCCAAATAAGCAGATCCAAGGAGAGCTCCTGTGTTTCCCAGAGGATTTGGTTACAGGAACTCTGGCTTTCGTTCATTCCTTATTAAACGTACATAGCAACTCGTATTATAAAAATTTGGCCAAGACAGTTTGGAAATATTTCCGTGTTTTAAATACTGTTAAGACAAAGCACAAGTCTGAAAGTATTACTATGTGGACCTGTCAGTGCAGTACTGCTAATGAGTCATGCATTAAGCTGTGAGAGATGTAGCCATCAATAACCTTGCCAAAGTGTTTTCCAGTACGGGTATTTTGTGTTTGTAATTACCATTTCTGACCTCATCCTGCAAACATGCAAGTATTTGCATATTCTTGTATTTATCAGTACTGAATGTGGTCAGTCTGCTGAGCTGAGAGATGTATGCATGCATTCAGTTACTCAGAGAATTAGGATTTCAGGGGCACAGAATGGAGGATGCACCATATATAAGCAACTTGCAATTGTAGTCACTTGTTAAAATAGTTTACAGTGGCCCGTGAGGCACAAGAACGAACATAGCACATCTTTAAATAAGTAAAAAATTTTAGATTGTATATGCTATATTTTGCTGACATGTGAAACTTCCACAATTATTTATGCCACAGATGAGTTGCCTCTAATTAAAAAAAATTAAATCCTGGAAAAAAAATCAATCTTCCTGCCAATTAAAACAATTCTCTCTTTTCTTTCTGTTAGCCTATGAGACTGTACTTTCATTTAATGTCACAATGCTCTGTGACTAGAGAGGTTATGAATCTTTATGAAAAAATGGACCAGTATATCAAATTAAACAGAATGTATGCCCCAGGGAATATTATCCTGGAGTACTTGTCGATGGCATGGGTGTCGATCCGCATGCTGACATATCTCTGGTTTTTCCTCCTGGCCGAGCCCCTCTCCGAGCCCAGTGCCAGCTGCACCATCATCCGGTCCTGTTTGTCCCCGTCCTCGGACATGAAGTGCCCCAGCTCGTTCACGTCCCCGTCGTTGTAGCTGCCGTCCACCATCATGGGCCGGGGCTGAGGTAGGCTGCATGCACAGGCAGGCTGTGGGCACACACAAGGGCAGCAAGGGTTTGAGCTGTGTCCACACAGTCACAGACAGCCCTTTCCTCCTTCCAACCCATAATGGTGTGGAAAGGCATGGGGGATTCAGGCTGCTGGGATGCAAAAGGGAGCACAAAACAGTGGAGCTGGGCAGGAGCTTTTTCCATTTCCACTTCCATGTCTGCAAGGCACAGGTGCAGTCAGGGAGAGAGCAGGGCTGTCTGTGGGAAAGGTCCTTTGGCTCAGGCACAGGTATCAGGGTGTAAACAAAGGTTGGACTTGCACCTTGCAGCTGAGAAAATCAGAGAAAGGCAGAGGGAAACTGCAAAAGGAATGTATGAAACCTTCCCCATTTGGAGAGATCTTAGGCTGAAATTTTAGTTAAAATTTAATGTAACAAGGGTAGAATGGGAAAATTGGGACCACTGTATAAGTTTAGACTGTGCATAGACAGTATCTGTCATGACATCTGAAACCCAAAACACAGAATCTAACTGATTCTATCCACAGGTTTTAATCTACAGTATAAAACAATATTTAAAGGTAAAATCCTAAGACCCATCCCATCTATACAGGCAGTGGAGGGCTATACCTAGAGGGAGTTAGCCTCCGCAGATTCCAAAGAAAGAGGAGCGAGCTTGGGCATGGGCTGTGTGTGGCAAATCTTTATAACCCACAATGCCTCACTGCTGGTGTCTTTTTGCACACACTGAATTTTCTCCCAGGCAGCTGAAAGCAGCACTCTGCATTTTCAAAGCCTTGAACATTTCCAGACTTTTGCCACACCTTTTGCCGGGGGCAAAAAAATGACACTGGAGATAGAAAACCTCACCTTGTCCCGCAGTTTCCTCTCCTTCCGCTCTTGCACCGTTGTCAGGTAATTCACAGCTGCGTATTCCAACACCGAGAGGAAGACAAACACAAAACTGACCCACAGGTAAATGTCCACTGCTTTGATGTAGGAAACACGAGGCATGGAGGCATTCACCCCAGTGATGATCGTGGACATGGTCAGCACAGTAGTTATCCCTGGGAATGCACCAGCAGAAGAGATCATAAGATGCTTTCAAACCAGACCCTTCATCACAAATACAGCAGTTGCTACAACTTCCTGAAATCTGAATTTACCTTTCAATATTTTTTTTTTCACTTTTGGGTATCAAGTTTTACTGCCTGAGGAGGGTCCAGGCAGCCCTGATTTGTAACTGGGATTTTCTTGTCTATTTGGTGAGCATAGCTCTAATTCTGGTCTCAGGTGTTGCTAGTCTGGCTCCTCACCACACCAGCAGCCTCCCACCCTATGGCCAGGCAGTGGCACTTTGACCCAGTGCTGGCTGCACCCCATTCTAGGCTCACTACAGTCCCTGGAGGGGTACAAATACATGGATTTGAACTCAGTGATCCTGAAGGGTTCCCTTCCAACTCAAGATACTCTATGACTCTGTGATTCTGAGTGTCTCAGCTTCTGGTTCAACCCCTCCACAGCACGGACACAAGCAAAGCTGCTGCTTTTACCTGTTTCCCCTGTGTTTTCTGTATGCTGGACTTCTCCTGGGAAGTCTTGCTTCATGAGAAGTCACAGAAGTCCCCAGCTGACTCTCACACCTGGTCTGTGCCTTCACTGGAGCAAAAGCAGGGAATATGGTGCCCCACAAGGTAGTGCTGCCCCACATTACACCCTGGGAGAGCACAATGAGCACATGAGCAAGGGCAGGAGCCCCTTGTCAAGGGCAGTAGCTCAACATTACCCTGGCTCTGAGAGAACCCCTCCATAGCCCTCTCATTTCAGGAGCTAATTATGTCATATTAGTGATTACTTTGGAAGTTGAAATGATGTATATAAACACAAAGGACTGAATTCATGTGAGTATCTAGGTGCTAAAAATACTGCTAAGGCAGTGCCTACATCTTCTGAAAAGCCACGGCCCATACCCTTATGCTTCTTTTAATGATGTCTCGAGACAATGGGTGCTGTTTCTAAATTCAGACATGAAAAGCTGCCTTATTGCCATCTCTATTTTGTCTCTATATTCTCTCCACTAAGGGAATATGATTTTAAGAACAAATAAAATCCTGAGGCATGTTGCCTGGAATAAGAGGAAGGAAGCTTGAGTTCAGAATCTGCAAAAAAAAAACCTAAACAGCACTTTGCTGAGGGCAAAACATCCACTTTAGAAGATTTATGTCCATATCACAGTTCTGCTCCTATGGTGACTCCTGTGACATATGACTTCATCTCTCTGAAAGATGCAGCAAAAGCGGAGTCTGAATGCCTCACACTGCAGTGCAAATTCATTTAACAAGTTAAACTGCACAGCACAGTTCAGCTGTGTTATTTCCACCCTCCCTCCCCTAGCAAAACTCAATAAACTGAAATTTTGTCAGGGCTGCTGATACTGATTTTCACCTTCTTGCTCACTGAAGTCTCCAAAGGACACTGACACCCTGGCTGTACACGTACCCTGTCTCTGTTTAGAGCAGTAAAAGCAGAGTGGGAGGTTTGTTCTCTGACTCATTCTAGGTGCATATTGTGCAGCCAGGGAAAGCAGGTCTCTTGGTACTGCGGGGCATGAGAAGTTTGCATTCTGAGGGGACACATGCATTGTCCCTGGGGCATGTGTGTATGGCACAGCTGATTTCTGTGCCTCAAGGCAACATGGGGGCAGTGCACGGAACCAGGGATTTCACCTTGATGGTCAAGGCTGTGGTTGCAGCCTTTGTCTCTTAGGTCTGCTGACTACAAGATTGACTTTACCTAACGGGACTCTGGCAGGAACTGCTCGTCGGTCAATCCAGAAGGACACCCAGGACAACATGACCATGAGAGTGGCAGGGAAGTAGGTTTGGAGCAGGAAGAAGAAGATGTGTCGGCGTAACGTGAAGTTTATATAGAGGCGATTGTACCACCCTGTGAAACAGAATGAAAAAGAGAAGTTACACCAAAACCAGACTACTTTCAGATAGGGTGATGCTGCATGAGGGGAAAAGTGAGTAACTTTATACACAGTTAATGTCTGCAAATCGCCGCAATTTACAGAAAAAAACTCCTTACTGAACCAATATCAAAGTCAAAGCATCTCTTGGGCTGATACCTTCCAGAAAATATAACCTATGCAAAACTCAGAGAGTTTAATTCAAGTTAAGACTTGGTGTGACCTTGAAGAGGGCTTATCTTTCCAGACTGCATGACCATTAAGATGGAAGTGTGAGGCAGGGACAGCTGACTTGATATAGAAGAGTGGCAGGTCTGATGGGACACAGAGAGAGTTCCCAGTGGACAATCCTCCATGGCCAAGACCAAGAGAGACAGTTTTCACCCCTTCTCCCCCCAGCTCTGGCAGGTGCTCTGTCTGCCCACCTGTGCTGCTGTAAAAGGCAAGCTTTGTGGTGGTGTGAAACTCCTGAATCAGGAACTGGGACAGTGATATCCTCTCATCTGTTTTAAGGGAATCATTCCCATTCTTCCAGTAGAGCATGAGGTCATCTTCAGTGTAGGCATCTAGGAAAGCAGAGCAAACTCAGGATAGTGCACTAAGACAGCTGCTACCACCCCCACAGTCCAGGATGTGCCCACACAGCCCTCCTGGCTCCCTCAGAGCTCCCAGCTGAAAAGCTCAAATTCCCAATGCCACCCACCTAGGTTGTGGGTATGGCTGTGGCAAGGAGTGGACTAGCTCATGGTCACAGCCCTCAGGCCTGATGCCTGGTACATTTTGTTAACCCTCCTGCTTCTCTAATTGTAGTTTCACACACATAATAGGTCTGTCAAGTAACCCACTGCATCAGAACTTGAAAAATTCTTTATTATAAAATTCCTAAAATCAGTAGCATAGAAAAGGAGCCTTAGCAGAAAGAAACCGTTTGGGATGATGAGAGGAATGATTTATCAATGGTCTGAGGAATGCAGGAGGAAAAATTCTAATTTTTCTGCCTGTGATACACACATGAACATTACTTGGTTTTTTAATACATGTAGAAATAACAGTAATGTCAATCCTTTCACATGGGTTTAGTAGCAGTTCTTTCCAGAGAGGGAGAAAAAAAATCACATATTAATGTATTAAAACAGAATTAAGACTGTAATTTCTTATTGCAAAGTTAAGCAGAGGAAAATAACTCAAAAAAGCCAACATTTTCAAACGTTGCTACATGAAATCTGGCCAATTCAAATGTGCATCATACTTGGGAGAAAGGGCGAAAGCTGGGTTTATCTCAAATAGGACTAAGAAGCATAAGAGGAAGGCAATTAATGTCACTACCCTGCTGTGGTTTCTACACCACGGATGAGCAGATGGGAGCGGAGGGTGTAAGGCCATTTATCCATGTGTTTGAGGGCACCTGGGCAAACAGGAGCTCTTGGAGACTGCTGACCTGCAAGCAAGGGCCCTGTGGGTGGAGAGGCAGTGGGGCAGCCTGGCTGGCATTCAGGACCACTGGCAAGGCAGTGCTCACAGCTGGTTTTTAAAAACACTTCTTCCACCACCACCGAATTCTAGTGAAAAAATACGGGGCGGGAGCTTCTCTTAGTGTTGAACTCTGATGACTTTGGTTAGAGCTCCCATGACTGTAGCCACAGTTTAATTATTGGTATAATTAATTATTGGTTTAACACAGTTTGGGAGCTCATGGGGTGTCCTTGGCTCCCCTATCACTCCACATTACTTACAGCTTTCAATCTCCAGGGAACATGTTTGGGTATCCAGGGGAAAGCGACTAAAATCCATGTTGCACATTGCTGTTACTGTAACTCTAGGGAGAAATAAAAATCAGGCATTAAAAACTTGTCTCCTTGTGCAACTGAAAAATAGTAAAGCTGTGAGTTTGGTTTTCTATTAAACAACTACAACTAATACCACTCATTTTATTAAACAACTACAGCCACTATCATTCAAATGAAAATAAATTCCTTCCATTCCACTAAAGCCATTCCACTTTAGTTAAAGCCATTTCTTTATCTCAGAAAACTACTGTTAAAGGTGACTAGAAAGTTAGGCCATTACAAATTGCAACTATATGACAAAAGTATTGGAGAAGAAAATGAGAAAGGGCAAAAAGGACACTTCCCCCCTGACAATGAGCAAACATATCTCTTCAGACATCTGTCCTTTGAACAGATGCTTTGTATGGTAAAATAATTTTCATTTATCAAAGCCATCGTAGGGCCATGAGGGATGCAGGTAATTTCCCTGCACAGAGTGAATTTCCAGCTGCTCAGCGGGAACCCGGTGATCATACATGGAAATCAGCCACCAGAGGGCACAGGGCTGGAGCTGGAATGCAACAGTGACCACTGAAATGCTCTGGCTCATCAATCAAGCTCTCTGGCTTTGCTATAGTCTGATTACCACATTTTTAATAGCATAATTTAGTGCTTGAATCAGAAGAAACCATAAATCTTGACTGGTTTGGACTCTAAAGAAGTAAATGAAAATAAAAGTATAAATCATATCGGGGAAAGAATTAATAAGGTTTAGAAGAGTTGGTAGAGAGACATCTGTCATACAGTGATAAAAACACAATGCAATCCCTTATGTTAGCAGTACTGCTGCACAAGTGGGTTCTTTGAGTGAAAGTCCTTGGTTGAAATGGAAGTTTAGGAGCCAGTGAGGTCTATGGTGGTTTCTAAAATGAGAGAACAATGTCTGGCAAAAAACCCTAAAAAGGCAGACACCAAGGAAAAATAGAATATGCAGGCAAAGGCATTCAGTAAGGCAGAGAGGCAGTAACGACCTGCTTGTTCTTATGGGGAGCCTTTGTCCCTCCCTAGCATCCACAAAGCATTGCAAGCTGCACTCACTGCCGGATAAAATACTGAAACTCTGCCGGTTTGCTATTGAAGACATTCGCCACCACTTTGTGCTGGGCAATTGTTTAAGCACAAGGCTGTGAAGGATCTGAGTAGTTTGGTGTCCTCCTGTTCCCATCTTCTTTAGATAATCATAAATGCTTGCAATGCAGATGGTTGGCAGCTAAATGAGTGTGTAGGCACGCATGATATAGCTGAACAATATGTCATATTCTTGGCCTTTTTTACTGTACTCAGGACCTGACCAAAATTTGTAAAGGCCTAAAGAATACCTGAACCTTGTCTAATCTGATGAGTGAAGAAAAATATTTGATAATGAGAAGGTAGACAATGTTCAGGCTATGTATCCAAATGAACTGTAGGATAAAAATACCAAAGAACAAAAGAATTTTTGTCAAACTGATGCTCCCTAGGGAATCAAGAATTTCTTTGCTTGACTTCTTTTGTAGGATCATAAAACACCTTGGCAGGTTGAGAAGTTACCCCCTCAACTTGTGGCAGGCTCAGCTTCGCCTCTACCAGTACCAACATTCCCTAAAGACCTCCACAGCCTTCACAAGCAGTGGATTCTGCAACTTTCTCACTAGTTAAAGCTATGAGTCTTGCTGATACTGACCTCCTATCAGTCAGGTTTTCCTTCTTTTTGTCCTTCAGAATATATTATCTATCATCTGATGCTTTGTTTATTTATCAGGTATTATTTCACTGCTGTGAAAGCGATGTTGACATTCTTGCATCAGAATATTGTACAGAAATTTTCTTTCTAATGGGTTTTTATGGGTCCTTTGGCAATACTTGCTTTTTTAACTGAATGGAGCTGCAGCCAAGTAAAACAGAAGCACAGATTTTATTTTCTTTTAGAGATTGACAAATTGATTATCTGGGATAGAGTTAATTTTTTTTCACAGTGGCTAATGTGGGAATACATCTTGGATTTGTCCAGAAAACAGTGTTAATAACACAGAGATATTTTCATGAATGCTGAGCAGGGCTTCCAAGGCATCAAGGCCTTTTCTCCTTCTCCAACTCAAAAAGGAGGAGGCTGAGGGCACACAGGGAGTTTGGAGGGGACAGCTGATTCCATCTGACCAAAAGGACATTCCACAGCATATGGCATCATGCTTAGCATATTAAGTGGGGGAAGAAGAAGGAAGGGGTGGAAATTTGGAGTAAAGGCATTCGTGTTCCCAAGTGACTGTTATGTGTGATGGAGCCCTGCTTTTCTGGGGTGCCTGAACACTTGTCTGCCCTTGGGAAGTCGTGAATGAAATTCTTGATTTGCTTTGCCTGTGCATGGGGCTTTTGCTTTATCTAATTCTCTGCCTTTATCTCAACCCATGAAGTTTTTTTTTGTCTTTTACTGTTCCAATTCCCTTCTCCCTCCCACCAGGAGGAAGTGAGCCAGCAGCTACATGGGGCTTAGTTGCCAGCTGGGGTTAAATCATGACACAGATGCTCCTCACTTAGCATCTCCAAGCATGAAAGTGTTACTTACCAGAAATTAAAAAATCCCATTTTAATAACATTCAGACTTATGTCAACTGATGAACTATTTGGAAAATAAGAGAGAAAGCCAAGGCTGGGACCACCCCTCAAGCCAGTGGACAAAGGAATGTCTACCAAAAATGTCTCCTGCAAGGAGCTCCAATGGATTTCACACGAAAAGCGAGCAAAAAGCAGAAAAAGCCAGAACAAGTGTTTGGGTTGCTCTAACCATACGTGGGAGTCACCAGAAGCTATATACCCTTGCTCTGAAGCTTGTCACTTCATGTGCTGAAGGATGTTCCCTCTGATTTTTTGCTTATCATAAAGTGGCACTTGGTAAAATTTATACTTCTCCATCATTGCTTTCAAGAATAGAAACTGCACATTTTTCTAAGCCCAGAGACTTTGCTGTGTAGTGAAGTGGATAACTATAGCTACCCTGGACTTCTCTTTATTGCCAGACACTGCCCTTTTATTTAGAATGTGCCCTGCAGGGATTGCAGCCTGCTGGCCCTCGATGAGCTGCTCCAAGCTGACTGCAGCTTCCCAACAGGAACAGGGGCTAGCCATGCTCACAGCGAAGGGAGAGTGGTGGAACCAACAATGCTGGCACAGAAACTAGCTTTCTGTAACAGGCACTTAAATGTACTCATACAGGCACTCAGATGTCTGTGGATAGCCAGCACATTCATTATTTTTTATGCTTTTTTTTTTGTATGAAGTCATGCAAAAACACAATACAGGAATCAATTAAACCACTTTCTCTTTTCACTAATAGCTTGCATTGACCAAATGCAGTTTTACCTGAGGCTATAAAGTACCTTCCCATCTGGCTGGACCCGCAGCATGACATTGTCTGTGGTGGTGTCGTGGATGAAGGAACGCTTGGAGTGGACAAAGAACATGTCAGGCACCCAGATCTTCTTCACCAGTCTGCCATCAAAGGTCATGCTCTGGTTGTTGGTGCTGGGGAAGGACAACCTCTCGTCTTTCCAGTAGTGCCTCAGATAAAGCGTCATGGTGAAGTCCTGCAGCAAACAGGCTTCTGTCATAACTTACACCTTACCAGCATAATAGCTCCTCTCTGGGACAAAGAATGAACTGTAAAGCACCTCTCCTGAGGGCACATCCACTCCCCCTGGGCTGAAAGGGGCATCACCAGCTACAGCTTGTTTATTCATCAGGTCAGATAGATTTACTGGGTTCAGACATAACTGACTTCTCAAACTTAAACTTAGTACAGAATGAATAACTCTGTCACTGATGTGTCTTCATTTAAAAAGCAAGCAATGATCTTGCTAAGCACCATGGCATTTTTCTACAAAGCTGCATGAGTTAAAAAGTATTGATTCTGAAAATATAAAATCTTCTCCATTATTATTTTGCTAACAGCCAAAACTGACCCTGAATTTTTTTTAACCCAAGGCCATCTAGCAGTTTTCCCACATTGATGAGTGTTGCAACTTGGCATTAGAGGAGGAACAGGGGCAGTATTCAAAAGCCATGGGAACTAATTCAAAATCATAATTTTTGATTTAGAAAAAACCAAAACAGAATAGGTTTATTGTTTGGGTTTTGTTTGGTTTGGGGTTTGTTTTGGGGCTTTTTTTTTTTGTTTTTTTTTTTTTTAACTTCTAAGTCCTCAATGTTAATTCTTCCACTTTGCTTTCAAATCCCAAAGCTTTTTAGGAGCCCTCTGGCCACCTTCACAAGCTTTCTCCTCAGCCAGGACAGGTGAAGGCTCAGGATACCCATGGCTAGCTGTTGAGGTACCAAGAGCAGTGGAGTCAGGGAGTCAGCTGAAGGGGTCCCCAGTTCTGGGGGAAAAGCTCACCCCTGAGGTCAAATGACTGCAGAAATCCCAGCCCACACAAGAGTAGAAATAGCTGCAGTGAGAGGAGCCTGACATGCCACCAGTGTGTCTGCCCACCTCCAGCTGTGTTGCCATACAGCCCTTTCCTAGCTCAGGCATGGGAGGAGGTCCAGTACAGGCTCTTTAACCCTCTGTCTGTTAACTGGGAGCACAGAGAATCTGAGGCTTCCTTCAGACCTTTTTGATAATTTTGTTGAAAAGTCAGAACATTTTGAAAAATATTCTGTAGTGGGGAGTGATGTTTTCTCTTCCAAAGCAAAATCTGAGTTACTTAGAGACTCTGTGGGTCATAGAATGTTTGGATTGATAAAGTGCCCTTAAAGAACATCTTGTTCCACCCACCCAGACATTGGCAGGCTATCTTCCACTAAACCAAGTTTTTCAAAGCCCTCTCCAGCCTGACCTTGAATGGGATGAGGCATCCACAACTTCTCTGGGCAGTTTTTTCCAGTGCCTCACCATGCTCTGAGTAAAGAATTTCTTCCTTACATCAAATCAAAACCTATCCTCTTTCACTTTAAAGCCATTCCCCCTATTCCTTGGGAGCTCTCTGGCCCCTGACTACCTCAGAACTTGTCCAAAGTGATACTATGTCTACAGCATGCAAGTCCCTTAAAACAAACACATTCATTGATCTCAGATCTTTTAAGTGTGTTACCACTATTTAAGAAAATATAGATAGAATATAAATATAGAATATAAATATAAAATAGAAACCCAAATCCCTTGAGACAGTCTTGGTAATGTTTTATCATTTTGTCATAAAGAAAAGAAAATGTCAGATTTCCTCCTGCTTCAAGGGCCATTAAATGGTAGCATGAGGTTAACAGAAGTAATTGTTGGCAGATACAGATCAAACCTGAATCTGCCTTTGGAGGCTGTGGAGTGTTTGTCCTTGGCAGTATTCAAACTCCATGGACACAAACCCAAATAGCCTGCAGAGTTTTGGTCTCCAGAGGTCCTGTCTGTGACTCTTACCATGTCCACCTCAGAAATGCTGTCCAGACTTTCAACTTGGACATCCACCCCAACAGGAATTGCAGGGCCTAGAGAAAAAAAAAATAAAAAAAAAAATGGAGCTGACAAACTTAGTGAAACAAAACAATCCACTGATTTTACCATCTTACAGATAGAAATACATGCTCAGTCTGAAACAGAAACAACAGTAAGCCAATAGAAAGTATAAATTATTGGAATTCACAACAAAAAACTCCTAATAACAAAGTCAGTAATAAGACTGACCCACTAATAACTTTCTTTTTCTATTGTGTCATCCTACATGTGTCCCTTCAAAATTTAAAAGTGAACTGTAATTCAGTAATTCACTAGTGCTGGCATCCAGGACTGGCAAGACAGATCACTGGAAGAGAGACCAGTGGTGGCACAACTAAGGGAATGTAGGAGATTTTCCCTCACTTTTGCTCCCCTTGCAGGCTAATAACATCCATGAGAGCTACTATGTGTATTTGACCTTCACAAGACTCAGTGCTCAGCTGTGGAAAAGAAAGGGTGACAGGAGGGGATAAATTGCAGGACACATACATGTGCCACTGAGCCTGAGGGTCCTGAGGGGAAGGATGTGACCCCATATAATAGGGATTCTGAACTTTTTTCCCTCCTCCAGGCTTTGACTAGTCCCTCAAATACCTCTGGCAATTACAGTCCAGGAGAGCTGTCAAGTAAAATAATGCTCACATTTGTGAACTGCTGTGAAACTGAAATGTTTTTAAATTAATTGAACATGCTGGTATTTGGTATATTGAGCATTTAGCGATAAAATCTTCTTTCATCAGAGTATATAATGGTATCCTGGATTTGAATGACCATCTGTCAGCCAGAAAGGGTAGATAAATTACAACATTCTCTAATCCGATGGGCTAAAACAAAGTGTGTTCTCCTTCATCCATTTCCCTGAAAGCTTTGGCTGCTCTAGCACACAGCCACAAAAATGCGAGCAAGCATTAACACAGACAGTCAAAATATTTTCTTTTGGGTTATAAATGAAGTAAGTGGGGTACATCATTTGATTGTGCACACCTATGTGCTACACTAAGACAAAAACTTAGAATTCCCTCCATCACCCAGGAGTAAACACAAGGTGTATTTGCAGATTTTATCAGAAGAAAGTATCACTGAGCACCAGGAATAATATATTGCCTGTTAATCACATTTCCATGCCTTTGACTAAGCTTTTTGCTCATCCAGAAGGCTATTTCACTGCACCTCTATTCCCCTGAGAGTGCCATGAATTCAGAACTCAGAAGAACAGAAATTAGAGACAGAACAGCCAATCTGCTTCTTCACTGCTGTACATGTTACAGTATAAAGAACTGACAGTGTAAAACAGGAACAGTGACAAATGTGCATGTTTCATACCTCCAAAACCTGGTCTCATGCTGAAGTCATGGTCATCTATTCGCAGCAGCTGCTCTGACTTCGTCAGGGGAGATTTGGTGATGTCAGGGCTTCGTTTTAAGATTGGGCTACCAGGAGGAGAGAAGCACAGCTATGAGCCCTGAGCAGTGCCTGTGAGAAGTACGTGCTTGTTTCACTCTGTTTACTCCTCAGAACATCCACCCCTTAGACCATGAGCCTGTGATTGTGGCAGTGGTTGGCAGCATGTCATTAAAAACTGATTCCTGCACCGATCATCCAGTTTAGGCACCTGTGATAGTTTTAGCACTGAGAAAACATTTGTTGGGTGGCTTTTTGTCCCTGTAAAATTCTCTCTGCATAGAGCAGTTTGGGGGAAGCTATTAAAACGTGTGGGCTGGAGGAATAGTATGTGTGGATAAGTGGAGTGGGGGAGGCATTCCTGACATTGAGTTATGATGGAGTGTGAGGCCAGGAATTAGGGAAACAATATATCAAATAAGCTACTGGCTGTTGCCCAGGAACAAAATGGAGACAGTCTGGGAACCAGGCCAGGAGGCAGGCCATTCCCTAACTTGGGATAAAATTATTAGCTTCTGCCCCAGATTTCCATCAAGGATAAAAAGCAGCATTACAGACCTGGGAGGTCTCTGAGCATTAAAGAGCCTGGGAGGGTAATTCCAGAAGCTGTTGGAGTTGCACTGAATGCTGGACAGAGGAGGCTCTGATGCCCTTCCACATCCAAAATGCAAACTGCTGTTCAGTGCCCCAGTGCTTTGACTGGGATGGTGATAGCAGCAGCTCCTTGGTTGCTCCCTTGTGTAGGGGAAGCCTTTGCTGCCCTCAGAGCCAGCTACATGCTCAAATGAAGGAGTAAAGGTTTTGCAGCTTCTTGATTTTAGAAAAGATGGCACACTCAGACAGGCACTGTGTATATTCATCTGAATATACACAAGACAAGTAAGAAGTTGATTAAAGGAAAACAGGCTGACAAAGAAACTTGATGAGGAAAAAGCTCCTGAGATAAAGTTTTTCAAAAATGAGACTGCTTAGCCATGCTGTACTTCTCAAAGACACGTTGAAAGTTGTACAAGAAGCCAATACAACAATCTCCTAACAGAGGCCAGTGGTGTTTTCAGCAGCTCCTCTCTCAAATCCTTTATCTGGACTACAAAGTATCTTAGAAAGATGCCTAGTCTGAGTTAAATAATTTCTAGAGTTGAGTTGTCTACCTCTGTCAGTGAATTCTAGCCATGAATTATCCTTCTGGCATTTTAAAAGGTGGCTCCTGCTTCTCCTTTAGGTTTAAGTCATCCTCTGAAAGACCTGTGAGTGTACATTAGGGAAGGTTTATGCCTGTGCAAGGCAGAGGAGCAATATTAGCAAACCAGTGGCAAAACAAACATTTGTGAGCAGGTTTGACTCTGCTCAGAAAGGTGCTTTCTCCCGTCCAGCGGCAGTGGGAAGGACAAATGGCATGATAGAGAGCCCATGAAAGGGGCTCAGGTCTGCAGAATGGATTCTTAGAGGGAAGGCACCCACTGGCACGGCACGCCAGCACAAATTGCGCATCAGCAGCCCATGGAGCCTGAGGAGATGTGGCAAATGGCCGCAGCCTCACCCCTCACGCCCATGAGGGTGTCAGGCAGCGGGGCCTCCTCCGGAGCCGGCTGGATCTGCTACTGGCACGGCTAAACCTAAAGACAGCGGGTTTGTGTGAGTGGTGCCCCCTTCCCCTGCCCAGCCCGGGCATGCGGCTGGCAGGCCTGGGCCAGCAGCAGCCCCATGAGGGTTTTGCTTACCTGCCTTGCTTGTGCACCTCGCCGTGGGCCTCCCGCCTCTGCCGCTGCGGCCGGCTGCGGGGAAACAATGGGAAAAGGGAGAGCTGAGACAGGTGGGCACGGGCAGGCGGGAGAGGATGTCAGGAGGGAGGCACCGGATCCCTGCAGCATCGCCTTCTGTCAAGGTGAGAAATGGTGCTTACCTTTTTTGTCACCCCTTCAGCAAAGGCCGGCGTCAGGCTGGGTATGGCGAGGGGGGAATGCTCGGACTCACAGCGGGGAGAGGGCAAGAGGAAGGGAGCCGTGATGCTTGTAGGGTGGGATGGTTGTGTTTTCGATTGTCTGGCAAAGAACCCAGGCAGGCAGCTCAGGTCGCTGCCCAGCTGGCAGCAGCAGGGGCTTTGGGGACCGGAGCTGCCATGGGGCCTCTGGTGGCGGGGACACAGCTGTGACACCTACAGACAGAGTCAGCCAGGTTATATTCACGGGAAAAAAATATTTTCAAATTATTTCAGGGGGAAAAAAAAAAAAGAAAAAACTGTGAAAATTGTTTCTGGCTTTATACCATTTCCCAGCTGGCTGTCAAGAAAGGACTTCTCAGGTCTTCGGCCAATATTTTATTTAATCATTAAAGGCAAGAACATTGCTTTTGGCGATGTAAGTGCTAGCTTGAGCAAAAGTAACATTTTAAATACTGAACATTTCTAAGTCATCTTTAACTAAAAGTAAAAAAATTAGCTTCTCACTGTAATAAATGCTAACTCAAATCAACTCTACGAATGAGGTTTTTTGCCCATTAGCATACATTCCAAGTCCCTGTGTAGAGATTTACAGTGGTAAAATTCCTTTTGCAGTAATGGTTTTCAGCACCTGAGCACCATTGCCCTTTGGTATGTGGTGGAGGGACCCCAGGCCTTTTGGGACAGTTCCATCCTGGACTGGGAACATTCCAGAAGCCAATAGTATCAGAGGGAAATTCATCTTGCTGCTGCCACAGAGAAGCAGACAACCAGGACAGGAATGGGAACATTGGGCTGTAGGGTTGACTCATCCTGGAGTGAAGCACTGGATGAGTAGGACTTTTTTTTTTCCCCCCAGAATCTGTTCTGGGCTTCCCAAAGAAATTCTAGGAATAAATGCACAGGCAGACCAGTGTTTGGGGAAGTCTTTGGGCAATGCAGCACCATTGCCATTATGAGAAGCAGCTTCTGTGGCATTGTTCAGACCTGGGCATCAGGCAGCAAAACACTTGCAAATGCAAAATGCACTTTCTGGAGCTTTCTGTCTTGTTCTATACTCTTGTTGATATGTTCCTCTGCTGCCTGTTTCTCATCTACTGGCTGTCAGGAAGTAATTTCTCGTGTTTTGGGGATAAGCAGATTCTGGCAACAAGCTGACCGATTTACATGACTTTAAAGTGCCCTAGTAAACTCTTGGCAGTTCAGGAATAATGCTGGTATTCGAACAGGGATGAGGCAGGCCATGTTCTTGCCATTCCTAATTTTAATTTCCTTTGTAGGTCTTATCTAATGCTTCACAGTGGCTCTGTCCCTATTCTGGTTTTCAAAGGAGACTTCAAGGCATGGCCATCAAGGATTCATTGCCAAATCACCCCCATCCTCTGCACTCACCAACCCCAGGTACTTCCTTTTATTTCCTCCAGGTGTTTCTTCATTTCCTCTAAAATGAATTTTCTTTCATTGTAGCAAACAAGCACAAAATGTCCCCCATGCTCCATTCTCTGCAGGGTACTTTGTTCATTTGAGCTTCGGTTTGGGTATTTTGCTTTTCTTTGCCCTGTTCCCCTTGTCACAGCTCTGTGGCAGCAAAACATTTTTACTTGTTACCCAGTTACTTCAATTTGAAGCCCCATTTCTTTGTGTTTCTTTCTGTTTTCCACTTTTTTCCTATATGCCAAACTACCACAACTCAAATATATTTTCTGCTCTGGTTCCTGGGGACTCCTCTGCTGGCTCAGTGATCAATGGCAGCTCCATCGTGGCACCCAATTACCCTGTCTGGGCTGGGAATCGATGGAGAGCTGCTGTGGCTTCCGCTGTTTCTGGGCGGCTGCAGTCGACAGCTTCACCCAGGAGATTCAGCCCAGACATTGTGTACAGATTGCTCAGCACAACTGGCTGTGAGTGTCCCTCCTGTCTTCACTGGGGTGCCAGGCTGTCTTTAAAACTCAGCAATCATTCCTGAGGAAAAATATACTGAATAACGAACAACCTTTTTTTTCCCCCCACCATGTCAATATTTATCTCCTAGTAGTTACAATGCCAAAAGGCATTTCATGTCTCATGAAGCTCATAGAGATGCTTTGTGAAAAAGCAACAACTGGAGCAGAGTGGCATTTATTCACAGTGCTCCCTGTGCATTGTTAGAATAGCTCTTGGGTCCCTGATGGCAGCTGGGGTGGTGCAAGCTCTTCAAAGTCACTGTTACTGCCCCAGATCAACCCACTTCTTCAAGGGATTTTGAGATCCCTCTGCCTCAAAGTCTGAGGCTTGCTGGGGCTGGGAGGCAATGATGTGGCTGATGCATAAGATAGCTGGGGAAGAAAATTAGCCAACCCAGATTTTGATCACTACTTCTACAGACACAAGGCAAAAAGCATTTACTCTTGTGGTATTTTAAAGCATGATACTCCCTATTGATCTAATAGTCACTCCAACACAGCAAAAAGGGTAGCAGGGTTAGGGTTAACCGTGTCTGATTTTCAGAAGAAACAGTCCAACCATGACATATGAAGGTCCCACCAGGCATTTCCAAATGCCCAACTTAATAGAACATGTGCCAGAGGAATGTCAGGTCCACACTTAAAATGTGCACCAGAAACCCCACAGTATTCTTCATCTTGGAAACAGGAGCTTTTGAAAGCAACCAAAACAAATGTGTGAGAAGTCATTACCCATGGTAGCATTCTAGTTTGCAATTTCTTCTGTAACATACATTTCCCACCTTTAATCCCACAAATCTTTATAGTAACAATACACCTTTGTCAGTTCCATGTCCATCCTGCCAAGACTTTGTTCCCTGTAGGGACTTGTGCTGCCTCCACTGCCCTCTCCTGCCTTGCCCAGATGTAATTTGATGGGAAGATAAAGCAGGATGCGGCTGCTGGCATTCCCCTGCCCATCATGGCATAAGGTCTGTGCAGCACAGCCTGTGCAGGATGGAAGGCACAGCCCAAACTGTCCACCCCTGCTCACACAGGGGTGGGGGCCCAGAGATGAGTGCCATGGCACAGCTGGCAGGCACAAGGGACTTCCATCACTTTCTGTACTTTCCAGTTAGAAGTCCTGCTGGAAACTGGCTCCACAAGATCCATATCTCCGTCTGCCTTGCATCAGTGGTAAGAAAGTCTGCGGATCGGCCACATTGCAACACAGCATGTGCTGCAGAGCTCATATCTGACAAAATTAAGCAGGAGAGGGCAGTGGAGGCAGCACAAGTCCCTGCAGGAAACAAAGTCTTGGCAGGGTGGGCATGGGATTAGAAGAGGTGTATTGGTACTATAGAGTTCTGTGAGAAGTGTAAAAATCTTATTATATGTCTATTAAATGCCTACATATTTGACTAGACTTTTCTTCTCCCTATTTTATGACTGGGGTTCATACCACATCCTGTTAAAGCCCAAAACCAGACAGGGGAATTCTGGGTAAGGGAATAGAGAAGAATCAAAAAGGAATTGGGAATTGTATGCACAAACATACAGGAGGTTTCTGCAGAGAAAATTTAGGGCAGAGACAAAGGGAGCTGAGATCTACAATAGTGCCTGTGCATTGGGTGAGACTGAGGAGGAAAGAGGCTGGGTAGGCAGAGGTGGGGAGGGAAGGAAAACGTTGAAAGATAGCAGAAGGAGCAGAGAAGAGGGGAGACATCAAATTCAAACAGTGCTTCACAGTGCCTCATCATTTTGTGGAATGACTCCTGGGCAACAGAGAACCTGGACAGTCCTCCATGAGTAGTGGTGTCCCCTCACCACAGAGTGGTGCTGAACAGAGATAACGTCCAGCTCTGGAGACATGTGAGCCTTGCTGGGCTAAAGAACTTCCCAGCCTGTATCCCAAAGGAAGAAAAGAATGTTTAGAGCAGGAGTTCACAGAACATTCCTTCATAACATGCCTTTGACTTGCAAATTAATTGGGAAGGTCTTCTCAGCGAGCAGGAGATGCTGGTGGATAGGTGGTGCAGCAAGTCCAGCTAAAGACTGAGAAATCATCCAGAGCCCAGAGAAGAACTTTGCAGGGCGAGGAAAAGTGAGATAGCTAAATAGGAAAAAAACCCACCCAGCACCTGAGGGAGGAAAGAGCAAACTTGAAATGGGAGGAAGCTGCTCTTTCCTGGTGACATGCACTTCACCAGACATGATCCACTGTATAACGCATTAATTCCTCAGGGATAATGTAGGATAAAAACCCACTAATTTGTACTCAAATTGAGAGACTTGCATAGACAGGAGCTGTAAACAAGACTCTAAGAACTGGGGAAAATTTGTCATGATATGTTTTGTTGTTGTTGTTTTTTGTTTGTTTGTTTTGGTGGGGTTTTTTTGCATTTGTCAAGCCCTTATTTGTTTGTAATTATTTTGGACCATGTGTCCTTATGACCAGTAGGTTTAAAGATTGTGAAGAAAAGTGATACATTGCTATTATAATATATATTTTTAAATAGAAGAAAAGAAAGGGGAAAATAACACTATTTTTTGATGTTTACATCACAAAGTCCAAGAAACAGTGGGATTCAGAGCTCTTCTACCATCTTTTTTTTTATTTCAATGAGAACCCCATTTAACCCATTATTACTTGAATCAGTTCAGTCTCAGGTCAGTCTCAGAATGCAAAATACACAGAGGCAGAAGATATATATACACCCTTTAAAACGTGCACTTCTTTTGCTCTTTGCCTGGACATAAACACTGACAAAAAAAAAAAAAAAGGGAACATGCATATATATATTGATTACTCACAGAAAAGTTGTGCTACCTGAGGTCTTGACACTGTACCTGATACTGCAAAAATGGAAGTGCCCCTGTGTTGCAGGAATTGCATCCAATGCATGGGTGTTTGTTGAGTTTTTTGCCACATATGTTGAAAGGAAGAGCTGGAAGAAGCAGAAGGTCCATCCTGCCAGCTAGGAGGAAGCAGGCACAGTGCAAGGACTCAGTCCAGTTAAAAAGAGAAACAGAGATGAAGGGAAGGGGAGAACTAATGGAGCAATGGAGAACTTGCTGAAAGGTTTCATGTCTGACCCAGTCTCAGAAGAAAAATTGACTTGCAAGCAGACATCAGCACAGTGTATATCAGGGAAAGGCATTTTAAGGAGTATTTAGGTAGCTGGAGGTATTTAAGTCAACAGAGGCTGATGGCACTTCCTCAAGAGCACTGGGAGTACCAGCCACTACAGGCTCTGAGCTGTAAGCCATCACCTCCAAGGACTCCTCAGAGATGCGTGATGCCCCTGGGAGAGCATGAAGGTGAAAACAATAGCTGGGTTTAAGATGGGTACAAAAGAAGGAAGTTGGAGTTTTGAGACTTGAAGATAAATTGTGACAAGCTCAAGTGATCCATTGGTTTGCTCCTCCCCCAGGGAGTAATGAGATTATAAAGATCAGTCAATGTGAATCTTTGCAATAATTGACATCAATCCAGTCTAATGTCCTGTCTGACAGTGTAACTGGCTGCCTTAGTGTAAGCAGGAGGAAAAGTAGATTTGAGTGAGGTTTTTAATATTTCATTACTAAACAAGGGAAGTAGTGTTGAGATGAAACTGTGACTTTGAGCATGGTTGAAGTACCATGGTTAATGTAATGCCATTAATTTGCTGCTGAGAGACACTAAAAATTTTGTAGATTTCATCCTGGAAATAGCTGGTCAATATTTTCAATAACAAGACAGATGACAGAACTATAATACTCAGGTATGAGGGGCATGCTTGAAAGAGAAACAGGCATTTGGGGATCTGGGATCACAATTCAAAGCAGCCACAATGTGTTGGAGAAAAGGTCTGAAGTCAATACGATGAATTGCAATAAAAGGTAATACTAATAACTGCATGGAATATGGAGAAATAATTGTATAGATGATGAATGGGGAATAGCTAGCTGAAAAAAATTAGAATTAGAATAGAACAGAACAGAAAAAGCAGAAATATAACAATTCTGCTGTTGGGGCAACAAAATACTCATATTGGCACAGGACCAGAGGTAGATTTAAAGTAAATGGATTGAACAGTAACAAGTCAACAGGCTTTTACCCAGAAGAAAGCCAAGTAAGAAACTGTTGAATCAATTGTCATTTGTGACACAGGACTGGAAGGCAACAGCTTTACACTTTTTTGGAACTCTAAAAAGCTACCGACCGTTCTACCAGACTAATTAGCTACAAAGATAGGAAAACCCACCAAAAGTAGACCCCAGATAAATATAGTATGCATTGAAGAAGAGCAAGAGTCCGTTTGACTTTTTTTGAAGGATATTATGCCCTTTAGAATTATGGAAGCATTAAGTTTGGAAAAGACCTTTAAAATCATCAAGTCCAACCGTCAGCCTGGGACAACCACCATGTTCACCAATAAACCATGTCCTCAAATACCATATCCACGTGTTTTTTGAACATTTCCAGGGATGGTGACTTCACCACTTACCTGAGAAGCCTGTTTCAATGCTTCACAACCCTTCCCATAATAATATGGGATAAAAAAATATTTTTCCTAATATCTAATCTAAACCTCTCCTGGTGCAACTTGAGGCCATTTCCTCTTGTCCTGTCACTTGTTACATAAGAGAAGAGACTGGTGCCCACCTCACTGCAACCTCCTTTCAGACAGTTGTTGTAAAATAATGGCCTTCTTTAAAAAGTTAGTGACCTTGGAGACAAGAGTGATCAGTGACACGTTGTACTTCAAATTCCAAAAGAGTATTGACACGTTCTTCTCATAAAGAAATCAGTCAGAAAGAAGCTCCCCACATATGAATTGTTACAAAACAAGAAGCAGAGGAATTATGGAGAGTTTTTATCATGAAGAAAGTTTCTCAGTGTAGTCCTATGACACCTGTGATAGGATCCCTGTTGTTCAGTAACTTTATAAATTATTTTGGATAAAAGAGTAATTACTGAAACAGTATTTACTGAGGATATGTGACTGTTCAAGGTAGTCAAAATCAGAGCTACAGGTGGAGAATCTCATGACTTCAGAAAAATTCAGAGCTAGCAAATTCAGAAAAGTGGACATTGATTTCTACTTTGTATTTTCAGTTTTTTCCATTTTGCTTTCAGAAACAATGTCAAAATAGTGTTGGCCTCCAAACCAGCTGTTACTGCTAAGGAAGTGTCATTTTGGTATTTCTTGATAAACATAAGCTTAATAACGCACAGTGCTAAAGAGGACAAACAATGGTTCAGCATTATTGGGAACAGAGCAGCAAACCAGACAAAGGGCATTTCAATGCTGTTAACAACACCAAGGCATGTCCACATCTCACATATCCAACATCCACAGCCAGCAAAAATAGCAGAGTAAGATAAGAGATCTTGGAGGTGGAGAAACCTTCCAGGCAGGCTGAGCAGGGCTCTCAGAGTGGAAAGGAGAAATTGGCCAAGTGATATGGTGCAAGCATATGGATTCAAGGGTAGCTTGGTGCAGGTGGGCAGGAATCTGTCACTCAAGACTTTCCACAATGCATAGCAAGGAGAAGAAATTTGAAAGAAAGTACATAAACATGGCATGTCATCACACTGTGAAATTCACTCTGAAATCCATGAGTGCTTTCACACAAGTGAGTTTGGAAGGTGACTGAGAATTTTTTAGAAGAAAAACCATCACCATTTCAGATGTGAACTCAACCTTGCAATGAGAAAATCACTTTATATGCACACAGGAGGGAAGAAATTATCTTGCAGCATCTTTGATTTTGTTTGGGGTTGTTTTTTGGTTTTTTTGGCTAGGCTGCACACAGCCTGTTATGTCTCCTCATAAAACACACTGCAGTAATGGTGGGCCAGAAGAAAACATGAAGCTGTTGATCCTGAGCAAGTTGCAATGTTGCCTGGAGCTCCTATCACTAGGGGCCAAGTAAAGATGCAGAGTACCTCGGTGTAGAAGGCATGAAAGGAGGCTGGTGATAATGATGAAAGTAGAAAATAGATTTTTCAAAGCATTATCACTTGCTATGAGAAGCAGAGAGGGGACACTTCTACTGGTCTAAGAAAAAGTACCATGCACGATTGAAATTTCTTGAAGGAATGACAGGGTTAGGGAAATGAGAGAAACAACAAAGCAATAATGAAAAATAAGTTAATGTATACCAACATAAAGAAGAGGAGCACTGTTGGAGGGAAGAAAAGGGTTTGAAGTAAGCCACAAAGTAATATGAAATTAAAAGCAACAATATAAATCTTGGCAGATCTGTATGACAAGGGCAAGGGATGTGGCTAGGGACAAAAAAAAATGAGGCAGGTGAAGCAGAGGGCAGAAAAAGGGACAGAAAAAAAAAAAGAGGAACAGCTGATTGAAGAAGAGAACAAACATTGAATGAGGGAAAGAAAAGGAGTGAAGGAAATGAAGATAAAAGGATGAAAAGGAAAGGCAAGTTACTAACTTGCGAGATGGAGAAATACCACTTGCACTGATCTGAAATCCACACTGAGCCTCTTGCTCTCCTGAGACCCAGCACTGCTGGAGCAAATGGTGTCCAAACACAAGTCAAACTGATCCTGGAAAGCAATGTCTTGGGAGCTGTGGGCTCACTTCATCTGGCCTGCCACTGATAAAATGGCAATGCCTTCAACAGGCATTTTACAGTCCTACCATGCACTCCAGAATTCTCATCTAAAGACAGCTTCCATTAGCAAGGTTTGTTTATGCAAATGGGTTACTATTTGGAGATAAGAGTGAAGCAAAATTATTACAACATGGTCAGGGAATGGTAGGGACATGAGTAACATGAAGTAAGTCTCTTAGGTGAGATTAAACAAACATGATCTGTAGATCTTTTACAGTGAAATCTCTTTCCATTGAGAGCTGTTTGTCTGAAAGGTAGTTTTAATGCTGTCCATGGAGATTTTAGTGTTAAAAGAGATTTTTTTCTCCCCCAGAATTTAGCTCTGGCAGAATAACATGGCTCATCTCCAGAACAGTTCTTTTCCTATCACTCATCCTCTCTAGTAGATTCTGCAAGTCTAATTAGCAACATAGGCTTTGGCCCTTTTGTTGGCACAACGATGTTGTGACTTTAGTGAGCCTTTGCATCATTCTAGTGACACCCCCCACCGAAGCCTGGTGACTTTCCAAGAGCCTGAGCAGTTGGGAAAACAGCAGACAGTTCTCTTGCCAGTGCTCCGGAACTCAGCTCCTTCCTGTAGGAGTTTTGGCTCTCTGAATCTAACAGGCATAAAAAGCCTTGCAATCCCTGCAGGTTTTGCACACGGCTGACTGCAAACTGTGAACAAGTCTGCAAGGTGAGAAGGCTTTTATTTTTATATTGCTGCTCTTTGAAGTGAAATTCCTTTGAGTTGATTTGTCCTGGAGATTAGCAAAAATAAGTAGTTGAGTTTTTGACTGGCACAGACATTTTTACAGTGAATTACAGAATATGAAGACTCTGTAGTAAGTCCCATGGAATAAGGCTATCTACTATGCTGCTTTCACTGTGACTGTCTGCATACTTTGACCTAGACTGATTTACCATTTTCTTGTCACTCTATGTCATAAAGCCTCAGCAGCTTTATTTAAGGAATTACTTGGAACCTTTTTCAAAATTTCTGTCATGCAAACCCAGTCCTCATAAGAATGTGGTGCATGCATGAACTTTCATGGGGAAAACCTCGCCTGTCTGCTCACTCTTCTTCACAGCTCTTATGTCTCGTGCTAGAATGGGGTACCTGCAGTGACAAAAAATGTGACAGAGAAGGTACTCCATTCATCATACCTCTAGACTGTAAAGGCTGTGGATGTGAGCTCAGCTGGAACTGGGCAACTGAAAAGACAAGCCCTGGAGCTGAAAACTGAAGATCCAGTGGTGAGTTTTAATTTAAAAGCAGAGTTCAGAGCAAGTTAGTCTCCTTGGAAGAAACTAACACACCATCCAAAGAAACAAGCTAAAAGCCTATATACTCCTCCATCAGCTGCACCATGAGGAGCAAAGCTGGACACGTCTGTCAGGAACAGCAGGATGCTGGCAACCCACCCAATGTGGCAGGTCTTTACAGCAGGTGCCTCTGCCATGTGCCAGCACCAGTGGCTGTGCTGAGCCCTGGCACTAGGGCAAGAGGATGATCTTGTCCTGTAGGGATTCTGGGGGTTAGGGAGGTGATGGGTGCAAATCAAGCCATCCTGAGCATCCCGTGATGGTGTGGAGACAGTCTTTTCCACTTCAAATAGATCTTCCCATCAATCTCCACTGAGGCCTGTGTCTTTCTTCAGAAGGAAAAGTGAAGGGATGGATTTCCATCCTGTTCCTTACCACAAGCTTTTTGGTGCAAGAGATAAGAATGTTCAGAGAGGAGTAAAGAGGTCAATTACTCTAACTTCTCCTGCATAAAGGCTGATCAGAGCTGGTTGTTGAAGGGAGGGGGAAACAGAGTCAAATCCAAAATGTTCAGGAGCAATGTTCTCTGCAAGTTTTTCTGATGTAATGTGGCATCCTCCATTGCTCTGTTTTGAGTCCAGGATCTAACTCTGTGATGGAAAAAGACATGGACTTTGATTGAAGTGCTTTGGAATCATGCCTACTTCAAAACTGTTTTATATAACCAGCATCTTAACATATAAGAGACCACCCCATGAGAGCAAAGAGGATTGACTACCTCTGAGATGAGGTGTTCTGCCATACACAGATGCCTGGTAGTGTTGGGCAGGCATCATCACCCACTGTGAAAGCCTGACTGCAGTCCCAGAAGGTCAGGGGGATTACCTCTGCATACAGCACCTGCAGGAGGGCTGTACAAATACTGCACCTAGTCCTGATGTCAGTCCTGAAAAAGCAGTGAAGAGACAGAGGAAAACAGGCAAATGGCTGGGTCAAAGCTTGGGAAACATCCCACACTGAGAAATGTAAGAAGCTTAATCTCCTGAATGTATGTAAGCAGAGATGAATGGAGCCTTGATCTACCTGCAAATACCTCGATGGAGAGGAGACAAGATAGCATAGAACAGGACCAAATGGACTGAAGCCAGAGTTTAAAAATTCTTGCAATCCCACTCTGAGTTTGTCGTTGAAGATTAGGGGTTTGGCACAGAAGGGTTTGTTGCTTGCGCTTAGAAGGAAATCCTAAGGCTTTATGGTCATCCTATGGATGGCCATAATCATCTTTTTTCACCTTATATGGTGTCTCCCAGGCTGTCCCATCACAGGGCAAAGTGGGCACTGTACTGGGCACCATGCTGCTGGTGGACAACCCTACAGACACAGACCAGCTTTGTTCCTCTCCCAGTCAGCTCTCCTGAACATCATTGTGCCCTAATGAGGAAGAAATAGGCCAGGATGACCTCCTAGGCCAGCATGGGCATGCTGGGAGGGCAGTGGAGCCAATTCTCCAGAGCTACACCACCTCAAGGCTTTCTGACCAGCTTACCCTGGAACAATTACACCTTATATACAAAGCATGGGTGAAGAGGCAACTCCCGAATTTACTGAATAGGTTTTTTTTTTCCATTTTCACACATTTTTAACACTTTTCTGCTTTGATTTGTTATATTGTCACTTCATTACACTGACACTGTTAAGCATTTAATGCAGTATAGACTTTCCTTAAAGATGATAAACGAGAAAACGGCTGCGTGTGCACATTCCTCTCGTCTCACAGGGTGCTTCTCACCCCTTTAATTTGCTACAGCAAACACATCACCTCTGCTGTCACTGTCATGATGCCTCAACAAACAAAAGGGATTTTGTGCCTGTCTTGCACCCATACTGCCTCTGGTAATGCATCCCCTGGGGGATGGTCATGAAGAGGGCACTGCATCCATTTTACCAGTTATACCTCCATGGAGGTGGTGTCACTGCTAAAGCCACTTCCTATGTATAAAATGGCTCATGGATCCCCAAGTACCAACCGGGACCGTGCAGTCCCTCTGTACAGTACCCCTCACCTGCTACAAGATCCTGTAGGAAAATAAAAAGGCACAGCACTTTCCATCCCTTCCAACTTTTAATTGTTTTTTCTGAAGGCTAATAAGAGTGGTTTGAACTCCTCAGGACTGTAATATTCCTGCAGTTCCATCTCTATACACTTTACAGTACTGATGATGATAGAGTCTTTACAGAACAGCACCATAGTAAAGCAGAGACAACCCAGGTTCAGTCTGTCACAAGCAGAAGTACACAGTATTTAAACAAAATTAAATGTGTCAGCTACATTCTTACATTAAAAAAAAAAAGTATTTTTCCTCCAGGTGTAACGTGTTTTGTGCCTGAGCATAAAATTCTTCACACAGAGTTCTAAATATTTGCCAAATAGAATATAAATATTCATAACTCAGTTGTAGCAAAACCCTTCCTCAGCTCAAATCCTCCTAAAATGGCTGTCTACAAGGTAGTGAGAGCAAAATATCACATTTTTTTTGTAAGAGAGAGACAAAGAGTAGACAACATTTTAACTAATTTTAGCATATTAATACAGTGCACTGAATGCTCTCTCTCTTCTGATAACTGACCATTGCCTTGCTGAGAGACTTTATTTTTTCCTTTTAAAAAGTCTATAAAACAAATTACATGAGAACAATAAAAACAAATTGTGAATGTTTCCATCTGAGATCTCAAGTCCATCTAATCTTCAGTGAATGCAATAATTCTCATGGACCTAAATTTCATTTGCAATTTCATGTACATATTCTATCACATTTTAACCACCGTAAAAATAAATAATTCTTTTTTTGTACCCTTTCAAACTTCAGAGATGCTTCAGAAACCTATTTTTTGAAAGAAGCAATGATTTTCACTGTAGAAAATGCATTAAAACTTACTCATTGACAAAAAAAACACCAAAATATTTTTGCTTGAGAGATCACAGTCTGCAAATATAAGCTCAAATTATCTGTTAGTCATTTTATCATCACCCAAAATATTACATTTTTCCAAAGTATAGCTACTTGAATGTAAAAAAATGAGACTCACCTGCCTTTTTTGTATACCTCATGTATTTCTTTGCCTTGTCGGTGGGTTCTGCATTCAGTGGATAAAATCCATCCCCACAGCAGGAGGAAGATGCTAAAACGCATTTTATGGACAGTCAACATGTTACCTGAAGGTCTTGTATCCAGAAATAGTCCATACAAGAAAAAGAAAACCTAAATGTAGATCCTGTTTCTCTTTTTAAGACATTATCGGTCTGATCGTTATTGGAAGGATGTTTACTCATACAAAAAATCATCCTGCAGTATTTAATCTGGACAGTGGGGAAAGCAATTTCCACTAAACCTATAAATCCTTCTACGTCAGATGGCAGGGATTTTCTAGCAGTGTCGAATTCACGTATTCTAAGACAACAATTATTTTTAGTCCAAACAGGCTATTTTATTAATTGGTTTAAATTGAACCCTATTCAGATACCTGTGGCATATACACATACATTTCTGCCTTAAAGTGAAGTAGTGCAGGGAGCTGTCATTGCCAATTCTTTAATCACCAAACTTATCTGTGTAGCAGTAATGTTTGTTACAAGGATTGCAATAAGTGGAAAAGTATTAATAAACATATACCAGTTTCCAGAAAAAAATATTTTTTATTTAGCTCTACAAGCAGCATTTGATCCTGTATATTCTTCAGCATTACTTTAGCATACAGTGGTGCTGTGGCCAGAGTGGTCAGTGCTTTCACAACCTGTGCTCTGCTGAGCACCGTGTCTGGGAAGTATTCAGTGTTCAGAGGAATGGGGGAGGACAAGGACAAGGTTCTGCCCTCTGCTCAGGGATGTTTGGAGACATCCTGCCAAAATCAAGCAGCAAGCAGCCACCAGAGCTGCAGGAGAACTTGGGGGCCTGGTGTGTAAGGTTTCATGTGGCTGCCAAGATCCTTATTTGTGGTAAAGAAAATAAAACAGCGTGGGCAGAAATAGGACTGGTGGAGCCAGCCACACTGGCTGTCAGTTTGGAGCTCACACCCTCCCTGCACAACCCACAGCTCCGTGTTTACCCTCTTTCTCCTCTGTGCCTTTCCCCCAAGGCCTCACAGCTCTGGTTCCTACTTGTGCCTTCTCATGGAGAGCTCTCCTGTGCCCTGCTGACACCACCAGCCTTGTACTGCCCCTTTGCTGACAAGGTTCTTCTTCCTCTGCCTGTTACCCATGGATTTCTATTTCGAAGCAGTTTGTCAGGTCACCCATCTCTTTCTACAAACCCTGGTGGAGCAGATCTCTGGTTACTGTGGCTTTAGTGATACCCGCTCAACTTTGAAAATCACCTGCATTCCATTTACACTGATTCACATATCCTTCTCAAGGACAATAAAAAACACCTTAATAATTGTTATTTTCACCTGTGGGGACATTATATATACTCTTCTCAGTCTCAATAACCTATGTAAATATATTTTGATTTACACGTATTTTAAAAATACTAGTCCCTTATGCACCAGAGGAACAATGGGGATTGACAAGCAATGGATAGCTATGAATTGACTTTGCTGCCCTAAAACAGCTGGAGGTGCCTTGTTACACATGAGAGGAGGGAAACAATTATCTTCTCACTAACAGACAGAATTTGCCAGAGGAATATATCAAGAAGGCCAAAAAATGTGTTAAATTTCCCTTTTATTGGGTTGTTGTTCATAGGAAAGTTCTAATATGAGCAATTAATAGAAAAATCCTGGAACAAATCATCAGACAACTTCTAAATTCCTCAAAGAAAATGTCTAGATGAAGAATAGACATGGGCTCCTGAAGAATAAACATGTGGAAGAAACTTTTCTCCCTCACAGGCCAACAGGCTTCAGAGCTAGGGGAGAAGCAGTAGATTTAGATAAGCTTTCAGCACCATCTCACACAGCACTCGCATAACCAAGACACAGAAGTATTTTCTTGCTGAAATGTCTGTAGGACTGATGCAAAACACTGTAAGCCTTAGCTCAGTTTATCTTGCTGCATCTGGAGACCAGCTATCCATGCCTCCCTCCTAGTCTGCACGGTGTAACCCACCTGGGTGGCACCCAAAGGAAGAGCTGGAAAGGGTAGGAATGGCCGCACTATGTCCCAAGGTATGTAAAGTCACTTCAAACAGAGAAATACTCTGCTCCAAATGGCCATGAGATACAGAACAAAAAGGTAGCTGAGAGGTTAGTAAAGGGAAAATGAAGTACAAATGAGGTTAGATACTAGATTAGATACTAGGAATATTTTCTGACAATAGGGACAGAGAAGCATTACAGCAGATTACATGGAAAAAGTTTGTGATAGCCATCGTTAGAAACAATTAAGACAAGTGCAGCAGATCTTGTCTTAGGACCAAAGGTTAGGCTACATTACTTCCCAAGGTCACATCCAGCACTCTTTCTTTCTGGTTTTCCCAGAGGAAAAATGGTGGAAACTTTCCATATCAGAATTAGAAAAAATGTAAAAATTCAAACATCCAGGAACAAGAAGAGAGATGGCCAGGTGCCTTGTATATGAAAAATAAAACTGAAAAATTGAACAGAACAACTTTTAAAAAGTTTGTCCTCCAGTTTTGCTTCATCTTGATCTTGAGCAGATGGACAATTAATTTTACTTGCTTTCTCCATAAGAATATCTAGAGATTAACTACATAGCACTATTTTCATTCAGAAAGTTAAACCCCCAGATACCAAATATGAAAAGAATTAATAATTTGCAGTGAACAGTATTTTTAACAAGTTCATCTGTTTCTACATTTTGTGGGCTAGCTGTGAGCTGACAGCTGTCTCCTCAAATGACTTTTCTATTTATCTTATCAGCTGTTGGATTGGGTGGGAAGATCCTGGAGATACATGTCAAAATATTTGCATTTTGATTTATTATTTAGTTTTATTTGATTTGGTAATCCCTTGACATTCTTTTTTTCTTGTTGACCCATCAAATGAGTGTTCACAAATATAAAATTTAACATACACTCTGCTTGCCAGATACCCAGCTAGTATAACACAGGTACTAATTTTCCACCCGCATCTGATCTCACCAGATCTCAGAGCAAATTTTAAAATGGAAAAGCTACAATACTGTTGACTTTCCTAACTTCAACACCAGTTCTATGGATAGGAGACAGCCATTCGAATGTGAAATGGTTGCATCAAATCCCTCAAAACCAGACAGCAGCTGATCCAGGAATAGACCAAGAAGTGGGGATGGACTGTAGCCATGAAGTCAACTGAGAAATGTTGAGTTTTACAGTAGGAAAGAGCAGCTATTTCCTTTTTATAGCAGAAGCCTTCTTTCTTGGAATGCTTTTGTCCTTGAAGCCAGACACCAGGCTTATTTGGGTTAGAGCAGGAGCTGAATATAATTGATAATCCTCAAGAAAAATATAAAAGCATCTCAGACAGATGAAACAAATGATCTTGAACAGGAAAGGTAAAAGAAAATAGAGTTCTAGAGTAAATAGCAATGAATAAGGTTTGAAATTGTGTTGAAGGGCAGTCCCCAGCAGCTGCCCTCACTTAGAGCAGCTTGATCTCCCCTCAGGAATGCCATCCCATCTCCTGCTCAATTCAGTGCCCACCTAGCTCCTACCAGCTGGTGATGCTTCCCTGGCTTGAGGATTTTATCACTTTGATCACTGTTTTCCTCGGAGGAGTTCAACAGGGTCTTGGGCTTTTACTTAGTTACTGAGGCATAGAAATGCAGGTTTCCCAGACTGTTCAGGATTTTAAGATTTCCTGGATTTTCATTAACAAAGCATGATAAGAAATGTCACAAAAATAAACTTTTCATTCAATTTGGCTCAACCAAATTATTATGATTTGTTAAATATATGCTTCTTCCATTTGATTCCAGAAGAGTAAAATTTTTATCCAGTTCTATTTATAACCTATCCATCTCCAAAATGAGAACATCATCAGAAGAATAAGTTGAGACATATTTTTTTGCCTTTGAGTCAATAATAGCTGAGATACTGAACTTGTCAGGAGCAGAAATCCAGCCTGGAGAGCAGTCACACAATCCACCAGAGACTACAGGAACCCAGGAGTACTTTAAGTGCCTTCAGGGCAAGGCACGATGCAGTGGAAGTGTCTGACACAACAATAACTTCAGTCAAATCACCACCCAGCCTCTCTTGTTTAACTAACTACCCAAAGCTTGAAAAAGTGCAGCAATACACAGCACACTGTGTAAATACTCTTGTAGCTATAGTAAAGCTATGGCAGACACACATAAAAGAGCATTTAAATGTTCTAACCTCTTCCCAGCAGGTGTCTGTCTTTAAAAGCTATTGATGCAAGCATGGACAATTGTGTCACTGTATCTCTTGTTGTGATTTATGTTTGTGGGAGCTGGAGGAGCATAAGAGTTCCTTTGAAACAGATTGGGTGCTGCTTGACTTCTGGAAAGTTATTTCCTGTCTGCAGCTCTGTTTCTTTCAGAAACGGTACTCTGTGCTCCAGGACACAATGATCAGAGAATAGTTTTTTACTTCTTTAGTGTCTCTGCGTCAGAGACTTTGAAAACCTGGCTTAATATGAAGTTAGTGGGGTTTCTGCATCCATTACTTGTGTCCTTTTTAAGAGGTATACTTCCATTTTTTGGAATATTCACAGGAGATCCATGATCACTCCATGTAAGGTGAAATATGTCAGCTGGACCCCTCATATTTGTTGGATTACATATCCAATGTAATGTTAGTACAGATGAGGAATAGAATTTGATCAACCTAGGGATAAGTGGCATTTCCACTGAGTTTCACTATGGTGGTGTCAGCAGAGCTGGTGACTATTCCTAGCATTGCTAACTCTCATAGCTCTGCTCTTTGTATGACTTGAAATCAAACTCCCCAGGAAGCTGAGAGGATGAGAGAAGTGTGAAGATATATATGTATTCACACTGTAATGGTTAATACTAAAGAAGCCCACACAGAAAGGGAAAGACAGTATTTCCTCTGCAGGCACAAGAGGCAAACACACCCTTTTCCAGGCTGCAGCTAGATGTGCTGTGATTGTGGAGAGCAGAGGTTGGGGGCTACTGGCCAGAGTAGGGCAGAGAAAATATCCAAACAGGAAGATTTTAGTTTTCAGTGTTAAAGATCATTATATGATTTGGCATAAGCGTGCACCAGGCTAGGAATCACGTCACTTTACACTGGCCAAGGTTTTCACCACAAATAGCCTTTGCACTTTGTTATCACATTTGTTTTTATGCACCTTCTCCTCTCTGGTGTCTCTTGCACCCCTTGCTTACAACACCACATCAGAACAGGTTCATATGCTTTTTGTGGCAAACCCTGGAACTTCTCCAAACAGTGATGAGGACTTTGATGGACCTCAAGAAATCATAAACACTAACAAATAATTGGATTTCCATGCAACTTGAATGGCAAGGAGGAGCAAGTGCCCATGAACCCATGACCCCAAGCCTTCTTATCACGGAATAAAAATCAGATAGACAAGGCAGTGTACATGGGCCTCTAAGCTGCTATAAATCCCTAAATGGATTGTGTACTGCATGAAAGAAAAGGGAAATAGGCCAAGCCCGCACAGAGCAGAAACCTGAATGGCTACAGCAAACAATGTGCCTGAGTGAATTGCACTGCCTGGGGACTAATGCGCTGAGCTGCTGTTCCTCACTGCCGAAACGAGTAACAATGCCACGACACCCCAAAGAGGCGCGTCTTCAATACCACTCTCCTTTCATTCGAGCTCTTCCCCCAGGGATGTCTTTCTCCACCAAATGTGTCTCTGCTCACCACATGATGTGTCTCTGTGCCCGTGGAGGCATATTTGAGTTTGCAAGTGCCTCTCTGTGGGCCTGCACTCTGTCTGAGAGATTACGCGCGTTGCGTGCTGAGCTGTGTCCTTTTGTTTCAGCCCCTTCTGCAATTCCCTGGAGCTGCCTTAGCTGGATTAGGCGGCTTTGTGTGTATTTGGCTGTGGGGCACCTGACCTTTTGCGAGGAGGTTCTGCTACTAAAACTGCAGAAAAGATACAAAAAAAGAGTAAAAGATAAATGAGAGCTAAAAGGACGCTTTTAGAAGTATGCTTTGCTGTTAGCAGTTTAACAGGCTTGAATTAAAATATTGAAACTACATACCCGTGCCTAGTGCAGCCTGGTGGAAAGGATTTTTGTCTGCTACTAGCAGATATACTAGGCGAGGCAGACTTGGGATACTACGGATGTCAAGGATTCCACTGATGCTCCCCAGTATGTCCTAATCCCCATAGTACACAGCATTCATTTCCTAGGAGGGACTGCTCCCTTAAAGGAAGTTCTATTGGAAGGTTCAGAATTAAAAGATTTGAAGGCATTCAGACTGGATTGAATTTATACCTTGGACATTGTAGACAAGGACTAATTTCACTCCATTTTACTAGATTCTGGTCCTTAGTCCTTCTGTCTAGCCCATGCCATTCTGCTTTTCTTGCAATAAGTACATATCTTACAATACAACCCTAGCTTATAAAGGGTTTCCCAGTTTCCTCTACTGTTCTCACAGTTCATCTGCAGTACCCCATGGGGAATTTCGTCAGCAGTATGCTAAGGGCCTCTGTCTATTGACCAAGAAATTGTCCAAATGTTCTTCAAAAAAAACCAACAAAATGGAAGAAAAAAGAAAGGTGATGAGTCTGAAATTCTTACACACAAACACTGAGATTCCAGCAGGGCCATCTCAAGGCAAAAGCTGACACGTGTATGAGTAACATCTACAGAACTGTCAATAGCAATTCAGTGAAGGCAGTAGTGCTTAATAAGAGAGTTGCTCTGCCAATATTCAGAGGGGATTAAAGGAACAACTGGACTAATTACAGCCCTCAGCCTGACAAAATATTGGAAAGGCTGATATGGCACTCAATAAATGAAGAGTTAGTGAGTAATTTGATTAATGTCAATTAGCATGGCTTTAAAGAAAAATAGATCTTTCCAAGTTAATCCTTTTTTGATTAATTTAAAATGTGTTTGCCAGAGGAAATGGAGCTATGTAACGTGCTTCTGTAAGGCATTTAATGTTGCACCACATGGCATTTTTATTAAGGAACTGCTACAATATAGTACCAAAATAAAATAAGGAAAATATTAAAATATTTGAAAACTGGATAAACTCCCCCATATTGAATACAACTGAAAATGGCAAATCTTCATCACATAATGCAATTATCTCCCCAAAGATGCTTGTTCTTTATCCTGTGTTGTTCTTGACAAAGAGCAGGAATAAAACACAGACTGCTTCCTGAATAAGCATGCAATGGCATGAAGTAGACCAGAATAACTGAAGGATCACTGACAAGGAGCAAATGGAATATCATAGGGAAAGGCCCAGAAAATACTGGTGTCATTCAACCACAGCTTACTACAAAATTGTCCCCTTTGTAGATAATTAGACTGTATCTATCAGTCAGGAATGTGGCTCATAATTTTAAGGTAAGGAGGAGAAAATCTGGACACCAATGGAGAGTTAAAAAAGAAAAAAAAAAAAACAAACGAGAGGCAAAATTTGCTAGCTTTTGTGCTTAAAAAAGGAATATTGAAAGAGTATGAAGCATGAAGGTTATATTTCGTCTTTATGTGTTGATGCAAACTGGGCAAGTCTTGAAAGTGAGTTCTCCTCTTTCAATCAAGTTAAAGATTTATTAAAATAGCTTTATTAATAGCTTTATTAATTTTGTTGTAAAATCCAGTGCCTAGAAGACCACAAACCACAGATTTGAAATACAAGTTTTTTGGTTTTTTTTACAATAGTAATGAAGTTTGTTTCACTATGCATGTATTTATTGACTGAAGATAGTATGATTTCCTGAAGGATTTGGACTAGTTCTCAGACAGGGATGAATTTGGAGAAGTCTAATACTACAGCCATAACAAAGAGATGATTAGATGATCAAATACTCAGTGGGCCAGGCTGAGAACCATCAACTATTGGCACCAGATAAGTGATAAATCTGAACAGCACTTTCGAAAGTCAAATTTGTTTGGATGCGACAACCTTTGCTGAATTTGGCAATGAATTAACTTCAGAGGGCAGGATGTTAAGTTTTACAAAATGATTTGCCAAAAGGAGTTTCCTGAACAAATAATAGGCTATAGCAGTTTGTATTTTTTAAAATTAAAACAAAAGAAGTCAAACATTCTCTCTTGATAGATGTACTCTGAGGCACATGTTGGCTGTCTTTCAGATCCTTCTTGGAGTCATCCCCTTGCATGGGTGTCCATCTGGTGGACCCACCTGCCAGTCCCAAATGGTGTCTGGCCATTGCACACAGGACTGCAGAGTCAATGACGTGATCAATGTCAGCAGACCTTTCAGTCTTGTTTCGTGCTGGTGGAGCCTTGTATGTAGAATGCCCATGGGCAACCATCCCAATGGCTTCTTACATATTTTCCCTCACTGGAGTCACTGCAACCTTTTAGTTTTGGCACAAAGAAATCCAGTAGCTTTTGTTTGCCTCTGTGAATATGCTGCAGAATCTCCAGCTCTGTTAATCCAGCAATATTTCTGTTTTGCACTAACATTGGATCATGACTGCAGAGTGGGGCAACTCTAACAAGAACATTCCTTAAATTTCTATGTGGAAAAATTATTAGCTGTCATTTGGAAATACCGAAGCTCTGTGAATTATACATGGTCATTTGGAAAATTACTGGGTGGGTCCTTTTCTTCTGCTACTGGTCTTCATCACTGTAACAATGATGCCACAAAGCAGCAGTAAAAACCAAACTGAACAGGTATTATGAGCTCCACTGAAACACACCAGGAAGGGAACAACAAACAGGAGCCACTAATCTGTCACATTAAATTATGGCTTCAGCAGCAACCTCTAAAAGCTAACAGGTGGTTATCGCAAATAAACCTGCCTGACACAGCTTCGCCAGCATGGCTGGTGCTGTTCACTGCCTCTGGATCTCAGACTCCTGAAGTCCTTCCAGGCCTTCAGATCTGTGATGAAACAGAAATGCCTCAGCAGACATTTCTCACAGCATCTCTCTTTAGCCTTTTACCCAGAAACATAATCCCACTCAGCTGGGACAGTTGCTCTGTCCTCCAGATTTACAGAGATGAACTGGAGTTATTTTAGACCATTTTCTCAACCAGTGAATTCCCTATCAAAAATTTTAGCACATGATACTAGTGTACAAATACAGCTACTATTTGCACATGTTTTTAAAATTTTATCATAATTGAAGCAATTGACTTTTTTACTGTCTCCCAGGATCTCAATTTAGCAAAATATTGATTTGCTCAGTTTGTCTTACTGCTGTTGTCAGTGTCTTTCTGGAAGTAGTGGGCTGAATACAGTGAAATGCTTTGTGTTTCTCCACCAGATTAGCTTCTGCCTCTTGTTTGCAGATACCATATGGTGTAATATGGGAAGAGGCAAGACTATAATTAGTAGACCATTAGTCTGATTGCAATATTTAACTGAAATAAAATGCTAATAGAGGGTCTTGTTCTGCAGACATTGACTGCCAGTGTACAGGAATTGGCAGATGATCACATAGCATAGAAATCACTGCCACTGGCAAATGACCAAGCGTAGTATGTAAAGATTCTTAAGTGTCAGAGCATCCTGCTTGTCCCTCTGCAGAATGAGGGAGTTCATGATTTTTAATCCTGTCATTTCTCAGACTGCATGGTCAATAACAAGTTATTTGTCAAATATTAATGGCATAAGAGATTTGTGTTTGGAATGGAGCTTTTATGGTCTTCAGATAATTTGACATCTTTTATTGGCATCATTTTGATGTTCCTTTTGCAGCACAAATTATCATTGATATCTTGAAATGTAATTGAAGGTTTTGATAGGTTCTTTTCACATCAAAGTCATGAAGCAGTTTTGGTTCATTGGATGTGAGACCATCAGCCTTGGTTTCTGGTTTCTTGCTATAGCAAGAAATTGTCTGGGATCTAGACTTATTATTAACACAACCATCTCCATGTCTGGAAATTGTGTATTTGTCCCATGCCATGGGTTTAATTTTTCAAAGATTATTTTAATTTAGTGTTTATTGTTCAGTATGAACTGAGCCTTAAGAGGAAGTCCTGATGTTAGTGTTTATTTTCTGGTGACCATACACTAGTGAACAGACCTATTTTCCTATACCTAATCTATTGAAAAGTTTTCATGTTACTTTCTGGTCTTCAGCTTGAGAGATCCAATTAGACCAGGCTTCTCAGGACCCTGTGCAGTTGAATTTTTCATACCTCCAAGGCTGAAGTTTCCACAGCCTCTTTAAACAGCATTCTGCTTGTATCTTGCTGCAGCTTGTCACTATTGCCACTTGCCTTCTGCCGAGCACCACTGAGAACAGGTCTACACCTCACAGAAAGCAGATCAGCCAGACCAGCCCCCAGCATGTACCTGTGCTCAGGGTCATCCTTCCCTAGGTGCAGGGATGAATTTCAGAAGACCCTTTGATGAATTTCAGAAGGTTCCTCTCTGCTCATCTCTCCCTAAAAACCCAAAGGTCCTCCTGAAGGACTGCATAGCCCTTTGGGGTTTTGGCCACTCCCCTACCTTGTGTCATCAGTGAACTTGCTGAGGAGGCATCTACACCTCCATCCAAATCACTGATGAACAAGCTAACTCAGCAGGATCAGAGATGCCTCGACCTGCTGTGAAGCAGAACTTGCATAGGAAAAACAGAGTGCCAGATATTGAAAATGAAGGTGTGCAGTGTTGGGTTTGTAACATGTTAGGTGAGACGTGTTACAGAAAAAAACAGCCCTTTTATTTTTTAACATTTTCCATGTCATTTCATGGTTTCTTTTTTTCCCCTTCTAAACCAGGTCAATGCCAATTATATGAATCCATGCATGTACCTCTAAAGCCATCATGTGTGGAGACCATTGAAAAGAGTCACTGAAGTATATGAGCAAGCACAAGGCACTTCACTAGGGGGGGCTAAGGCACAAAAGATCTATGAGAAAGGTCTTAGCAGCTTACTGAGGTGGAATAGATAGAAGAGTCTTTACCTTACATAGTTTTATTTCCAGATAAAATAGAGAAACTGGATGTACAGTTTGTTGCAAGCACACTAGCAGATGCCAGACTTTAAAAAGTATTTGATAGACCATAGAAGAGGAAAGCCTTGTAAAAAACCACAAACGTAATTAATATAGTTTTTGCTATAACCATTTTGGTTTGTCACATCTTTGATTTCTGCACATATTTCTTCTTCCACACATTTATCCTCTTTAGCCTCTCACAGCCAGCACATTCCCTTTCTCGTTCGACCTCTTACTCTCATTCCATGGCACATCCAAGCCAGGGTAAGCAGAAATGAACACACTGCAGCAGCAGCAGGACAGCACAGCCCTGAGCAGCTGCCTGTCCCCAGGACTTGTGTCCACATCAGGACTGCCCCACTTCTGCCATCAGTGCCATTTGCTTGTGTCCCACTTGGGGACTGACCCTGGGGATGAGACAGGATGGGGGTGGGCTTTACACCCAGCACTGCTCAGTCAGATCAAGTCCTGTAATGGCAGTCAGGGCAACAGAATCACCTGTAATTTTCCTTTCCATTGGAGTACAGAGACATGGAGGTTAAGGAAAAGAAAGGAGGAAATTTTGCTGTCTGTTTTTTCATGTGCTTTTCTATCTGGAATACCAATGTGGTATTTTTATTTCGCCAGAGTCTCAAACACTGCAATAGGCAGCTGCGTTAGGAAGTAACACCGCCCAAGGCTGGCTCTGCCTCTTGGACCATAACGTGGGCAGTGGGACCGGCAGGGACCTGGGAGGCAGTGGGGACAGGGTGACAGGCAGTGGGGACAGGGTGACAGGCAGGCAGGCGGTGCTTGAGGCTGTGGTGCGGAGTGCTGGAGGCAGCCCCCCAGGCAGGCAGCAGTACAAAAACAGGCAGCAGCATCGGTGCAGGCAGGCTTCCACCTGCTGGCCACAAGCAGTTCCACGGCTACATTTCCGAGCTGCCTGATCCCATCCCAGAATGACCACACTGAAGCCCCAGCATCACGGCCCAGGGGCCGGGGTGGGTCAGCGAGGAGGTCTTTGTCATGCAGTGTATCAGGGGAGTTAGCCCAGCACGAAAAAGACTATAAACGGGTGCGTATTTGTATCTGGAAGGAAATGACATCTTCCTGATAGCCTCTGGAGAAGGCAGAGGATTGGAAAGGATGCTCACTGCCCAGGGTGGAGGAAGTGTGAAAAAAGATCCAAATTGCCATAGTCCACACTCGCTCCAATGTGTGGGCAACTGAAGGCTTCAGGAGAGCCAGCTGAGAGGTTCCCATGGGTGGTAAAACTCACTCAAAGATGCAAAAAACCCCAAAATAAAATACATATATCTACCCCTCCTTCCTCACATCCTCTTCAAAAGGCATCAGTCTCTAGCTATGGAAAACTGCCTAGCTTTAGTAGGTTTGTTTATGGCTTTGGTTTGAATGACAGTTTATCTTTTCTACATTGAACTCTCAGGCACCAGAAAATGGGCTCTGATTTTTCAGGCTAAATCCTTCCCACTCCCTCTCTGGCAACAGTGAATTTGTTGTTAGAGGTTTGATACTAATAGCATTTGAATGGTTTATGTTTAAAGGGAAATAATGTCATTATTTCAGAGAGAAATCCAGAGCTAATAGAAGGGGAGATAGTGGTTTGAGATGCCCTGAGCAAGGACCCAAGAAGCAGACTATTAGCATGTGTAGCTGCAGGTTTATGGTTTTGCAGCACAGCATGCTGATGTCAGCCCAGAAACAGTCCAGGAAAATCAGAAATCTTCTCCAGAAATTCAGTCTGTGGTGTGTAAGAACACAATGGATGAGGTTTGTGCTGAACATATGAAGCATAACAAGCATGGGAACACATCATGCCTTTTCCATGTTTGTCATTAGTGGCAGAGTGTCCTATGCTACCACCCAGAGTTGAGCTCTGGGAATGCTGCTTATCCAACATTAAAAAAAAAAAAAAAAAAAAAAAGAAAGAAAAAAGAAAAGAAAAAAAACCCAACAAAAAAACCCCAAAAAACCAGTCTTCCCTTCTAGTCAAACTNCCCCAAAAAACCAGTCTTCCCTTCTAGTCAAACTTTTTCCTTGAAAGCTTTTCAAACCTTTTCCTTCTGTTGAATTCCTTCATTTCCCAATCTTCTGAGCAAAGGCTGAACAAAGAAACTAAACAAACCCCCAAAAATACAGAGCAGACATCTCTAAAGCAGCATGTTTCAAGACAGAAAATGTTGGTGAACTTTTCTTCTTTTAAAATTGCAAAACTAAAGATTATAGTGAGATTTCTAAAAATGGTTGTCTTGCGTTTTTTTGTCTTTTTCTAGTGCTGAAAGTTGATATTAATCTGTACATGCTTTTTGCACATGGTTTCTGTAGCTCCTTATGAGAGCTTATCTTTCCATTTGACATTAAAGACATTGTCCAGTGTGCTAGAGCCAAAAAAGCCATTAACAATCTTCAGACTGGCATCCCTTTAACAGTAACCTCTTTCATAGCCTAGACAAAGTATTTGAAAACATTCAGCATTTTTGAGAGATGATTAAGATGATCTAATGGGGCTGTTTCCTCTCTGATGTCAATAATTGGATGCTTTCATCTCGTTGCTCACTTTGTATTGTGTCACAAATTTTCTCTTGGCTATGAATGTGGCCTGTAATTTCCATTACAGCACATACAGAGTTGCTCATGAGTAAAAATATAGTTGGATTTTTGCTTTGTGCTGAGAAGCACAGACCTTTGGTTGTTAAGGATTTCTGGATATGTATTCCCTGGTCTGGAGCCCTATGATGTTTCTTTCCACCCCTCACATCTACCACAGTGTATAGTTTAAACTGCAGAGCAGTTTTGGGGTGCTGCTGGCCGGGCTGTTGCATTGGAAGTACAGTCCCTGAGTGGTGGTACCCCTGTCCTCCCATCCTCAGGAGCTGAGGAATTGGCCTCAGGGGTAACATCAGGCTCCCAGACATGAGAGCAGGGCTCTTACAGGTTCCCTTAAAACAAGTGTACATAAATGGCATAAACTCTAAGGAGCCATTTAAATAGAAATCTGCAAAGTTCAGCCTCACTCATGTGTTCCTTGCTCTGGCTGCACTGAACAGCTGCAAATTCAGTCACCTGCTGCGCTTCTTTTGAAGTCTTTGCCTATGACTTGGTATCTCTGCCACCAGCCTTTCTCCTTATTTGAAGTCCTTTGCCTGCACAGAAATTACTTTGTTCTCAAACTTCTTACAGATTTAATCTGCTTTCCGCAGCTTGGCATCACTGCAGAAATGCAAGGTGAAACGGAAAAGAGATGAAAGAAAACCCCAGGATCTGAAAGATCCCATTTTACTTGCTGAGCATCTGTGCTGCTCAGGAGATTCAGGTCTCCTTTGCCTTCTGTGCACATGTCACAAGCTGTGGAGCTTTATGTATGTTTATTTTGTGTAAGTCAGTGCTCTGTAAAAGATAAGATGTTCAAGTAAAATGGAATAATTCTTGCTTTAAGATGTTCTTGTAAAATTCCTCAAATCATCAGTAGGAAGATTCTGATCAGATAATGAATAAAACTAGATGTAGTAAAAAAACCAGAGCTCCCAAGTACAAATTACCTTCCTGCATGTGAAGCAGTTCTATTGTATCCATGTCCTTAAGTCACAGGGTAAACAACAGTGATTTTGTTTTTTAACTGGTAATTATTATTATTATTATTATACCACTATTTATTGGTATTCCAGGGGATTTAGCTTTTCAGTGGGTTTAGCTTTTGGTCCTATGACTTTTGCAAAATATCTCAGACCCTCTGCTGAGGTGGGTGCAATCATCTCTGCAAGTTCCCTCTGCAAGGGCGACTGGCACAGCCTGGAGAGAAGGCAACACAAGGGGAGTACCCCAGGAGCCAGCAGTGAAGGCCTCATCTCGGGAATGTCTTAAGGGAGGGAGAGGAAAATCAGTGAGTCTGTAGAATGCCTTGCTTCCTTGCAAGTGGAAATAAAGGTCCTGGGAGCTTCCTGATGGCTGCAAGGGTGAAAGTCTCTGTGTGTGCATCCACCACAGCATTGGCTTCCTGGATCTGGGTAGCTGCACAGTCCCCTACCCAAACCCCTGCTGCTTAAGCAGCCTTTGACCTCCTGCTTTTCACAGCCCATCTCACAGCCCAGTACAGCTGCACCCCTGCTCCTTGCACCTTCCCAGGAATATTCCTCTGACACCAATTGGAGAGCCCCAAACCCCCGTGGATGAGGTCAGGGAGTCGGCACCATCGCTCCAGCTGTGAGAGCCCTGGTGTGCCCCCACAGGGTCATCTTCTGTATCCCTGGGGCACAGGGTGCACACAGTGCCCTCCTCCTGCCTCACACCACCTCCTCTACCACATCTGCATCACCAGGCCATGGTGTAACATATTGTACTCTTTAGGAAACAAGCTCAGCGCTCCTGGAATTATAATCTGAGTGACGCTGGCTGAATCATAACCTTTAAAAAATAGCAGGGTTTGGGTTTTTTTGTCTATTTTTCCCACAGAGGAACAAAGCCGGATTTAAAGGTCTGCTGTGGGTGGATGATTGCAACCCTTGATCCCCAGCCAGAAGCATTACATTACATAAAGAGTTTTTTTCTTCATTAGGAATTAATCTGTGCTAACCAACTGTCAGCTGCTGGTAACAACCGTTTATTAACATGCTGCCCTGCCCGGACTAGGGGCATTTAACTGACTTATTACATTAGATGTAATATGAAAATGCACTTATCCATATCCCAGGCATTCACGTGGCCCAGCTTTTCTCCCGTCTGCCCCATGTGCGTGCTGGTGCAGGGCAGGGCCTCAGCCATCCTCCTGCCTCCCGCTGCCTGGCTGCAGGGTGTAACCTCAGTTCACCAGCAGTCCAGCTGGTAAAAGAGACCTGCCTGTAGAAAGTCCTGCTTTGGATTATACTGGGGGGCATTATTTGCCTCCATGGCAGGAACCAAAGTTCGCAGCAGTGCTGAAGGCATGGAAAAGCCCTTCTATGCATTCATGGAATGCACTGATGATTAAGTCATTGGTTTATTCTGCATGGTGGGAGTTTTTTAGATGTGCAAAATGAGTCATTTCTGGGCTAAACTTAACAGGTGCTATGGAAATACCTGTGCTGTTCATGTAAGAGTTACTACCTCTCTGTAGTATAAAGGAACATATAATGAAATAGATGAAAAACGTATACACAAAACCCCTAACCAACTAAAGAAAAAAAACCGAACAAAAAACCACAAAAACAACAAAAAGAAGAAAAAACAATCAAATTCCAATCTCAAATCATGCCACTTCTTCTGCAGAAGGAAACAGTGGATGCAAGCTGGGCTAGTATAGCTTGACAGCAATAGGACAAGGGGAAACTGTTTTAAATGGAGAGATGGTAGCTTTAGAGTAGACATTAGGAAGAAATTCTTTACTATGAGGGTGGTGAGGTACTGGAACAGGTTGTCCAGAGAAATTGTGGATGCCCCATCCCTGTAGATGTTCAAGGCCAGGTTGGATGGGGCTTTGAGCGAGCTGGTCTAGTGGAAGCTGTCCCTGCCCATGGCAGGGGAGTTGGAACTAGATGATCTTTAAGGTCCCTTCCAACCCAAACCATTCTGTGACTGAAGTAAGGCTGTTGTGAGATTTTTCTGTAAAAAAACTGGGGAACTCTGAGGAGGATCTCAGACAAAGTGGAGGTCACTTAGTCCAGGAAAGCGAAGAGCAGAGGAAACATGAGATATATCTGCACAAATTTAGGTATGTAAACTGTACATAAGCTTTACGTCATAACCATAGAGCTTAACAGACCCAGCAAGGGAGATTCAGCTGGGCTACTGGTGAACACTTCCTAATTTTGAGGCTGGTTAATCACTGGTAGAAGCTTCCTGGGGAGACTGTGGCATTGCAGGTGTTTAAGGGCAGTCTGCACAAACATCTGCCAGAAATGGTTTAAATGTGGCCAATGGTGCCTTGAGGCACAGGAGCCTTTGCTGCCTGGTCTGCCCCCAGCCCTGTTTGGCCTGACTGTTGTGGCAGTGCATGGCATGGCAGCCTTGTCCTGGTGGTGAGGACATGCCCCAAGACTATAATTCCTTGGCCAAAAAAGTGTCAGTGGTGGAGCTGTGTTGAGCCTTGCTGTGCTCAGACCTGGCACACCCTGAGCCCTAATGCCAAGTGTGTGTGTTCCACCCAAGCTCTCAGGGAACCCAGCTCAGCAGCTTCACCCTCCTTATTCTTCCTGATCATTGACAAACATTTTTCAGCCTCTTTCTCTCTTCAGCTTATTTCTGGGTGAATCCTGATCTCCCAGCCTGTCATAGCCTTATGGGGAGCAGGAACAAGGATCAGAGTAGGCACCAGGAGACAGCTGGAGGGGTGTCTGTTTGGCAGCAAGTGCATGTGAAGACTTCGACTCCATGAGCTGCTCTTCTGACAACAGAAGGTGGGGAGGCTGGGATGGGAGATGGGTGAGGTGCTTGAGGTGCTGAGGGACCTCCAGGTTCAGGGAGGCAGCTGGGAAGTGACACCAGGAGGAGTTTAACACCACAGTGCTGAGCCTGGACAGGCAGGTGAGCCTGGAGGCTCACGAGATGTTAACATCGAGCTCCATCTGCTCCTACAGGGCCCAGATATATGACTTGGAGTGGCCATGAAGCTTTGGGGCAGCCTCCGTACTGGAAATGGATGTGCCTGGAAGCAACTGTGAGCATTTCATAGTTTAGGTGGCAGCTTAGCAGCATGGGATACAGTGATTGAGGAATGAAACTCTGGGTCTAAGGTTCATCCTGGGTGGCTTCTTCAGTCCTGGGTGCACTGTGGTCCTCCTGTGGGCTGCCTCCTGGACCTGCACCCACCATCCTGCCAGGTCATGACTCCTCTCACCATTGTCTGCTGTGCATCCACACAGCCTTGACTGAGACCTGAAGTGAGGGTAAATGTAGGACTTCTTTCTGAGGCTGCTTCTTCCTCTGTGAAATCAAAAATTCTAATTTTTTATTATTTTCACAAGGCTGTTTTACCTCTTCCCGATTAAATCGCTTCAACTAATTGGATTCACACAGTAAGGAAACCTTACAGAGTTTGTGTTTGTGAAGCATCCTCAATGGTCCCTTCCCTTGGCAGAGCACCAGCACAAAGGTTTTGCATTGGAGCTGTTAGTCACTTATTTTCATGGCTTTTGTCACCAGCTGAGACGTGGGAAGAATACTGACACTCTGTAATATTTACGTCAACTGCCAGAGAACTGAGGAAGAGAAAGCACAAACATTGCAGGTGTGATTAAAGAAAAGCTGGAGAACCGAGGAGCAGATAATGGCTTGCCAAAATACTGCCTTTAGCACAGCCACAAAAATACTCACTTTCATTTTGGGGGGGAGGGCTTTTTTCCTCTTCTTGCCTCTTTCCTTACTTTTTCCTCTTTTTAAAGGAAGCCATGTTCTGCTAAGCACTGCACAGCTGCATCTGCAGGAGGGTGGGTAAGAGATGGGGAGAACGCTTCCATGGGAGGCTGAGCAAGGGGAAGGGGAAACTAGTGGGCAGCATTGTTCCTGGGCAGCATCACTGCTGGGTACCATCACCACCAGACAGCTCCAGGCATTCCAGTACAGGTTAATGAGGTACAGAATCGCACACACAGAGCTCCTGCCGCAGCCTTGCTCTGTGTGAGTGGCGGTGAAGGTTTACAGCAGCTCAACAAGTGCCATTTCAATTTAGCAGCTCAGTTCAAAATTGAATTGCATCTCCTCTGTCATTTAGGGCATCGAGTGCCCAAGAGCCTGGGACAGATCATTTGACTCCAAGAATCAACAGGGACTCCCATTTAAATCCTTTCATTTGCTTTCTGTGTCATACACCTGCTCTTCTCCAAACAAAGGAGTCCTTCAAAGCAAGAGCTCCTCCTCCTCTCCTAGGTCACCACTGGGATGAAAGGAAGGTCTGATGCAGCAGGAGTCTGACAGGAAGATCCTGCAAACAGACACCACCTTTTCAGACTGAGCACCAACCTCCCTCATGGATGGAACACACAGGGAGAGCCCCCACCTCAGCCTCAGAGTAAGAGAAACACTTCTTTCAGTGTGCCACCCTGGGAGTACCTCAGAGGCCTTTGGGACAAGGGGACACTGACCCCATAAAGAAAGTATCTCACAGAGGCATGGGACATGTACCTAGCCTGAGGAAATCTTTGTCACCTTCCCCAGAGTGGCAGTTTGCATCTGTGGTGCCATCACTGATGGGGGCTGTGGTTAGGGGGATCACCACCTCTGTGGTTAGTGTCTCCTGGTCTGGCCAAGCAGGAGTTTCCTTTCCTCTTAAGAGAGCCTTACTATGTACCCCCCACAGCACCACACCTGAGCACCCAGCAATATGTGTCAGATGTCAAGGCCTCTATCTGGTGCAAATGGTAGGAACTTTCTCCTGTGCAGCTCCTTGGAGAGCAACTTGTGTCCCTACCCAACAGGTGAATAACTCTGCTTTCCCTTTTTCATGGAAAGGCAGCTCTCCTGAAACTCTAGATGCAAAATGAGCAGTATTTTTACTTGGAGGCTGCTGCAATTACAATCTGCAGGGCACTGAAGGTCTCCTCCCATCTGTACCAATAAAAATGTGGTCATTATGCACCTTAATAAGAAAGGTTTAAAATTTAATGGTTGGAATGAATTTGGACCCTAATAAAAATCCAGATAAAATGGAAAGAGACAGGAGGCTAGATAGTTTTACAGCTCCAATGTTCTGTCCCGTTTCCCAAAATATGTTTGTTCAAGTAATTCTAACTGTCGTTGCAATTAACATGTCCTTTCATTTCCCGCTCTGAATTCCCTCTAAGCTAAACACACAATTTTCTTCTATAAATCTGCATGACAAGAAGAGCAGCAAAATCTTTCCTTCTTTTTTTCCACATCATTTATATGCATTTTGCACGGGTTCAGTTGCCAGGCATTTCTCCTAAGCTAATTTCTATGGTTGCAAGTGCACGTATATACACTTGGAGACTTGAATGACTTGTGGAAGAAGCCCAATTTGGACAACTGGCCAAAAGGAGTCTTTAGCATTTTCTTAAAGTGAGGAAATATTACAAATCAGATGTCAAATTATCTGCTAAGGGTTTTGCTGCTTGCTCTGGGAAGTGGGCAATGCAGGACTGTCCTCATTCCTGGGTGCCTTGCAAGGGGAGGGCTGAGGCACACATTCCATGCCATGCCCATGACACAGTTCCCATCTCTTCAGTGCTGCAGGATGAGCTGAGAGTGGGGGTACACCTGGGAGTTGGGCATGATTCTCTGTGTTGGTATGGAGGGGACTCTGCCCATGGCTGCCACGGGCACGTGGCTCCTGTGTGAAACCCTGACCAAGGACCAGCTAATGACACATGGCCAGAAATGAACCCAAACCCAAACCCAAAATGGCCACACCACCTCTTATGCCTACCCTATGGCTGGTGGGGATCCCACCCCTCCTGGCAAAGGAGAACCTTTCTGTGCCCAAATCAAGGAGTGCCCCATGATGATGTGTGATTCCCAGGCACTGAGTACCTTGGGAAAGATGGTTCTCCTCATCCTTGCCTCCACAGCAGGCCCTGCTCAGCCTGGCAGTAGCTCTTGTCTTTCCACAGGAGCTGAATGCCAGGGCAGCACCTTTTCCATGCTTGTGCGCAATTTGCCTTCTCTCTTCATCTGAAATGATAGCTCCTCTGACCAGGAAAGTAATGACCCTGATACATTATTTCAAATGTCATTTGTGCAAAGTAATTAATCAGCTTAATGTGAGACTGGATTACGTTTTAATTTTAATAGTGCTACATTCTTGCTGTTTTTTAAATAAATTTTCCTGGTCTTTAGATTTCAGCAGGGCATCAACTCAGTTAGTTAGGCTGTACCTTGCTGTAATCTCTCCACTGTGGAAATCTGACAGACAATAACCATTATTCAGTGGTTCAGGCATCAGCCTGCATCTACCATGCACATTTATTTGAGTTCCATAAGCCTGCATTAGGGATAATAGCTGAGATCTAGCAGCTGGGACCCTCGGAGCAGTTTTATCTTCCACTGGGAAGTGTGGAGACAATGTTTTCAAAGGCATAAAGCAGGAATTAAATGACAAGTTCTCATTTGTAGTCAGATGGAGATTGAGATACGTACCTGCCACTTGATCTTTTGAAAATGTGCCATTAACTGTAAAGCAATTACTAAACTTTCTTCAGTAGTGGGTTGCAGTTTTCACAAAAGGTCTCCATAGCTTATAACTGTAATTAACAGCTCCCTTTTCCTAAAGAGCTTTGCATACTTCAAAGTGCTTCCATGCTTCCACTACATTTCTTCCACCTTTTGAAATGTTTTTTGTTTTGTTTTGTTTTTTTTTTTACTTGAAATCAATTACAAATGAGGTGTTTATTCAAATCCTTTGCCCCTGGGTATCAGCTTATAGGTAACAGATTTCCAAACAGAATTAAAATCACATTTTAAAGTTCACACCATGAAATTGACTCTTTTCCACCCTTTCCATCTGCTATTTTATTACCAGGTTTGATTACAGCAATCAGCACAGTGGATTGTACCCACTGCACAAACCTTTTTCAGAAAAAAAAAACTGTAAGAGAACCTCTATTTTTGCCAATGCCTCATTTCTTGGTCCTTGACTGACAATAAGAGCCTTTTTTTCCCGTCCAACATAGTAAGTTTTCAGGGCATAATAAATGGTCATTTATATACAATATATTAAAATTTCACATATGGACACTATTTAACATAGGTACACATCCCAGTGTCTTCCTTTGTTATACATTATGCTTGCATACATGTTATACATATGTGCACATATATATATATATAGTTACTTTTTCTCAAAGACATGATTTGGTTAGAAGTAAAATTACAATAAGCCAGAACTTGAATGAGCAAAGCTGACATTTTTCCTCTTTGCAGTTGGACCAGGTTGTCCAGAGAAGGCATTTTCATCAGCGACCTGAATTTTCCCAAATCTCCTGTGCACTTCTGAAAATCCTCTCCTTTGGTAGGTTCATTATCCATCTGCTCAGTGCTTCACAGAATTGGGTTGTATCCATCAAACACCATTCAGAGCCCAGCTTCAGGCACTCTCTCTCAAAACATTGGTTTTGGGATCTGGCAACTGGAAGTTAGACAGTGTTCATGGAGTCTTTTGTAATCCAGGGGAAATCAAAGGTGAAATACATTGTCAATACCACACTTCAAATATTTGTTCTAACTTCATGCCTAGCCACTCTCCTCCGAATAAACAGAAAAATATTATTTATAATGCTGACTGAGGGAGAAGGCTTTATTTTTATCTATACTTTTAATATACCATTTCAATTAATAATGAGCTCAAGTAATGCTTAAGATAGGGGAGGGATATTTTTTTTCTTTTGCAGAAAGATACCCTCTTGATGGTTTTATAAGCTGAAGAAAGCAGAAATCAATTTCTATCAGTTATGTACACATGCAAATAAAATAATGGTAAGGTATACTCTCCAAAAGATGCCTATTAGACATAAAAATTACCTGGAATGCTAGTACAAAAATGATAGGACCTAAAGAACATCTTTTCTATTACATAACTTCTAAAGGAACAGGAGGTGTAATAAAAAGAAATGGCAAAGTAAAGCACAAGGACTTCCTGGGTTTTGTATGCCAGGAGGTATTATTCCTCGACAGCACTCACTTTTTGGCTGTTTGTCTACATTTATCCCTGGTTTAATATCATTGTAATGCTGAGGAGTTGTAATAGCATGATAAGGCAGGAGAGATACCTGCTTTCTTCCAACTGGACTGGTTCAGAGGATGCATTTGAAGAACTCAGTGCTAACTAATACAAAATTGAATTCCCACTGGGTGACCTGCTCAGAAATCATAGGCTTGCCCCACACATGTGCTATCTAAGCCTGTTGAGCCCCTCAGGCACCTAATGAGGTAGGCAAATCCTAGTGCTCCTCACTTTCTTGATGGAGGAGCTGAGGCACTGCGAGGTTAAATGGCATGTGCCGTGGGTAATGCCGAAAGACTGGCAAAACAGGGGGGCACAGGAACTGAGTTTCTCACTCCCTGAACTCTCTGGTGGCTTCATGGTGTAGTTCTGCTGCCTTTCCCCAGCAAAGGTCCCTTTGCTGCAACTGTCCTGCTGCCAGCTGGGACACTGGCTCCTTTTTTACACTCAAAACTGCTAATGCTGACAAATGCACTGTTATGCCCAGGCTTTAACCTCTCAAAAGATGAGTGGTCTATTTCTTCAATATTTTTTGTGTCTTTCTTGTAGTGATCTCCACATGTCAATGTGAGAAGTATCCAGGTTTCAGGTCCATGAGCAATGAGTGGTAAATGCACTGACCTGGTGGCTCAGGAGATAAGTGGCAGGATGGGAAATTGTGCCCCTCACTGTCCTTCCCCTTCTTGTCAGTAATGTCAGAGCTGTGGTTTCCTACTTCTACGACCAGACAGAGCTCCATTCATGTCAGTAATTAACATGGCTGATTAAAGGGGAACATAGTTGTTAATTTTAGCTTCTCCCATCAATTTTGTTTCCACTAAATCGGTGCCATCATCATCTTGACCTAGGCAGTAATATTTGAGGCACAAGGGAAAACCTGGGTATTGTTGACAGCCAAGAGTTGCCATTTTTCTGCTCCTTTCTGCATCCTCTGAGATTTAGGATGTAAGAATTCCTGCTATGGTAAGCAGAAAATTTCATGTTCTGACAAATAATTACAGTTACATCAGTATTTTTGTTTGCTTTTTCTTTATTCTAACCTCAGTCCTGGCTGTTTATACTTCAAGCTCTGCCCCCACTGCTCAGTTTCCGCTTGGTAAACAAGTGTTTTGATGTTGATAATCTCCACGACAGCCAAAAAGTCATGGTGTTTTCTTAAAATAAGGAGCACACAAACCTGAGCATCGCTGCCTTGTTGCTATCATGTTTCTACATTTGGGTTTTTCTGTCAGGGGTGTTATCAAAGGAAAAGGAAATATCATGGGATAGGAAAAACTGCCAAGCACATAAGCTTGTTACAATGCTGTGCAGCAGCTTCAAAGGACTTACATTGACCTTGGACCCACAGTATTATTCTTGGCCATTTAATCTCTGACATGCCTCTGCTTCTGCAGAGAGGTGCTGGCAGACATGTATCCCTTTTGATCCCAAATGCCTGAACAGAAGGGCATTGTGTTGATTGGGAGAGGCACATTGGGATACACAGTTTGTCTGTGGGCTGCACTTTGTAATCTAGAAAAAGACCCCGCTAACTCAAACGTACCACCTGTGCTCTGTAACCAGCCCAGCTGATCCTGGCCAGCCAGCTGTCCTAATGGAACTGATGAAGGTCCTATCCAGACAGAAAGCAGAATCTGTACCCTTAAAGGAGGTGTTCGTCACAAAACAATGGAAAAAAAGTTGTTTATATGCTGAAGAAAACACAAAATAATTTTCTCAAAAGTAAAGGAAAGTGCTCATTCAGTTTCCTTACAAGAAAAGCACTGTCCAGACCTCCCCAAACAAGCTGCATTGATTTAATTCCTTACAGCTCACATGAGCACTGCCTTTGGTTGTCCACTGCACAGCAGGCACCACCAGCGTGGCCAGCCCCAAATGAGCATCCAGCACCTTTTGGGTGTATGGTGGACACGTATTTTCAAGTATGAGAAATGGCATGTGTCATAAAGCAAGTGGGAGCAAGAGGTTGGGCTGGAAACCAACCAGTACAGCAAGTTCCTCCACGAGGCCTGCACATGGAATTGCCTCCTGGAGGATGTGTCCTCCCATTTATCCTTCAAAGAAGCAATAAAATAATCAGGTTTCTAGCTTTGTGTTCAGATTAAGACAAAAAAGTACCAACAAAAGAGTGTTTTGTAGACATCTGATTCAGTCACTGCTGTGCCAGCATGCTTAGCTAAAGACAGACCAATATATCAAGTTAAAAAATATATAAGTGCCTGGGAATATTAATCTTGAATATTTATCAATTGCATGAGTGTTCTGGATGATGCGCAAGCCCACGTGGCCCTTCAGGCCTCTCTTCCTCGATGAATTAGATTCATTGCTCATAGCTAAATGTACAACCATCTTTTCTGGTTTTTCTTCTTCTGGTACCATCTGGTTTCTTGTATATCCTGCCAGGCTGTTGGCATCAGATTCACTGTAGTTTCCATCCAGCATCATAGTTTTTGAGTGAGGTATTCCACATGAACATGAAAACTGGAGACATAAACAAGAAATAAGCTGAATATTGGAAAAACATGTAAGCAATGGAAATTATGCCTTTCTATTATCGACAGCTTGTAAACAGTTGAGTTCAAAATTTTGATTGATTTTGAGATATTTAAGTTTCTCTTTGAACAAAAGTCACATTTTTTGGGCTTGTTTTCAAAAATAAGAAACAGGGTTTATCTCCACTGCTCAGACAAGCAGCTTCAAAAAAGATTAGAAAAATGCTTTAGCAGACATATAGTCTAAACAAAAGGTTTTCTTAGCTAGCTGTTGCTCAGCCTCACTGTCTTGAGATTCCTTATTATTCATTCTTTGTGATTATAAATATTCATGGACAAGATGCAGTTTAATCTGTGGAAATGGCTTATGCAGTACATGTTACAGGAAGAAAAGGGCCAAGTTCTTGTTTTACAGATACATGTTTTCTTCATAAATCTGATTTTAAACCAAGCAGAGGACCAGCTAAAAGCATAATGTAAAATTCCAGCTTTGTTGGAGCTAATAGCAAAACTTGTACTGACTTCAGCAGCACCAGCATGCATCCCACAAGTCTAAAAATCCAATGCATACAGATAGAATTTTGAATAGGAAATGCAGTCTTTGACCATTCAAAACCTTCAGTCTTCCTGTCCCAGCAATATGGATTATGTATTAGAATGCAGTGAAAATGGACTCCAAAACTTCCTTTCTGCTAGAAGCTCCTGTCTCTGATTTCCCACAGACCAATTTCCTTACCCAATAATATTCCACCAGCTTTGATGTGTGGGTTTTCCAATAACTTGTTTTCAAGGATATGTTCAGCTAAAACAAATGCATATATCTGAATGCATATCTATGTAAAAATGTGTATAACATCAATATGTAATATTCAGGATGCCATTGGAAAACCCTGCAGTCAAGGTTTTTCCTTCAAATTATTTAAATGACAGATCACATTGCTGATCGCATTATTGAAAACCTTGAAATCAATTTAAGGATTGTTTCTGTGTTCTTGGCATAACCAAAAGATTTGGTATTGGCAAGTTATGTGCAGAAAAGCATGAGAAGTTAGTAGCCCGCTTACTTTACTTTTTTTTGAGCACTCCATGACTACAACTGAATCAATTGGGTTTTAAGAGATATTTTATTCTAAGCAGGCACACTTTGAAAAACCCACAGCCCAAAACTAACAAAACCAAACCAAACCAAACCAAACCAAACCAAACCAAAACCAGAGTGCAGCTCCCCAAAAAGGACTGCTGTGATTTAACCCCAGCTGATAAATAAGCATTATGCAGTCACTCTATCCACCTTCCCCACTGAACTCCGGAGGGTAGTGGAGGAGAATCAAATGTAAAACTTGTAGATGGAGATAACAGAAGTTTAATAACTGAAATGTGTTCTGTGGTGTGGAATATCCATTTGGCTCATTTGGCTCACTTGTCCACAGGTAAATGTCACCAAAATCAACTGTTTTTTTGTTTACCTCCTCACTGATAGAGCATGAGACACGAAAACAAACTTGACTCAGGATAAACACAATTTAGCAAAAACATCAGTGTGTTACAATATTACTCTCCCGCTGAATTCAAAACACAGCACTGTACCAGCTACTGAAAAGAAACTAGCTCTGTGCCAGCCAAAACCAGAATAATAGCAAACAACAAAGAAAACACAGGGAAGAATTACTCATGAGGCTCTTTATCATGAACCGATAGGTCCAGGAGATGGTGGCTGGGTGTGAGGGACAGCAGCTGCAACAATAAGCTAATTGCTGCAGGACTCAGCAGAGGAAGCAATTCTTCAGATTTACTGTCAGCCCCAGGTCAAATTACAGTTCCCATGGCTTCATGCACGTATGATGACAGCCACCTCAATGGACAAGAGAGCCTGACGTGCTAGGAACCCACCTCCGCAGAACCTAAAATTACACTCATCCTCACAAAGGCATGAACACGTAGAGGTGCACTACATAATTTCACCCTGCAGGACTTTTAGCCTATGTCTACAATAATAATTCAAAGACTGCCAAAAAGCCTCTTTGGACATGGGAATGCAGCTGACAATACCATTAAAGTGTCAGAAAGATCTCTGGCCTCTCTCAGCCCATGAAGCACTGAAAAGTTCCCAGGAATGGGCTGGGAATAAGCATGGGGCCACAGATCTTTTGCCACAGGCATTTCACAGCAGCTCCTGGAATCTTGAGGGTGAGAAGGTTTTGTTTTAGATACTGCCTGTCTTTGTCCCTGGCATATTCAATTCCATAATATGGACATAACATAGAGCTCTTTTCTGGGCAGCCTTATATGTTCATACTAGAACTTTTGGGGTCCTTCATAGGGGAGCAGCACCGGCTGACAAGATCTACATTTACTGTGAGAAATGTCTCTTATGCTGCTTCAAGAGCTTCTTTCTCAAATAATGCCATTTATTACCTCTGTTCCCATTTCCCCTACTGAAAAATAGTATTGTCATTTATTAAAGACTGGGTACAATATTTTCCCTGGTGTAGTAAAAATGCATTTGTTGAATATAGAATTCAATGTACAGGACTCAATAAAGTGCAGATTTATGATATAAATAACAAGCTACACCATAACTGGATGTGGCAAAACATTCCAGAACTCTTAGCAGAAAATTAACAGACCCTCTTAAGTTCATTTCATCAGTTAAAATAAAGGAGAAGAATTTTCTGGCTAAAATGCCACAGACCACTGCTCACATGCAGCAAGTCAGACACACTGGAGTCACTGTGCTTGAACAGAGCATCTCTACCCTGTGTTGCAGAAAACTGCTGGGCTCCATGTGGGGACTAGGAGGGGCAAAGATAAATTAAGATATTCAGGACTTGTTTCAGACAGCTTTCCAGAATCATAATGTTGTTGAGAAGGCCTTGAAGAGAGGTAAAATTTCATCACAGAAGTCTGGTAAATTTATCCTATTTTTTAAAAAAATATATCTAATTACATTTTTTTATGGTATGCCAACTGAGAAAGGTGCTGGGTTGTAATGGGTTGGGTGCTGCTCTTCAAGAAAGTCATAGGGAGAAAAGGAAGAGAAAGAGAAGGACATACAAAACCAATAGAGTAGTTCATAGAGGGAAATAGCATGCTTAAATTGCATGAAAGATGATGTCTGCATTGGCATTTCCAACAAGCTTATACAAATTTCTCCAGGAGTCAAAAACAGTAGGTTACCAGTATCACCAGTAGACTAATGTGGTGAGTCCTACTGGGAAGAAAGAAACTGTAAAACATGGTGATGTCCTGGGTGTATGGGGACTGAAAAATATTTGGTCCCAAGACTTAGTGTTCAAAAGGCAATGGTACTTTGTTTAATCACAAAGGGCCTAGAGGTCTGTAAGATACCTCAGGCTGGAAAGGACTTCAAGGCATCTCTAGTCCTATGTCCTGCTCACGGCAAGATGCTCAGAATGTATCTGGTCTTGAAACACTCCAGGGATTACTGGATAAGAACTTTCATAGCAGATTAAGAAGTACAAGCATAAACTTGACTGACTGACTGTGCTTGGTGATGGGGAACACCTCCCCTGTTACATCCATTAAATCCAGTTTCCAGAGTAAAGTTGCCTATAGAGGAAGGAAACTGACTTGCACCAAATAACTCCTTTAGCTTACTAAACAAGAATTGTGGCAGCTGCAGCAAAGTATCAGATTTTATACTTTCCCCTCTTGCTATTCCCTCACATTTCCAGGTTGCACTCTTTCCCAGTTCAGATCACGCTCTCTTCTCTGATGTTTCTATGAAGATCCATAAGATCAAATCCTGTTTTTCTGTGTTAGCAATTCAGCCTGAGGTGGAGCGGTCTAAACAGACCCAATTACACACATGGTTGTCAACGTTTTCCCATTAACAGACAGTCAATATAAAGACCAGATCAGCTGTAAGGGGTGGAAAAAAGGAATAAGTGGATGACAAAAGTGTTTCTCACCCTCTCCCGCAGTTTCCTCTCCTTCCGCTCTTGCACCGTTGTCAGGTAATTCACAGCCGCGTATTCCAACACCGAGAGGAAGACAAATACAAAACTGACCCACAGGTAAATGTCCACTGCTTTGATGTAGGACACACGAGGCATGGAGGCATTTACCCCAGTGATGATCGTGGACATGGTCAGCACAGTGGTAATCCCTGGAAAGAACCAAGAGACAGAGCTGTTATTGATGGATACAGTCCATAAGGTCTTTTGTCTCTAGAAAAACAGAAATTATGTTCTGCATGATGCTCTAAAAGATGTTCAGTATGAAATAAGTGTGTGTAAAGTATCTCTTCTGCTAATGTAGAATTGTTCCCTTGCCTATATTTTTGTGCTCATGATGGGTTGAGTTTTGAGGAGCAATGGAGCAATCAACATTTTGCATTTAACAAATGGCATTTAACTCCCTCCTTTAACTCCAGGGTTTAAACACAATGCTGTTAAAACATCTTTTTACACATCTAATCCTAAGACCAGGCTTACTAAGACCAGTGGTGACAAGGAGTCCTGCTTCCTAGCTGTACCATTCTGTGTTACAGCTTCATTTTGTCACAGCACTTCCTGTCCTGAGCTACATATAAGTAAGGAAGGCTGCTAAATGATGAAGGACTTAAGACAGTGCAAGTTATACATTATATTAATCGTCAGATAAAACCACCATTTGCTTGCAAAATATCTTTAACCATCAAAATGAACAGTTCCCTCTCCTGCCAAAACCTTCACATTCAAAGCTTTTCACACAGCCATGGCTTGTTGCAGTTGTTCTCACCCAAAGAGACTCTGGCAGGAACTGCTCGTCGGTCAATCCAGAAGGACACCCAGGACAACATGACCATGAGAGTGGCAGGGAAGTAGGTTTGGAGCAAGAAGAAAAAGATGTGTCGGCGTAAAGTGAAATTTATATAGAGTCGATTGTACCAACCTTTGAGAGAGGAGGAAAGCCAGAATCAGTGAGAACAGCCTGGACAGCAGGTACAGAAAGACAAGACCTTTCTTTGGTTCTTTTATTTCTAAGACTAGTAAAACAAGAAACTGAGCTTTTAAACAGACTGTGGAAACTACACTTCGGTGGCATAATACTACGAGCCCCCTCAAAAGCAGTTAATACAGTATTAGGTTTAGCATTGTGACATCAGAAAAAGCAATACCTGTGCTACTGTAGAAAGCCAGTCTTGATGTGGTGTGGAATTTTTGTATCAAAAACTGAGACAAAGAAATTTTTTCATCAGTTTTAAGAGATTCATTCCCATTTTTCCAATACAGCATCAGATCTTCATCAGTGTAAGCATCTAAGGGAAAGAAGAAATACAATGTGATGTGACTTTAGCTTAGAGGTTCAACAAGAGTTAATACATCCAATCTTTGGCATGAACTAATGCCACAAGTAAGTTTGCCAACAGCAAGGTAGTTCAAAAGATCTTATCATATAATATACTGTGATAACAACAAAAATCCAGATTCAAGATAACAAATCCTCATTTTACTTCACATTGTAACAACAGAATGGCACTCTTCTGAACATCACAGACAAAAATAGGTAATAGCTCAGGAAATAATCATGGCTAAAATACCTTAATTTAGAGGAAGGAGTAAGAAGGAGTAAGCATGGACACTTCAAACTATCTTAGAATGATTAAAGCAAAAGAGACAGGTGAGAAAGAAAAGCACAGAAATATGTTAAAAGTGTAAGAGAAAAATGGCAGAACTTGTGCACTAAGTAACAGGAATGGGGAAGAGAAGAGGGTTATCAAGATCATCAGTGACAGGAGCACATGCCTTAGGGAGAAGAGGCTGGGGGAACAGGGCTTGTTCAGCTGGGAGAAAAGCAGTCTGTGGGGTGGGGTCCAGCTGCTGCCCTGGTCATGGGGAAGGTGGCAGCAGCCTTTTCCCAGATGCTTTGACAAAATGGAGAATGAAAGGAGAAGAGGCAAGGGATGTAAGCCAGCAAAGGATTGTTCCCAAGCAGGCAAAAGGAAACATTTTCAGGATCAGGGCTGTCAAATATTTGAGCGTGTTGCAGAGAAAAGTTGTGGTACCTGAATTACCTTGCTCAAAAGCCCCAAGCAACCCATCATGAACTCCCTGCTCTTAGCAGGCTATTGGAGAAGCTGACCTCAGGGTCAGTGAAAAGTATCATCTGATTCTGATTCTGTTTTTTGCAGGGGAACATTCAGTTAAATAGCTGAGAGGACCTCAAAAAAACCAGATGTTACTCTTGCCATACACTGGAGAAAGTCTACAAAAAAAATCCTACTGCTCACATGACTTTCTCCACCAAAGAAGCTGAGCCCAGATCACAGTGTTTGCAGGATCAGGATTGTGTAATAGGATGTTTTCCTTGCAGATTCTGGTCTTGCAGCACAAGGACTAGATGCACAATACTGCTGAGTCAATAGGACTCCTGGTAACTCTGATGAACTATTTTTTCAGGCTCTAACAAAGACAGTATTCTGAGACCTGTCCAGTGAAATGTTTGCGCAGCCAGCCATGGAGCACATCTAGCTAGAAACACGGATACAACGTACAGCTTTCCAGTTCCAGAGAACACGTCTGAGAGTCCAGGGGGAAGTGACTGAAGTCCATGTTGCACATTGCTGTCACTGTGACCCTAGAAATCGAAAATCAGAAAAGCTGGTTTCTATGAGAAGCCATCAAGAGAGAATGTTATCACAGATAATTATTCTGCAGCTTTTAAGCCAGAAATATTGCATGATGTTAGCAAAAAATCCACAGGAAAATACTTACCATTTCTCCACATTCAAGCTAGATGGATTTTACACAGAAACTCCAAAGAAAAATGTAATTTTAATATCTATCAAGGAACTGAAGCACTATCTGGGACGTTACTGTTACATTAATGTCAGTATAGATATTTCCACCGTGTTTTATATCCAACTATTCACCTACAAGACTATGATGTAAAGTAACTTCACCATTTACATTTGTATATTCCCTTATGTGCAGTTTAATTACGATTTACACATTTTCCCCATTACTCAGTTCTCTCCACAGTCACCCCCAGTATGACCCAAGCCTGAGGAATAAGCCATTCTTATTGCAAGCCACAAAATTCCTTCAGTACATATATTATTAAGGCAAAAGCAGTTTCTTACATCTCTCAATAAACCCTTTTAATCTGAGGGGTGTATTTCTTGGGCAGGGGCTGTAAAATGGGTGCAGCCGGTTTTCAGCAAGTGAGATTTGCTTCTGTTAGGTTTTTGTCTAAGCTAAAAAGCTGCAGCAAACAGAGCTCCAGTTTTTAAACTAGTCCAGTTGTGCACAATGTTACATAAGAAATTTTCCAGTGGGTCAGTGAGCTTTCTCTTGCAGACGGATTTGCAGTGGAGCTCCCGATTTAGGAGGGGAAAATGAGCTGTGACTCATCGTTTCAGAGGCCAACTTACGTTGGCTGTGACCATTTTCTAGATTCATTGCAGATGTCTATAAAGAACATTTCCTCTGTTCCAGAGATTGCAATCCAAATCCTACCCTGACCTACGCACTCATCACCCCTGAAAGGCACATGTTGTTCATTTTGACTATAAACTAGAGCAAAGTTTTGCTATTTGAGTGAAATTTAAAGAATGTTTTTGGGGACATGCTCCAGAAGGTATCCTGAAACAATGACCTCCCCTAACTATGTGTAGCATTTCAGCATTGTATAACTTGGTGTCATTTAAGTTTCCTTGGCGTCACCTGAGCTGTAGCACAACCTGTGGAGTTAGTCAGAGGCAGAACAGAACAGAAACTCGGCTCATCAATATGATATTCCTCAGTTAGAGTGCAGTGTCCAGGTGGCTTTGAAGGCCCAAGGCCCAAAACAAGAATAAAATATTCCCCAGTCCAGTGTCAATCCCATGCAAACATCTCAAGATATCTGAGGGCATACCCAGAACCACTGGACACCCATGCTTTTTCAGCTGGATATTATTCTGAGAGTTCTAATCACCATGAGGCCAAACTGCCATGGAGATTTTCTTTCTCCTTTGATTTTACATATGAAATTATCAATTTAACTCTTGTGAAATCAGCTGTGGTTAACTCATAGACTTCTCTCTTGTGGGTAACATCACCTCCTCAACAGATCACAGAAGTAAACTTAATAGAAAACCTTCCCAAGTTTTTGAAAATCATTTTACCATAGCTGAAGTGAATAAGTTCCAGAAAGACCCTAGAACAGAAATCCTTGGCTACAAAATATTCAAAGGTCACTGAGACCATGTTTTCTGTCCTGGGGAAATGCCCATTTTTGGGGGGCACTTTTCTCCTCTGGCAGTGTATTTTTCTCCAGTTATCTTTTTTAATTCCTCTGAACAAAATTAAATCTGCTGGGATGCTGATGTGAACAGTCATAAAGGTGGCCTGGTTAGGGGAAACTACTGAGCAAAAAAACCTGTCTGATGAAAAATATGGACAGAGAAAGGCTTGCCAGCCTGAGAACAAGACAAATCCTTGAGAAGCATAGCTGGCCTCTGACATGCAGATAAGGCACCTAGAAACTGGAGACATCCTGAAATAAAATCAATAACTGCCAAAAAATAGTGATTTAACAGGCATTTTATTGTCACTAAAGGTAGGAAATGATCTTGAAAATAAAAAAAAAAAAAGTCTGAGAGAACAGAAAACATCATTATCTATTGTCTGGCACAGGTGAAAAATAAAAATTACCAGCATCTATTGCCTGTTTGAAGTGGTGGCATCCTACACCCTCTTATCTCTCTGGATATAAGGAGGCCATAAATTTTTATCCAAAATGAAGCCTTCCTCTGAGACCTTTCCATGCTGCACATACTTTTCTGTTCCTTAGAAGGTGGAATTCAGTGCATGAACTTTCTACCAGCTCTTGGATACCCACCAAGGACACCTAGCTGACTCCACACCCTATGACTCAGAGCATCTCTGAAATGAGATTCTGCTGTCTCACTGGTCCCCTCTGAGCCCACTTTGGAGGCTGTTTCCATCTGCCCTTCCCTCTGTTGGATGATTTGGATCGCTTGATAGTGGTATCACCTGATACCAGTACTGTGTACCCATGCAAGCAATCTCTCCTAAGTGTACCTGAGGGTATATTGTGGATGAGTTGCTCCACCAATGTAAAGTGACCTGTAACAATAAATACCCTGGTTAGCTATTGGCTGTTGCCACATGATTGATTGATGGATGTTAAATTAGTGATTGCTGACTGTAATTTGCAACAGCATGATACATAGTCATAGTATATGTACTTTATTATTCACGGGTACAGTTACCAGTGGTGATTTTGTGGCAGTTTACTTGCTAGTGGTGATTTTTGTGGTATTTTTGATAATCTGTAATAAGGTAGAGAAGTTTAGAGGATTAAGCCTCCATGTCCTTGTGTATTACAGAATCCTGCAAACCCACAGTCATGATCCGTGTACACCCACAGGATGGATAACCCTCCAGGTCGTGACAGGTACCCCTCAGGATTCTTCCAGCCAACAAATCTACTAGAAAACCAGGATGTCTTTAATACTGCCATTGCAGCTTCAGTAAACTTAAGCATTTACATCAACAGGAAAGCACCGCAACTTAAAAAAAATATTCTAGACAAACAAGAAGGAAAATAGGATAATTATAGAGGTCACCATCTGGTATATCAGCAGCTTCCAGTTTAATCACACACTGACCCTGGGATGAACAGTCCTGCTTGACTAAGCTCTCCACTGACTGCAAAGAGTTGGGGGCATGCTTCCCCCAGGATGAAATTATCCTGTTACTGCCCACAGCATAGTTTCTCAGAGTTTCCTGCAAAGTACGTTGTACTGGACATTCTGGAAACAGGGTTCTGCATCAGCAGCGGGAGTAGCAGGATTGGCAGTAGCAATCCTGGTGATCACCAAAGTCAAGCCTGGATCGAAACTGGCAGCAAAACGCCATGGGATGCTCAGGGGAAGCAGGGCTGCTCCGTTACCTCATGCTATAGAGGACGTGCCCATCGGGGAACACTCGCAGCATGATGTTGTCCGTGGTGGTATCATGAATGAAGGACCTCTTGGAATGCACAAAGAAGACATCAGGGACCCAGATCTTCTTCACCAGCCTGCCATCAAAGGTCATGCTCTTGTTGTTGGTGCTGGGAAATGAGAGACGCTCATCCTTCCAGTAGTGCCTTAAGTACAAGGTCATAGTGAAATCCTGCAAAAAAGGAAAGAGAGTCGAAAATGGAAGAGAGGTCTGTCAGTGCTGCACTCTACAGCTAGGACACAACAGAAAGAAAACTCACTCCCACCAGATAGATGAGATCTCTCCACTCTCAACTCCTTCTTATTTCTTAGATCAATGCTCTCTGTCAGTAGATTTTCCTGACAAAATAATTTCAGCCAAAACAAAGCATAGCCAACTAATGAATTTATTGCAGTACCCAGTAATGTTCAGTCCCAAAGGGAATATAAATTTGCCCCAAGAGAAGCAATGCCCTGCAGAAGTGATTCTTCAGTTCTGGGAAAGTTTCCTTACAGGACTATGGTAGCAATAGGATGATCAAGAGGAAAAACTGAAAGTTAGAATAATGGTCAGGCTATACGCTAATCAATTTATACCCAAAAGGACTAAATTGTTGCAAACAGCAACCAAGCGAGGGAACTGTGTCAGGTGAGGGGGAGACTTATACTACCATGTAAGTGTGTAAATAAAGTTCCCTTTTAGGCTTATTGATGGGATAGGAGCTTCAATACATAAAGGAAAACATCTGTTTGTTGATCCCAACTTGGCAGCTGCTGCTTTTAGAGCTGAATCCACTCTCATGCTGAGAGATCAATCAAATACACTTATTTTCTTTATATTCCCAATTAAGCAAGTGATTATGGGAGCTGCAGCTGCCAAGCCTGTGCAGGCAGCAACAAAGGCCCAGGTCTCTCCCTAGCCATGTGGGAGCCATTTTCTCAAACCACAACTAGTCAGTTTGGTGACAGTGACAATCAGTTGCCCTGACTCTCTGCTTCTAAAGGCTGTCTCGGAACAGCCTCACATTGCCAGTAGGTTTTGCATTAATTTGTCAAAGAAAGCTCTAGTGCCAGTCCTCACCTTGCTGCCTGGCACAGTACAGAGCTGGCAAGACAGCTGTCTCTCTGACCATGGCAGAGACTGGCCAGGGGGACACTTCTCTTCACCCACCTGCAGGTCCCCACATTATCAGACTGGTCCCAGCCTCCCTCACTGCTCATCCCAGGAATGCTGCCAGCTCCTGCTCCCTACTGGCCACTGGCCACCTTCTCCTTACACCTGTAGTCCCAAAGAAACACTTCCAGCAACTACTGCTGCTGGCAGAGCTTAGATTACAACCTAGTAGAAGAGTCAGCCTCAGGGGCCAGACATCAAGCTCATCAGTTTGATTAGAGCTGGGAAAAAGGAAACTAAGAAAGAGGCACAATTGCTGCTTTCTTAGGAGTCAGTGCATGTTATGGTAGAAGTCAGAAACAGGAGTAAAGAAGAGCCTGGCTGTTCAGGGTTACCAGTTGCCTAGCCATGACATGAGATAGAGGGACATAGGGCTCCAGGAGAGGAGAACCATTCTCATGGTTTAACTCCAGCCAGCAGCTCAGTACAACATGGACACTTGCTCACTCTTCTCTCCCGCCACCTCCAGCCAATGGGATAGGGAGTAGACTCAGAAGAAGTTGGGTTGAGATAAAAACAGTTTAATAATTGAAATAAATAGTAATAAGAAGAGTAATGGAAAGGAAGATGAAAAGTGAGAGGGAGTAAAACGCCAGAAAAACAAGTGATGTGCAATACAGCTGCTGACAGATGGCCAGCCTGTCCCCCAGCAGTGATCAGCCCTTCCCAGCCTACTCCCCCCAGTTCATACACTGGACATGATGTTCTGTAGTGTGGAATATCCCTTTGGCCAGTTCAGGTCAGCTGTCCTGGCCATGCTCCCTCCTGGCTTCTTGTGTCCCTCCTCACTGGCAGAGCACAAGAACTGAAAGTCCTTGATCAGGGTAAGCACTGCTGAGCCACAAACAAAACACTGTGTTATCAGTATCATTCTCATACTAAATCCAAAAGCAGCACTGTACCAGCTACTAAGAAGAAAATTAGCTCTATCCCAGACAAAACCAGGACAGCCAGGCAGCCTGATGCTGTGGCTGCAAATTGCCTCTGGGCACAGGGAAACAGGGGACCATCAGCCATTGCTTACAGCCACCATTGAGGAGGGGGAAAAGACTGTCTGAAGGCACAGCACAGGAAGGATCTCACTGCTTTCCAGGCCACCCCTGTCCCTGTCCTAACAGACAGGAGCTTCTCATCTTTCACCTTCAGCCCCTTTCTCTCTTCAAACAGCCAACACGGTGAACCAAATGCTGCAAACACAAAGTAGCAGCTGACAACAGCTTCTAAGTATAAAATCCAACCTAAGGAGGCTTTTTCATGGCATGATTCAAAAGAGGCAGTATGCTGACTGCTTGTTCCTTTCTGACCACCACACACTTTCTTCACAAGCAAGAAAAGGGGTTTATTTCAGCACTCACAAATAGGAAAGTCCCTTGGAAAACAATGTTTTCAAATAAGAAAATTGGGAAAATGATGGTACCTGCCAGAGGCACAGCCAATGAGTCTACACAAGTACCTCAGTTTTGGCAGCATATTTTGTGTTTGTTCCATGCTCCAGACAGCCTCAAGACAGTGTCCTGCCACTGCACACAGCAGCAGCCCTTCCATGTCAACCAGACAGGCATCAGTTTTAAACCTCCATGCTTTAAACAGCCCCTGGCTGCTCTCACTGTCATGCACAGTCTTGCAGACACAGTGGGTTGTGGCTGGTGATGCTTCAGTCCGGTCCTTATTTGGGGCACCAGGTGCCTGCTCAAGCAGTGATAGGTAAGGACTGCCCTTACCTAGTGATTTTCAGGGCCACTTCAGAGCAGTTTGAAACAAGTCCTGCCTGCAATGGGGAGACAAGGAGGGAACCCTGCTGCAGACACAGCCAGCCCTGGTCCCCTGGCCATGCAGAGAGCTTACTGCCCACTCCCTCCCCTGCAAACCCATACTGGGACAGTCTATTGGAAAAACACACCAGCCTAACTCAGACTGACCTGGAGAGAATGTTCTTCCACCCCAAATATATTCCAGCAACTGCTGTAGAAGGTACTTGTCATGAGCTGGGAAAATAGGAACTATCAACAACCAAGGGAGAGAACTGACCTCAAAGGCTTTTGACAGGCAAGATTTTTGTTGAATCCTGACAGAAAGCACTGTGAGTTATTTACTTGCACTAATTAGGGCTCTTTGCTGCTCTGGCATTATCTTGATATATTAGAGCCTCAGTTTTCCCCCTGGCTGACAGCTCCCTCCCACACACCTCACTGCATGCATACCCCTAACCCTCTCTTTCAATATCCAGGCAGGAAAGCCACCTGGTTTTAATCACAGAACATACAATAGTTTGGCTTGGAAAGGACCTTTAAAGGTCATCTAAACCGACCCCTCCAAAATGGGATGAAGATATAATTGCACCATATTAAAAACCACTCAACCTAAAGCTCTTCCTTTGTATTTATGTTTTGTCTAGACCACAAAAGGTGAACAAGAATAGGGAGGAAAAGGCAGAAAGAGGAAGGAGCCCAGAAGCTTCCTCTTTTCCTCTGTGTTCCCCTTTCCACTTCTCTTTCAAGTGTTTTTATTCCATTTCTTACAATTAAAAAAAAAATCATCATGAAACAGCCCAAAACAAAACAGTGAAGTGTGTGTGAGCACTCATGTGAATTGAATGGTTCCCTAAGGAGGAAAACTCCTGCAGCAAGCACAGCTTATGTGAATTTTATCATATAGCTTCAAACCTTCCTATGCAGCTGCTTATATTTTCAGTTTTGATAGATCTTTCACGGTACTGATTATTCTCCCATTCAAGGTTCCTTTTCTCTTCAGGCTTTTAATCTTTATCTGGAGGTAGAGAGGTAAGGCTTTGATCACCTGGTTTTATCAAGTCTTTGGTTCTGATTATCAGCCTCTTTGAATTTCAGAGGTGCTGCTATTACTTTCATCTGACCAATAATTACAAGCCCACAGGTTTCAAGTCAGAAGGTCTTTTTATGATCAGAAGTAACTGAGGCTTAGAAGAGGATTACATACCATGTCAACCTCAGAAATACTGTCCAAGCTTTCAACTTGCACATCCACTCCAACAGGAATCGCAGGGCCTGGAAGAGAATGAGTTTTAGATATGTAAATAAATGTTCTTTCATATCATCTGCATTTAATTTGCACTTCTAAGGTGACATGCAAACATTTCTGAACTTATGTTGTACATTTTAGTCAATGGTTCTTCAGGAGGGGGCTGAGGAAAGAGTTAGTGAATAACCATGTAAGGGCCATTTTGAAACACTGAATTATCTTCTCCTTGGCATACATATCCTGCAATGTTGAGCCCTTGCCAGTTAATCCAGAGTTTGGATGAAACATTTGCCTATGTTTTTAAAAACTGAACCATCCCATCTTAAATTTTAGGCCTTTATGAACAAATTTAGCTCCAAGGACTTGGGACCAAGATGAAGACATGGCAAGAAATGATCTTTTCTTTGGATGTTTCTCATTTTTTACCAACAAGACAAGCCACATTAATCTCTCAAGAGCCCATCATCATTTTGACTCATGTCACTCACTGATGATATTGCTAGTTTTCCACAGTAGTTTTAAAATTAGCAACCAGAGAGTTCACAAAGAGTAAATAAGCAGAGAACATCCCATAATGAATGCACACTCCTCTATTACTAGAAACCCAGCACCAAAACGTCACTTTACATTATTTACAAAAATTCACATTAATGACCAGCACCTGCTCAGATGACTTAAGATCCCCACTGTCACTAAAGGATACAAAATGATTCACACTAGCACATCTCAGTGGTATGACAGGACAAAGAAGTAACTTTATTCTCTGACTCCAGTATTTATAGATTTTTGACAATTACCAGGGACTGAACAATCAAGTTACCACTTTCCCAATCACACTGGTCATGTGGAACATCCATCAAAAGATGTTTCTTAGAAGGAATGTGTAAATACCTTATGCTATAGTCACTTTCCTGGGAAAGTAACTAAAACTATGAATACAAGATCAGATGGTTTAGTTTTCAGGGCGACGCCCCGCAGTGTGCCCTCACGCAGCTTTTCCCAAATTCTGGTGCTAAGTGCCTACTGAGACAAGCGCACCAAGCTGCCAGCAGGGTAGCTCAGCAGGAGCTGCTGAGGAGCAGTCCAGGTGGATCCAGTGCTGCCTGGTGCTCTCAGTGCGTCTGGCAGTGGGACTCAAGAGTTCATGCTGACAACCCCAGCCAGGGGTGCCTCCAGCCCAAGCACTGAGACAAACCATGCCAAGGGAAGCAGAAGCTCTGCAGACATGTCTGAGACTTCTCCAGCAGAAATTAATTTTCCAAAGACCATAGTTGCCTCCATGAAGATTTGTAAAGACTTTTAGTACCTAGATTTTGAGCTTGGTTTAGCAGTCAGACAACACATAAGATGCACCTCTGTTGTTAGAGGACATGAAGTATAGAGTGAAGGTTCTGAGAAATTGCAACAGCCAGAGAGGTTTTTTCATGAGGCAGATAAGCTTTTATTTTGGGGTTTTACAACCTTAATATAAGGTGTTCCAATCCAGGGTACCCTGTGGTACAAGGAATACTGTGAATATAGTCAGGTTACCCTGATAGCTAGAAGGAACAACACTTCTTTCATCCCACTGATGGGACAAGAGAGAAAACACTCTCAGAACATCTGTGTCTTGTTTTGGGAAGGTAAAACCTGATTTACACAAACAATCCTTGAGAGCAAACAGTTCCCAAAAGACTTTCTCCTGGGAACAATCAGCTCGTGAGAGCTTGAAATTCTCTCAGGTTCAGAAATCATGTCCACACACCTCAGTTCCTTTGTGGACTCAGACGCATATCTGCAGCACCACAAACAGCAGAGCCTGCTGCATGCATACATTTAGCTAGAGTAGAATCTTCCTCGAGACCACACTGAAGTTTGGAATACACTACAAGTCTAACCAGAGAGCAGAAATGTTGCTGAGAGAGTAGCACACTTTTGCAAGTTGCTCTCCATCCCACTCCTGTACCTGCAGCAGCATGTACAGGCTCCCACACATGCTCAGGGCTTTTGAACACAGCCTTCTGTTTGCCTCTGCTGGAGGAGAAAGGAGCACCAACTCAGCCTCAGTAGGGAAAGGCTGATCCTCATGCCCACAAGACAAGCTTTGAGCAGCCCCAGTTCAGGTTTGTCAGGGCTTTGATAAACCAGCCTCACCTGATTACAGCAGAGCACACTGATGGTGACACTATCCCCTTCCCACATGCACAGCTCCAGCCTGTTATGCCCACGGTGTCTGTCAGCAGCTGTGCTGGGAACAGACCCCTTGAACAAGCCCTGCAGAGCGGGACCAGACTCCTCAGAACCACCAATTCCAGTTTAAGTGACTGCTGCCCCCAGCAATGAAGCTCAAACTTGGCTAACCCAGCACTTTGAGATGACTCCCAGATACTTAGAAATTCCTACATGTCACATTCAGATACACAGCTCTGCACTGCATACTTTAAAAAAATTGCCAGCAATCATTTGCAGCCAAGAGAAAGAATTTTTCTATGACATTTCTCTTGCTCAGTAAAACATTTTTTTGTTTGTTTTTGTTTTTTTTTTAAACAAGGTAGCAAAAAACACTGCATCTGTGGTGACAAGAGACATTTTGATGTGCAGTACAATCAACAGAGAAACAGCACAAGCCAAGGGCTGTGTGCCCAACACATGCTGGGCAGCCCCCCACAACTGCAAGAGAGACTCTCTGTGTACTAATCCTTAATTTAGCTTTGGTTCAGGAAATCAACACCTGCTCAAAGTCTATTTACTGCTGCAATTTCTATGCTTCTCTGAACACTAATCACAGATTCAAGAAAAACCAAAAAATAACAACAAACAACTAAAAAACAAACCCATAAACATAAGAACACTGCCAAGTGGTATCTGTCCTGCTCTACTATTCCTTCCCTATCTGCTCTTGAAGATAAAACACTATGTCCATGTTCTTTACTTTGTTCATGTTCCTGCATCCAGTGCTCAATAACCAGCAGCTATCTCATTGCAAGAACAAAGTCTAACGTTCACTCTGGAGCTAACATGAAGCTTTATTAAACCCAAAATAAAGGGTGTTGCATGTTAACCTGGATGGTCTGGAAAGCCCTTGAGAGAAGAGGTCCAAGGCTGGATTAGGTGTCTTTTCTGCAGTTAATCACAAATCTGGGAGATGATCACAAAAAAGTGATTGTAATAGAGAGAGGGAGAAATTACTTGAACACTGGACTCAAATGTTTAGTGCTTAATACAGAAATGTAAAAATGAGTCTGTAAAGCAAATTTATTGGCAGAAATATTTACTCTGCCTTTTTTGAGCAAACTCCTACTACAGTCAGCAGGATTAATCACTGCTTTTTCCCTCTCCCTGCTCCTCATTCAGCACCTGGGGCTGAGGCAATGGGAGAGCACACAAATGGGAATGAGGATACATTGAGACACCAAGAACCTTTGGAGGTTTACACAAGAAGCTGGACTGAGCAGGGAAAGGTGAGTGAAGGGCCAGTGAGGGCATTGCAAATGTTGCTGCCTGTGAGGTAGTGACAGAAATCAAAAGGTCACCAAGTCCTGATCTCAGCAATAAGCATAAGTGAGAGTTGCATATTCACTCAGCCCATCACTCTGCAAAACTTCCAGTAAGATGCAGTTTTGCAGAGGTACTTGATGCAGGCAACACTGAAAGTGCATGCAGCTTCTGAAGCAAAGCAGAAGCCCTGTCTAGAGACGACTTCTTTAAACCACAGAAACAAACCCTGGGTTTCCTTGAAGGTCATGTTGGCTACAGCACATACCATTGAATTAAATGGCTGTTGGTCACTCAGAGAGAAATGTCAGGAGATCTTTGATCTCAAAAACCCATGGAGTCAATTAGGAACTGCTAGCCTTTTAATCCTGTCCCTCTGGCAACTGAACAGTTGAACCACAGAGGCTCAGGGTGTTTTGCCAAATTCCTCATCAAATGCCACTAGGGATGAGCAAGAAGAAAAAAACCCTCTGTATTGAGAGGGAGCAGAGTATGATGAGAGTGTGAATGTAAAGGAACAAGGACAGCTCAGACAGTATATGACAAACTGAACTGGTAGACAGAATAATTAACTTTGATTACAGCATTAGATGCAAAAAAGCCCTCATCAACCAGTTTTTCTTTGTCATAAACAGTATTTTATCAATATTCACCTTTTTCTCAGAAAGAGGAAATATAGAAGGATTGTCCTAGAAAATTATAAGCAATGAAAGACTTGACCACTTTAACACTGGAGAGATCTCAAAGCTCGGGCTCCTCTCTAGGATGTTCACTGCTGGAGAAGAGGCTAAATGGATCCATGTGAAAGCTGGGGATATAGCTGATAAAAGGAAGCAGTGCTGCTTTTCTCAGAGCCTGCAGTCCAGCAGAGTTTTTCAGATCACACTTCAGAGTCTCTGAAAAGTATCAGCCAAATTAATGGAATTTTGGGTTGGTTCTGATGCAAAGAAGACTTTGTGGCTTGTTTCATATTGCAAAAACTCCAGTTTGAGTATCAAACTTCCCCAGATTGAATGGGATGTCTGGCCTCGGGCTAACCACTGCAGGGAACCCAGGAGGTTTCCACAAGTCCCATGCAGGAATGACTTCAGAAGGAGCCCAACATTAAAGCTGGTTACATCCCAGTGTGTCTCCACACCTAAAAACACTAACTAATGAGCAGCATGAAAGCTTCAAAATGTGAGTCAGTTCCCAGTCAGAACTGGGCACAAACATGGCTTTTATTTCTGAACACTGCATCAGGCTTTAGAAGATAGGGAACAGTGTGCTACCATGAAGATGCCTGGAGTCAATTTTCCACTCCAGCTTGGAGCATAGAACTTTGTGATGTCTCCTTAATTTTTCTCTTTGGCAGTGCTTTCAAAGGCTTGTTGTTTCTCTCTGAGACAGTGTCCACTCATACATCTTTGAAGGAGGGAGGCAGATGAAGGCCCTGAGATAAAAATATTGACATGGGAAACGAGTAGGTTTGAGATTTCTTTACTGACAGGTATCTTGTACACACCCAGAGAGACTGCAAACGTCTGTAAGAGATCCCATGTCTGCAAGATGCAAAACAGCTTATTTGTGTGTGTGTGTTTATTTACTTTGTAATGAATGTATTTAAAAATTACTGGGACCTCTTAGGTATGGACAGCTCCCAGGCAGCCAGCATCAGGACATGCTCATCACCTGCCCCATGACTGCAGGGCTTCATCCCTCTGCATCTCACAGACGGTTGCTCACCAGCAGAGATGCAAGTTCTGTTCCAGCCCTTGTCACTGACACTCAGTGAACTACTCGTGCTTTATTCATCCCACTCTTCATCCATCCTGGCAAAAGCACTGCCCAGAAAGGGCAGCAAGGACCAGCTGATGTTAGGCTACTCGGCTATGAGCAAATATAATAAAAATAAAGCATTAGGCTGGTCCTCAATAAAGAAGATACAGCTATTTTAAGTATCAACTAAAGCTGCTTATTCACAGGCTCCCTGTAAAATATGAGATGTCATAAATGAAATGCTTAAAATGGGTGTTTAAGGAAGGCAGCAAAACAAACATTTACATAATCTTTAAATATTAATAATAGTAAATAATACCTGAACATCTGCTAGCTAGAACAAGGTCACTGACATGGAGATAACTCCCTAAGGGTCAAAAACCCCGCAGTCTCTTTTAGCTTATGGAGGCTCTTTGACCATCAGCAGAGCAAAAAAAAATTGTCATTGCCTCTGTACCAAATTGCCTGTCTCTAATGGGCTGAGGACAGGCAAGACAGCCATGCTTACTGGGCTGTTAATAACAGAACTTATACAACATTTGTTTGCTCACTTGCTCTTTACAAAGATACTTTTTCTTGCAAAACCCTTCACCTTTCTCTAATATTGCTGGTTTTTTTTTTCATTTCACCTTGCATAACCCCAGCCTGCTCTGCCCTTTGGTCACAGCTGTGTTGGGCTGGCAGCTTGCTGACTGTCCTCTGCAGACCAGCAAGAGTCACCGTGGCCACCATAAAACAGCTCATACCCTGTCCCCTTTTCAGCTTAAGGTGGAGTTGCAGGCTGGCCCACCAAACTTGGGAACCATCAACAGTACTGAGTTTCTTTAAGTCTTAATGCCACCCACAACTTACTTGTGGTATTATTTTAATTTTGCAGAAGTGAGGTGCCTTTCCCACCCGCAAGGTAACATCACAGGCCTGATGCAATGCCATAGAGCTGGAATCTCAGTTAGAGCAGAGGGGGTCGTAGGGCAGCAACCAGTTAGAGTCACGTGAATCACACAGGCTCCTCTTCTCCATTTCTGCAGTACAAAAGCCTTTTTATCCTCCACAGGTCAGACCACATCAGTTTGACTGACACTGCCACAGCAGAAGCTGGAAGGACTCATGGTGCATAGCAAATCACTGTGACTGCCTGACGGATAACATTACAGACAAAACTATGAGGATCACATCTTACCAGACTTTTGTTCCCTTTCCTTTATGTTTTTTTCCATTAGGCTTATCATCTGTCACTGAAAACACACCGTGCAATTCTGCAGCTGAGCAAGAACCTGTAGCACCCGCTATCTCCGTGCCTCTGAGTCAGGCTTCCCAAGGCTGGAGCCTCAGCAAAGCTGTTTCCATGCTTTGCTCCTCATCACATGCAATTTCAGCACCACTTTGGTAGTTCCACACCTTTGTCCCAAGAATCTCTGCAAGTTAAGGAGGTTTTAAGCAAGAATTTAAAAAAAAAAAATCATGTTTTTCCTTTATAAAAAAATGAACCTTCTCAGCAAAGGCTCTTAGGGTATTTCTTGGTTTTATAAACATTATTCCAAATTTTGGCTCTAGAAGAATCTTGATGCTGTAATGGGAGGCAGCATGGGAAAAACAAGGCAAAAGAGAGATTAAAATGCAGTTCCATTAACACTAGAAGAGTGACTGTATAATTATGTGTGTCTGTTCAGTGGGACCTGTGCTCAAATGTGTTCTTCAAGGACCCTGATGGGGATAGATAAATTCAGATCTGTTACCAGAAATACAGTGTATTTTTCCACTAGGCACCAAACCTCATAACAGAACAAAACCCCTTCCCCAAGAATAGGCATGATGCCCTGAAATACATCCAGTTAGGGGGAAAAAAGTTAAAAAATCACCATGGCTCCCCATCTGTCTCCAGCTGGGGCAAGGTAGGGAGTGCAAATATCCTCCCACAGAAGCCCTATCATCCCACCCATCAGACCAGTGGGTCTTTTATCCAGAGGACAGATCAGCTGCAGAGATCAGCACCTCTAGTTTGTCTATATCAGGCACTCAGAAGTCAACAGCCAAGCTCCAGAAATTGAGGTTGGCTAAAAGAAGAAAAAAAAAAAGAAAAAAAATCAGAAAGCCTAAGACAGCATCCTCTGACATTATGGTAGGGGAGGGCATACCTGGGATTCAGGGAAGCATGTGAATTTTGTTGAATTCACACTTTTACAGATGATTTATAAAGAAGCCCAGTGCCCCCAGAGCCAGCTCCCAGACCTCATCCCTGAGCCTCAGCTGCACCCAGGGCTCAGTGTGTTCCCACACAGCCCCAGGGAGATCTGCCTATGCTCCACCCAGAGGGCAGTTTAAGGCAAACTCTTCAACCCTAGGAGTAGCATATCAAGTTTATCACTGATTAGCAAAAAAGTTACCTCGAGTGTTTAGACTGGACTGCAAGTTGCTGGTAAATAACATTGTGGAGGCAGGAAGCACTGGTGATGACAGGTTTTGAACTCTGGAGTTTGAAAATATGTATATAAATTGTGAGCAGGGGTCAGCACTGTGCTCTCAGATCGGCATATCTGCACTGAGGGGCAAGAAACATCTTTTCAGCCACACCAGGAACAGGCAGGTCTGAGAAGCTCTGTTCTTAGGACCAGGTGCAAAGGGCACAACACTTGTGTGTCCCACTGGGCAGGGAGAGGTAACACTTCAACCCAGATGGCCAGCTGACAAAGGGTGCAGCATTAGTCATTCAGTGGAAACTACAGAAAACTCTGTCCTTAGCTCTGGAAGGATTTGGTTATTGATGTAATCAGAAGAGGGATCGCCATACTGCTATTTCAGCAGTTTTTGTTCAGGTATCCTCTTATCTCTGTAGTAGTGAGTCTAGAAAGGTCAGGAAAGCATCTGGGTGTGACTGAAGGCACAAGTGAAGTTGGAAGAGGTCTCCCCTCCCACTCTTTTATTTGCTTATGAGTTTGAGACAAGGTTTTTTTCTAGACAAAAGTATTCCATTTTCTCCTAGTAATGACAGGCTATTATCCACCCAATGAGTTCTTTACTTTGCAATTTAATCATGTCAGCTGAAAAGCTCATTGCAACTTCACAACCACAAGTGAATATTAAAACCTGCAGCTTGTTCCTCTTCTCAAGAGAGTGAAATACTTACTGGGAGGGCCCATCCTGAGCCCTGGGGAATGCCAGCCAAAACCAGAGCAAACTGCAGCAACAGGAAGGAATGTAAGAAATGCACAGAGGGCAATGAGGATGACCATGAGGCCTCTCTGAACCCACACCGAGTCTTTTTCCTTCACACTGATGCATCTGGACAGAGGTTTGTTTGCTTGGTTTTTAATTAGATTGTTAATTGGATAATTAGAATATTCTTAATTAGATTAGCACAAAGTCAGGGGAATCATTTTATTCTCACCTCCAAAGGCTGGCCGCATGGTGAAGTCATGTTCATCGACTCTGAGAAGCTGGTCTGTCTTTCCTTTCCAGGCTTTGGTCAAGTCACGATTTTTCTTAAAGATGTGACTGCAAAAGACAGCAATAGCATTGTTCCGATGTCTCTGTGCCCAAGTGCCACAACTGCCAGCCTGATTTCGGAGCCTCAGGAGCAGCAGCTTTGCAGGCACAATCCCAGGGACTGTGGGGAGACTGCCAGCACCAAAACATAGACCCAGTGCTGCCTTTCCACAGCATTAACCCAGACCTTTGTGCCCCACAGGCAGCCCTGCTTCCTCTGCCCCCCTCCAAGGACACAGTGCTCCCTGTGCCCCAGACACCCCGGCTCCCAGGGTGGGGTGCACAGCATCTCCCAGCGGAGCTGGATGCAGCAGTGCCGCAGCTGAAAGCAGAAGAAGCAGCTGGCTGCCCCACGTTACCTGGCCAGGATTTGGCCAGGTACCAAGGAAACACTGTCATGAAAAAGCTCTTTTCAATGCTGGTCACGCAATGTCATACACTACTTGGAAACTGCCCCATGAACTTCACTGATTCAGTGCCAGCAGTTTGTGTGGACAGAGGGTCTTCTGGCTTTCAGCAGCAACAAAACCACCCATTCCTCCCCACAACAGCAGGAAGAGAGGAGTTTTGTCTAAAGAAGCCTTCAGTCCCTCACTTTTCTGAACATCAAGGTAGGAAAAATTCTAACATTTTGTTTGAGATATTATATGATTACAGTGGAACAAGGATGACAACAACCCTCTGAGAAAAGTGCAGGATAACTAACCAGCAGACAAACAAACTGCATGCACTTCTGGAAGAAAATCCAGATCAGCATCCCTGACTCTTCTCCAGTGGTGCAAACGGAAAACTTGGACCATTAAGGTTCTTCAATCCCTTTGCTCTGGACGTAAGAGCTGACAACGTTGTAAGTACTGCTGCAATTAGCCTGTTTCCAGTAACTTACTAAAAATAATTATGATAAATAGAAAGAATTTTATACAAAAGGTGCAGGTTCCTTTTCCTGTATGGAAGAAATATTACTGAAAATAAAGAACAGAAAATCTTGGAGGAAAAATAATGAGACTTAGGCTTAAAGTCTTGGTAAAGAATTCAGAACCTACAAAACAATCACCCCACTTGTAAGTTGGGGTTTGGAAAGGGATGTTCTTAGCTCCCTTCAAATATAAAGCATGATAAGTATGAGCCAAAGGGAGCATAAAGCACAAATCAGAAGGAAAGTTTCCCATCGGAGCTCTCATTTCAAGAAAGAAATGATGAAGCCTAAATGGTGTTGATAGCTGCTGCTAACATAAATAACTCATTTCTTTACAATAACGAGGTAAAAAGGAAGCAAAGAAATTAAAAACAACTGTATCAAATAGATGTTTTGAAGGAATATAACCCCTTGTACTCCAGGGCACATACTACATAGGAAAAGTTGGATCTCCCTCAGATTATTTTGGGCTCCTGTTTCACTTGGGATGTCAGAGCTTCTTTCCCTGCCGGCTGTGAGAAAGAGCCAGCCAGAGCAAGTGCCCTCCCTACGAGGCTGCTTTAATGGTTACCTAAAAGCAGGGGTGTAAAACCGAGCACAACCACTAATGGGAATGATTGGAGGCAAAAGTTTAGCTTTTAACTGCTTGCTGCAGGGGGGAAGCTTTGTTGTGCTGCAAAGTCAGGGCTGCTGCCGAAGTGCTCCACCTCACCGTCCGCTGCACAGCCTCTGTGCCTGAAAAGCTGGAAGCCCAGAAAAAGGATCTTCCTGTGTCTGCTTAACTTTAATTATCATGGGAAAGCCAAAGTACCAGTGAATGTTCAATCAAGTGTCTCTCCTCAAAGAAGGTGGTAAAATGTCTAATTAAAAATCCAATAAAACATTGGATTGCACATTGTACAAGGAATTAGTATGGAAAACCCTGGCAGTATTATCTTGTAAATCAATGGCTCAGCCTCGCTGAAATGCTACATTTTGATCAATTCCTTAAAAATCATCAAACAGCAAACAGCACACAGGAGAGCTGCTGAAAACAGTCTGTGGCTGCAGAGGCTTCAGAGGGCTGGCTGGAGACACGGACACTGTCTTAGAAAGAAAAGAGGTTTTCAGGCACATCCTGAGCCAGGGGTTGCATTTAATAACCATCGTTTAATCATCAGCTCATGCCCAATCCTTCAGGTATTATGATGGCCAATTCAGATTTTACAGAAAGAGCTCTGACAGTCCCTTTTTAATCAATTTAAATCCTTTTACAAAGTTTATTGTATTGACATTTTTGATGACAGGAAGTCTACACAGCTTTTAAAATTTATTGCTACTTTTGTCTATTTAATCCAATTCAAGACCAAGTTTGTTTGAAAAAAAAAATAAACCTTTATAACAGTGTTTGACATCAGCTGTGCTGTATCTTTTGCCCCACTCTGGCAGGTACCCCATGGCAGCCCCACTGCTGTTTGGCATAGGGAGCATCTCATTCCCTGCAGCAAAGGTGACACCAGCTGCCAGAGCTCTGGCAGAGCTGAGGGGTGCTCTGAACACTGCTGCCCGCAGGGTGCCTTTACCGACAATCTGATCACCAGTATCTCATAAATCCTCCCTGATGTACTTATGATCTTTAGCATTTCTGATCATAGATTTGTCAGGGTTTCTTTCAGCTTTATGCACTCTCTGCAATTCACCACTATTCATTTAAATCCACCCATCTCCCTTTGTCTTTTTTTGCCACATTTTTCATATAGAATTTTATTACTATTTAGTTTTCATTCAAAGGGCATGAATTTGATAAATCTGACTTCTGTGAAGAATTGTTTCTCTTTAAAGAGGAGAGAAGGCAACAGCTCACTGAGCTTCTGTAAAATCTTCTCTATTATTGCACTATTTTTTTTTAATATATTTTCTTTTCAGTCACTTTTACTCAGAATTGTCTCAATTGCACAAAATGGTTGCTTTTTCTATTGCCAAATATATCAAAGAAAATTAATTCTTGATGGCATGAGGAATTACAGATAACAGCTCAGCAGGACTCAAAAAAGAGCAGATGTCTATGCATACATTCAGACCTTTCCAGAGCAAGATAAAGAATTTTCTAATTGGGAACAGTCCTTGTGCTGTTGGATACAGGGCAGTGGCTAAGCGGTCAGCCTGAAACAAAACATGGTCTCCATCCTGATCATGGTGCAGCTGTTGGCAGCCAGAGTCTGGCAGCTTTCTGCACCTTTCCCCAGAGAACACAGGTTGCATTTTGGTCACAAGATGGTACCTCATGGTCATGGGGCCATGGTTCCAATTACATACTGGGATGTAGAGAAGCATTTCTACAGTAAAAATCAGTAAAAATCTTACCACTCTTCATTATATTCCCTGAGGGGGAAAAAAAAAGAATCCAAAAAATGCATTAGGTGAAGAGATCATTTCATTTGTGTAGCAGCCACAGCAAGCTGGAGAAGACACACACTGTGTAAACCCAGCACCAAGGAAGGTACAAGACCTGTTTTTCTAGCCACCAAAGCATGTGACTGCTGCAACACACAGCTGTAGAAGCTAAATTAAAAAGAGAAAGTACAAGAACAGTTTATGACTGTCATAACAATTAGCTAGCTCCTAGATAAGAATTCAAAATTTGTTATGTTATGAGTGTATGTTTAAATTTAATATGCATGGATCATGTGGGCTCAGATATGGTTCAGAAATTTCTGACAATCTGGGAACATCAAGATCCTTGATTTTGGTGGTTTCTTTCCAACACCTGTCACAGCCTCCATTTCAAGTGCTTTAGGAGCCTCAGTTTTCCAGGAGGGCCTGGCATCTTCACAAGATAGGTCTGTCTCGGGTTGGGTGGCCACACCAGTCTCTGCTGCTTCCAGAACCTCAGGGAAGAGGTAGTCTGTTGCCCTACCTCTGGATGTAACATGTTTCACACTTACTCATCTGTGGGTTTATGCTAGGAGCAGGAAGGAAAGGAAAGTGACTTTCCCTGCCAGATTTCTAGAAAAACTAAATCTGACTCTGGAAAAGGATGGACACAAACTCAAAGGGCGTGTACAATCACTGCTGTCATTCACGTTCTCTCCCCGCTTTTGTTTCACATAGCTCTTTCACCCCGGCTGATGCTGCAGTGTTGGGAAAAAAGCCTCAGGAGACATCAAACCCTGCACCAGAGCATCAGCAGTGCCCTGAACTTGAGCTCCAGCCCAGCCTTACACCTGTAAAAATGGCTATCACATTTCAATCACTGAAGCAGTAACAAACTCCAAATTTTTTGAGCAAACACCATAGGGCAAAGGGGGTCTGTGAGGGCTGGGAGGTACCACGGGCTAGAGGATGTGTCTGCAGCATCCAGCTGAAAAACGGGAAAAAAATGCAGCTCCACAAGGCAACAGAGTTGCTGCCAGCAGCAGCAGTTTCAGCAGGGATCACCAGACTACTTGCTCTGGTAGAATGCTGCTTGGAAAAACAGCTTGTGCTGAGCCTTGTGCTGATGTGTCCTGGTGGTTGCCTTCTGCTTCTGGGTCCCAACCTAAGGCTGGCATGTAGCATGCCCTGAAAATGGAATCTCTGACAAGATTCTCCAAAGGACAGATCACTTCCCAAAACCTTGGCAGGAACAAGCTTTAGTTAAGGACAGCCCAACACCACTTCTATATCAAAGGCAGTTTTTCTGTTTTTGAAGCACGAGGCTTGACATGGCTGGTATGAGAGAGGAACAGGCAGACTCAGAGTCGGGTGGGCACAGGCCACTGGAAACATGGCATTCACAGGCACAACAGAGATGGTAAATGTCTCCTGAGTTCTCAATTATGCAGAGCAATAAACATTACCAGAAGCATAATCAGCAATTTTTATAGAGCAGTAAATATTAACAAAACCACTGATTTTCAGAGTTTCTTTTTGTCTTTTGGAAATTCTGTCCAACTGGATAATCTAGCTGGGTTGCCAGCATTTGTTTACCATTTCTGAGAGGCAGCCACTGCTGAGCTACTGAAGAGTACCCAAAACTATTTCAAAAACTCAGTGCTAGACATGCCAGCAGCACGTGCCTGGCACTTGGGATAAGGCTGATACTCTGAGAAAGGTCCAAGCACAGCTACACACATTGTACAGCCAGTACTACCCACAGCAAGTCTGACCTGCCCTGGCAGCACAAGCCCAAACTGTGTGCACAGCTCTCTGCAAAATCCCAGCAATCAACATAGCAGCACAGACCATCTGACATATACCCAGACACACCTGCACCCTTCCACATTTACACTGTTTCCTTCGGCACCAGGCTCCTCTTCCTCTGTGTAAATTTATTCTCTGGTGTGCAGGTAAGGCTGGGGCAAACAAGCCCTGCCCAGCAGTTACCCAGGCTACTCCAACAAAAGGTTTTACTTCGTGATTAAGTAATCACTTGAATTCTCCAAACAAAATGAAATGCAAAGTTTTTTAACCAACAATGTTGTTACAGTTCTAGAGCCCTTGGTTTCATTCACCGTTTGTACATCTTGCACATCAGCAAGAACACCCTCAACTTCATACAAACAAGTATCACTGATATCCTTTAAACAGTTTCTTAATGTAAGTGGCCAGGACTGTACACCATGGAAAATGTGAAAAACTACTGTCAAAGTATAAAGGCAGGAGCTGCTACTCGATGAGCACACACACCAATTTCCTACGCAGAGCCTGAGCTCTCCAGAGCATAACATGAAGCAGACTCAGACAACAGCCAGGGCAGTGATGCACACGGGCAGTTGTTTTTTTATGTTATACCTCAATCTGTAGGAGGAGAGATGTGTTATCAGTGAGGGGGGGATGCCAGAGTAAGAGAAAATTAAATGCAAGGCAGTTTCTAATCAAGCAAGGATTATCCATTCAGCATGCTGAGCGAGGCATCGGTCATCGAAAAAATAACACGTTACAATGTATTAAACACAAACAACTGGGAGTAATTAAAGATGCACAGGCATCCCTTAACCTGGCAATTCTTAATTTGGCTTCCTCATCTGACTTTCCCCATGTTCCATTCCCACTTAGGCACAGGCTCAACAACTTCTCCACAGAATGGTGGCAGAGAGCTGTCCCAGAACCCGCAGGACCAGCCCAAGCAGCCAGAGCTCCGTGGGGAAGGACCTCTGCACCACGGGAACCTCTGTGCAATGCCCAAGTAAGAAACTGCAGCACTGAAGGTGTTCTGAACCTGCACAACCCAAGATATATTCTTGCAAGTCAATATAAAGATCTTTAGATCAGGCTGATTTATCACCTAAGTAGACACAAAATATCAAACTTACCAACTGTAGATTCCCAAATATAGGGAAAAAATTTCTTGAATAAGCAGAGTTTACTGAAACATTTACTCTGTTTCTTATGGTAAGTCAGCAAGAGATACACTAAGCAGAAAATGTGATGAAATTATTTAAAAGATCATTTTTTAAATTTCTCTTACATGATTAGTAAACCCGATTAGGAATTAGTTTTAGTTTCCTTTCACTAGAATAGTCCACTATTCATTCTTGTTTTAGAGACAACTAAATTTTGTATATGTAATTGATAATGAATACAAAATTTAAAATAAATATAACCGAATACTGAAATATAAAAATTGAAATATAATTGAGTATGAAAATAAAAATATTAACAACACTGCTCCATACACTTATTTTTGTTGCAACATTGCGGAATTCTCTGCATTTAAAATGTCATTCTCATTTGGCAATCCCTGAAACCTGATTTTATAAAATTTTAAATAACTACATTTCATAGGTATTATATGTGTGTGTATATATACACACACACATATATACATACATATACATATATAGGGCATATAGTTCCTCAGATCCTACCTAGATGGAAAATTGTTCATTTAAATTACTACACTACAGAATATGATATAATATTGTTATTCTTTATAGTGTATTTATAAAAATAATTTTAGCATAAAAATATCAGCACTGTAGAAATTTTAATTTCTTTTCTCCAAGTTCAAATAAAGTACAAAACTTTTAAAGCAGGAATAGCTCTACTTCAGGGCAAATTGATATTTAAAGCGGGATTTACACTATTTTATTACTTCAAAGCACACCATCTTTACTACACAGAAACGTTTGCAAGGAAATGCTACTGTTCAATTCCCCACTACTCCTCCTTGGAATATAGACTTGGAGTTCAGTGAAAGATCTCATTCAATAATTGAGATTCTGTGAACAGCAGTGGTAAAACTTCAGTTGACTTTAGGATTTCAGGATCAGGCCCTGGCTGCTTCAGCTTTTTAACATTTACGTCACCAAAAGCATATGCCACTGTATTTTTTCAATAAGTAGTGTAAAGCTGGTAACATATTTTGTTTCCTTTGCTTCCAATTACATCACATTTCTTTTCAAAACATTCAAGTAACAACACTCCCTATAAAAGTACTCAGTGATAAACCAAGAAGTCCACAAAAATAAATGAAAATTTGAGGGTTTACAGCCATAGTGAAACCATTTAATAAGATGGATTAACCCAATTTTATTTTTGAGCCCTTCAAACAATGAATAGTCTTGTAAGATATAATTGCCACTGGATGACATAACCACAAAAAAGGATAACATACTTTGGACTGTCTGGCAGGTTTGGAAGATTATCTTTTCTAATGTAAACCTCTAGACAAATCTCAGCAGCAGTAAATCTAATAAACTTTACTAAGACCTTTAACTCATTCTTGTGCTTTCACTTAACTTTAAAATACATTTTTTAAAGCTTCCATGTATTTCTTAAAAAAAAAATAAATTTTACAATCCCTGGCTAACTCCAGGGTTTGTTATCTATTACCACAATGTGTGCTAACCAACATCCCCATCACACATTGTCAGAGCATAATGGGAAATTCCAAGTGAACATAAGAAACATATGACATTCCAGCAAACAGGTGAATAACCTGCCCCAAAGCAGTGCTGAAACATAAAGCAGTACGCACATTTGAACATCTCTGTTAACTGAAACTCCTCTGAATACCCTCAGAAATTTGCATGTATGGCTAAGAGTAATTTTACCATAATCCATACCGAAGTAGTCAACTTCTCTGCAAAACCTGCCTCAGTCACAGTTAGTCAAGGTTAGCAACAGAAGTGTCCACTTACACGTAAAACTGATTATACTACCAGAGGCTGTTGTAAAAACATTATCTGTAAAGCTGTTTGCACACACAATACACACAAAGACATTGACGGAGTGGGTTTTTATATCCCTGCAGTAATGTATTTGTAACACTGCAGGAAAAGATACATACATGGTTTAGTAACCCTTACCTTGCCCTCTGCACATCCAGATGGCTCGTCCACCTCCTCCTCCTGTGCTTTCTGCTTTCCACAAGAAGAACTAAGCAGAAGATTAATAAAAGGAGTTTTGCAAAGTAAGGCATCTTGCTGGAACTGGGAGCCGGGCACTCTGCACTCCAGTGACCTCGTGCAGTACAAGTCCCCCCGGGCTTAAACATTGAATCAACTCTACTGGTGTGTGGCGTTGGTCAGCGATCAGCGGCAGAAATGCTGCGTTCCCGGCGTGATGCATTCGACAAGCTCTCAGGGGCTTCACGTTCAGAGCTTTTCCCTCATCACCACTTAATGATTGGCCATTACTCACCAAGTTTGCCTCACTGAACATTTCCACTGGGTCCTAAAGGATACTTACTAAAGCCATTATATAAAATCCCGCAATTCTGCACGCCGGCTTTTTGCTCAATCCCCTAATCTCAGTGCTATCCTCCTGCCAGACTGTAAAACCAGGCTGTCCCTTTTCATTAGGCTTTCTACATTTTTTGATCCTCTGTACGGCATCTTTTTCAACTGGTAACTGCCTGTGCCGCGTTTCAGACATGTATCTCATTGTAAAATGTATGTATTTTAACGGATTTAGGGCAGCTGAGGTTTTATTTTCTGTCTGGCTCTTCATGTTGTTGAAGACAGAATATGAGCTACTTCCTCTTAAAAAGCTGATTTTATTTACTGCTAACTTAAAAGGAAAATTAAAACAGTAGCTCCCAATCTATACATGCAATTGCCTTTACATAAACCAAGTCACCAATATTTTTTTTTTCCAAAAGGAATTTGCATAATCAGGCATTTTAACTTTTTATCAAAGATCAAAACTAAAAATAAAAGCAGCTATTTCTTCAATCACAACAAAGAGGCTGTCTCCAAAACCCATTCAAGGCGCATTTCCTCAGAGCCCAGTCACAGGGCAATGCTGATTTGGCCTCTCCGTGCAACACTGGGCTGCGCTAACAACAGCCGGTGTGTGCTACTCGTACGGGGGCAGAAGTCTGCTTGGCACAGCAGGGATTCTGCAGGACAAGAAAAGCACATTCAGAGCAAAGGCTCCAGAGGAGCAAGTGACTCAAAACCCAGCAGAACAGTCTTGTGGGTCAGACCTCTTCCAGAACTCTCCTCTGTGAGCCCACGTTTGCAGGACTTGAATGTACATGGATTCAAGCACCAAACCAACGAGGAAACAGTGCTTCTATTTTAGAGGCTACAAGATCTGAACAGGCTTTTTAGGGTTTTGGTGTGGGTTTTTTGTGTATTGCCTTTTGCTTGTTTTTATTTAATTTCTAATGAAATAGACAAATTAGGTAAAAAGATGTTAATACATTGACATCAAATTGGTCTGCAGCAGAAAATCTAACTGCTGAACAAATACCTACTACTTTTTTCTGAATTTCTTACAAAAGTTATTTTTTTCACCTTTTTTCCCTTATATCTGCAAACAAGAATATATCTGCAACAATACAGAGAAATGCTAGAAGACTCAGATTTTGGTTTTCTTCTAAATTTACACATCTCCCTTATACACAAAATAGGTTTTCCTTATTTTATAAGTTGTGATAGCTACTTTAATGTTGCAAAACAGTAACGTTTACTATAGTTGACAAAATTTAGGAAAGCTCTAGGCAGCTTCATAAATACTTGCTGAAAAACAGGATGAGAATCTCACTTAAGTCAGTGCTATTATGTTTGATAGCAACAAAATGAAAGCTAGCTAAAATTCCTTGTCTTTGAAATAAACATGCTGAACAATAATTTGAACAACAATACAAGGGGAATATTATCCCACTTTCTTCTACTTCAGGATTTAAACAAAGAGGAAACTTCTCAAAACCCTGCCAATTGTAGGTCTACTGCTTGTATATGCCTTTTCATAGTATTAATAAATATTACCAGGGACTTATATTAAGTAGATCACTGGGTCCAAAATATTGATTTTAGGTTAAAAATAGAAAACAACAAAAAAGAACACATTGAACCCCCCCCCCCAAAAAAAAAATAAAAAAAGAAGAAAATCAACCAACCAAAAGAAACTCCATAACAAAAACACTATCAACCAGAAAAATGCTCAGACAAACAAGAAACAAACTGCCATCTGATACTTGAAACATATCCAAAGACTGGCTTGAAACTTTATTACTAGCAGGACTGTAATAAATACTTCTCTTAAGCTTGTTCATATATATGAGAATTTATGTATAATAAGGTTTAAATTTTCTTTAGTAAATAAAACCACATATGAAACATTCAGTTCAACACATTATGTATATTTCTGGTATAATTAAAAGACAACAGCTCTGGGTAAATAATTATATTACATATTTATAACTATTGCAAGAATAGACATGTTTTGCATAATCTTCAAATTTTAAAAACAAGATATACAATTGAAAGTACTAGAAGAGGACATTCATATCTTTCAAAAGATTATTCAATCTTTCTTCCAAAAAATAAAAATCAAAATAATGCAAATAGTTTTCTGGCACCTACTTTCCTCACACAATCCTTTCCCCCTTCCACACACACAAAGCAGCATCACAACCAGTTTGTGTGTGTTTCACCTCTGGAAATGTGTCATAGCAAATAAAAGTGGTTACAAAATTGTACTCCTTCTAAATTAAAGAGTTCACCAGACACAAACATATAGTAGTGTTTCATTTTCCAATGTCAAATCTTATACTAACTTAGATGGGGTACTTATATGGGCATTTATGCCCCATAAAAATTTAATCAACCATTTTTTAAAAATCACCTTTTTCTAGTTTATAAATTACTCAAATTTAGTCCCATCCCAAGTGCCTTAATTCCTAATATTCCACTGCACTGTTTCTCCAAGTATCTAGTGGGCACTCAATTAAAACTCACACCTTACATGTCCAGCTTCAGTTTTCTTACAAGCAATGTATCCGTAGGTAAATTAACATTCATAAGGATTTAAGCGTAAATACAAAAAGTAATCTTTGTAAACAGTTCTCATGTCATAGCCAATACAGAATGTTCAGTGAAGCAGTCAAGTCACTGCTGTTAGGACAAACAACCTTATAATTCAAACACATACTCGTTAGCCAAACATATTCTACGAAATATGAGAGCTGCCAGGGCAAAGGTCAGCAGGACAATGAGCACAGTCGACCCCGTGTGGTTGGTGTTGACTCTCGGCTGCTGTGCCCGGTTGAAGTCGGTTGAAGTTGGGGCCCGTCTCTGGCTCTGCTGCTGCGCACGGCGCTGCCGAGGACTCATCGAGGTGGTGGTGCTGGACACGGCTGGAGCACGCTCCTGGCCAGCTGCAGCACCGCTATTCTGAGTTTCAGACTAAAAAAGAAAGGTTGAGAGCCGTCAGACAATACAGTATGTAAGATTAGCAAGAGATAAAATCGTAAGGACTAAAATGTGCCATTCAGATAACTGTTCATAGATGTCACTAATAGTTACAAGACTGTTACAGCTGGTTGTTTCTATCCATACACTATCCTGAGTAGAAGTATATTTCAAGCTGAAGATCAGCAGTTCTATAGACAAGAGAAGGCTGAAGGAAGTCTGTCAAACCATATCTGTGTTAGAGATTGCAAGTATCTTTGTCTAGGATTTGTTTTAACTCCTTACTGTTCAAGAAATCTTTAAAAATCCTCTGGATAGTTAAATCTCTGAGGATTTGCAATGTCACCTATACTGAAGGGGAAACAAGATGGGGAAGCCAAAAGAAGGATGGAGAGAAGTCCAAGAACTGCAATTAAGCAATGCTGCAGTGTTTCCTGTGGACAGCTGGGTCCAGAAGTCTGTTCTGATCATCACCACTGAAAACACAAAACAAAAATCCTAACCACAAACCAGCGACCTACCGGTCCCAGTGTGTTCCCTAGCACAGTGCGTGTGCAGGCACTTACCTATTGCCCTCTACTGGTCAAACTCGGTCTGACATTAAAAGTACTCAAAAATAAGCTTGGGCAAATGATGTTCTGCTCATAAGAATTTTATGCTGAAGAAAACAAGTCTCAATCTCATGAACTAGAAAATATGACATCGGATCTTCCACCAGACTAATCCTGCCTGCAATACTAAAAAGTTCAAACTTCCAACATTTAATATTAAGAACAGTGATACAGCAGAGTCATTAGAAATAAGCATTTTGACAAGGTTCAATAAAGCTCTGAAAAAAACCTGCAGGTTTTTAAATTTTTAAGTCTTATTTTCAGCCCTTAGAAAATAATGTTGTTTTTTTTTTTAAGAAAATTGCTTTACTTAAAGCAATTTGAAGCCATTTTCCAGAGTTAGCTTTCTCCCACTTTCCTTCTAAAAGATTATTATTACAGCAGGTAAAACTAGAATTCTGGACATTTTAGATTTGTTTCCAAAGCCTTTTAATGGACACAATATCCATAACCTTAAGCATCGCTTCAGCCATCTACTACATCCATTAAAGATTACCTTTCCACATGACCAAATAGGGAATGCCCTCAACTGCTTATCAGGTTTGACAATCCACAAGACAGTCAATAATGCTTGGTCTTGTGACTTTGTGTGTGGACAAATAATTCAAAATTTTCACCTAGTCGATGATTTGTTTTGCCCAGGGAAGAGGCCTTCCATTCCTACCTCCTCATCAGTAGTATTTCCCACTGTTTATCACTGGCAAGGAAGTACTGATGCAATTACTTGCCACATTTGACAGCTAGCCTGTTTACACAGGCGTCTTGCCTAAATAAGCGAAGCAGCTTGGGTAGCTTCAAAGAAAAATGTTTTTAAAATATACATTTTATCAGCAGAGACAGCCAAGAATACCACAAGCAGCCTGTCATGATTTCCAGTACACTGCAGAAGTAATTCTGCTTCTCACTTGAAAGCTCCTTATGCCAAGGAAAATAAAGTCTTGGGGAAGCCAAGTATTTGAAGAATGAAGTTCCTAGATTTGTCTACACTGCCATCATCCAGAAGGTGAGAGGGAGAGAAGTGAATTCAGGACACAAGAACTACCCAATCAATAAGCAGTGTTTCTCTTCTTCAGTTTTTAAAGATACAAAGAAGTCTAGCAATATTCCTAATCCTTCATCCTACTAACAAAATTAACTAGCACTGACTGTCACATGCATCTCAATACTGCAAAACTTAAATTTAAAAATAAAACAGAAAGGCCCTGTTCTGAACAGAACAAGGTGTCATACACTGACATGAACAGATCTGTGATTCAAGAGAAATCTCACTTAGAATTTCAAGGCTTTTAAGGTATTTTTCTGAGGAAATTACAGATGGATTGGGACAGCAGCAGACCAACGCTTCACCCAAAGCTCAGCTAATGCACCACCTTGGGATTCCCAACATTATCAATGGCCAACTATTACCAGACATGCAGAAGAAAGCAGTGATCATGACCCAGTATAAATTTGGGTCCAGGTGCTACAGTATCTTAAATAATAGATATAGATAAGACATAGGTAAGATAGACTATTTTGTTTGTTTGAAGACTTAATCATTAAGAATCCCAAAAGTGGCAGATGGCTGCACTATAAAAAAAATTAAAAAATCACAATCATCTACTCTTCAACTTAATGGCAAGCCTTTGAACTCTTCATAAGAACATATTATAAGATTTTTAGACTAACACAACACCTCACGTGACACAATTTCCATTGCTTCTGCCAAACCATACTGGAAATGTGGATGAGACTAAAAATGGAAATATTCAATAATAATTATATTTTAGGCATATTTAGCATCTGATCTTTACAGACATGTAATACATGTCACATTATTACATACTATTTATATTACAATGTGTCATATTATTTCCGAAGCTTCTGAAGCTGTTAGGACTGATAGAAAGCTTTGCTCCAAGGACATCTGAACAATTATTTGATGAATAAGCTATTTCAGTAAAATGTATTTATATCAGAACTAACAAAAACTTATATCATCTAACAAAATGCAAGTAAGGAAATCTATATCATGTTCAGTCTACTGAAGAATGGTAGAATTCATTGCATCCATTATATCTCCAGGCCATTATTTTAAAAATTTTTATCAGAATACTAGATGAATTAAATCATCATCTTAGAAATTATGTTTAAAAAATACAGCAAACTCAGAAACTTAGAATCATATAAATCCTCTGGGTTACTGAAACCTCTTTCACTTATACTAACAGTCTGTGGAGAGATGCAGAAATCAGGATAGGTGAAATACTTGTCTGTACAACTTTCAACTGAAGAAATGCTGCAGTTTGACACAGCATGGCTTAATGGCTAATGAAAAATGTCTATTTCTAATGAATCAAAGTTGGGCCAAGAACTCTCAGCTGTCAAGACATTTAAAATGGTTGCTGTAGTATTACGAAACTCAGGCATCACTTAACAGAAATAAAGGGAAACACTTTTTACCAATATATCATTCAGAATTTATGATTAAAGGTAAGGGCTTTTATATATCTTACACATTAGAAGACAGCCTCATTTTCTGACAGAAGCCTCCATCAGCTTAAGAGTAGCTGGATTCAGTTACCCTGTTTATTCTATCACCTCTCAATGTTTCATCCAGCCACTATTATCAGTGCAGATCACTACTATAGGATATTGTTTAGTAACAGGTGTTAATAACTGAGGCTTAATGTATTCCCAAGTTATCAGAAAACAGCCTAGCTACAGTTTTATCTTGTTACTTAATAAAGCTCATCAAGCATCAACTTTATTCATTAGCTATAAACCCCAAGGTGGGACATCATTCCTTATCAATACACCAGATGTACTGCTACAGGTTTGTTGGGAGTTCAGACACCCATAATCCACACAGATTTAGCCAGTGCAGTCAGGGGAAGATGGAGAAATGCAGCTTACCAGCCTCTGCTGCTGAGTAAATTGCAGCACTCTCCAGCCTCTAGCAACAAGTCCTACAGATCAGTTTTGGTAGGCAACCACTGGACCCCCGTCCAACCTGAGCATCTATAATATATTCCTTCAAAAACATTGTTCTGCTCAGATGTGGAAGGATTTCACCTTAATACTATGGGCAATTACTTTTATCAAACTTCTAGCAGCAGTACCTTGCTTGCACTTTGAATACTCAAACAAGAATAATGTACCATTACTTTGCCTTGAATAGACATCAACAACTACTACAAATAATAATATTTTTTAAAAATAGTATTGTCAGAAGTAGTCTAGTCAGAGGTATTCTCTGCACGGGGTTCAGACCCCTCAGAAGTACTATGCTGCATAATGCCTTGTTTTATTAATGCTAAAGACTGCTCTCTGTAGCTCTGTATCCTTTTATAAAAGTTGATGTGGCAGCATTTTCCAGAGCAGCATTGCTTGTTTCCTTGTTCTTATGCTGTTGTTCTCTTTGCCTTGCACCTGGCAAACCTTGATAACGTTGAGACAAGTTCTCTTGGGAAACAGCTCTCACTGGCATGAGAACCAATCTCCTCCCCTCCTTCAAAGATCAGTCGTTTAAAGGCTGGATAAATATTCTCTAATAATACAGGCACATAAAACTTAACAGCCAATGTGCAACATCTGCATCAGTGTTGCACACTCCAGTCAGTACTAACAGGACAGTGAATGGAAACTACTACTGCTGGTCTAGCAAAAAGACAACAGAAGGTGGGGAGGAAGGGAAGTGACCTGGAAGATGTGGTCATGCAGGGAAAGCCTGGAAGTCAAGAGCTCTGAGTGCACCTCTCCCACAGCACAAACACATCCAGGCAGCAATTATACAGTAAGTATTTTCAAAGGGCAACAATCTGTAAGACTGAAGTACTGAGTAACACAATGACAGCCAAAACATAAACAACAGTTTCAAACTGGGTTTTGAAATCTGAAAAACATATGCTTAATGGAAATACTGTGAGACTCGGTCCTTCTTTAGTCAGTGAGGCTATAACCCTCTCCCTAGGTAAAAGCTGACAGAAGGGAGAGCTAACAGAACTTAATAAAGCAGAATTAGGTCTTTACACAACAAGAACTCAATAAACTGATTTTACACACACAAGAAACCCAGCTGAGTAGAAAAGATCTGAGGTTTACATGGGTACTCTTTCACACCTCTAAGCAGATCAAGGCCTAGATTGCCCTACTTTGAAAATACTTCTATTACCTTTCACATGAATAAGAACACAAAAATAGCAAGCTCAAATTCCTTAAAATAGTCTTTCCTGTTACACATTTCTTTCTTCCACAGTGTGGCTATTTTCCACTACTGAATGGCTCCAGATAATTCCTAAGACTCAAAATGTGACAGTTCAGAAACACAGGTGTTGGCTCAAACTAAAACTAACAACCCTGAATATTAGTTCAATTCCTTAAAACATGAACTCACTTATCATTTACAGTTAATCACATATATGAGTATTTTTATATTTTAAATTTACATACATTTATATGCTTATATGTTTAAAGGTCTCATTTCCCATGGGAATTTTCTGAAAATTAAATTAATCATTAATTATTAAATCAGTATAACTGATAAAAAACAATTTTCTTAAAAATATGATTAATTTTAAAGTGCCTCTCCTCAAGAAAATGCCAGCAATGCCTTGGTGTATCAGCTCTTTCTACTATATTAGCCAGGATTAGTAGTAAGAAGAATATAATAAAATGGTTTATTAAATCCTGAACAATCTAGAAAAACGCTTATTGTGGGGGAAAAATTATGCTATTAGCATGTTTGTATTTCTACATAGCTTGAAAATATATTACAAACACACAACAGATGTTATTGGGCATGTTGTAGGTTTTTTAACCAGTCTGCAGCCCCATCCTCTCTAAAAAAGGCAGCTTAGCTGGGATTTGCCTGCAATTTATCAGTGAATTTAGATTGCATTTGCAACAGTCATAACAGCAGCTGCCTTGGCCCATCACCAGACCTCAGCCATTTCTGAAACCTTTATGTAAGCCCTACACCTAGCAGTATTAAAACGTGTCATATTTCAAATGGTAAGAATATTTTAGACTTACTTAAGAGGTTGTAAAACCCAAGAACATAGTACTGATTAATATTTAAAAGTTACAGGTTATCATTGAAACATTTTTTGCCTCTGGCTAAGAATTCTGTAGAAAAAACCTTGTGCTACATTATGCAGATAACAACTTTTCAGATACCATAAAGTTTTAATGAACACTTAATGTAATTAAAGGAAACACTGGGAAGAACTGCTAAAGGAACAATATTTATTGTTTTAAGAGAAGGCAGTGGTTGCTATTTCTAAAAATGATTCAGCATACTATTTGCTAATAGATTTTATAAAAAAGTATGCAGGAATTTCAGAATAAATATGTGAACTACATACTTTATTCAGGACTCCAATCAGCTTAAGAGGACCAATTTCATGTTCAGACTATGCCCAATAAAGCTCAAAGGTGGACCATACCATTGCAGTTGGTGGATCTGGGAACGCTCTAGCTGCGCTATCCTGCTGGGGCTCGCGTGAGGCAGCAGAGTGGTTCAGTCCTGATGTGTTTGAGGGTCCAGCATCAGACCTCCTGGATGAATTGACCTCTGCCTATAAGAAGCACATATATACACTTCACATACAAGATCAAAATTGCTCCAAAACAATTTGGCTTATTTTGAAATGTGTATTTTATTGTAGAGAATGAGGCTTACCAAAATGTAATAATCAGGTGTGCCAGTTGCATTTCAATCACACAGTAACAAGTTTAAGAAATTTTCATTCTTTAAAAATAAGGCTGCAAATGTGCAAACAAAGGTTTAAAAAACTATTTTGTGTGCACATAACAGATACAATGTTCAAAAAAAGCACAGATGTAGAGAGCAAAAAATAAAATCCTTTAGAAATCCAGGACATTATGCCAGAATAACACAATTTTTTTTGCATGTCTTTAAGACAATTCTTACCTCCTGTTGATAAAAGTGAAGTAGCATAGCCTGCTCCCCCACAGGACTAAGGAGCTTCTCATGAGTGCCAATGTAATGTGGTTCCAGTACCAAAGTTGCCTCATAGACAGAGTGGGCATATATGCATGACACAACACTGGGCTGCATATCCATACCAGTGTCCAGTATTTAAATTTCAGCACAGAGTAACAGAAAAAATACAAGTATTGTAATACTGCTTTCATATACATTTACATAATGTCTACTATGCATTATTTCCCAGAATTTAGGTTTCATGCTTAGGAAATCTGAGACAAGAGATCAGTAGGGACACACAGAGGAACACAAACTCCAGTATATACCAGCAATAATCTCTTGGGAATGGAAAAGGATATACCATCATAGTGCTGAACTGAAATACTTTTAAAATTTACACATGTCAAAAAAAATATGTAATGACCAGATCAGTTTTTATCAGTAAGCAAGTCACCTCCTAAATCATGTGTTTAGATCCCAATTTATTACAAAGACGACAGTTTCAAGTCTAGTGACTGTCTTCAAATGCAGACTTAAGTAGTGGTGGTAGTAGTAGCAAGAAATACAAACGGTGTATTAGAAAACAACCTGTTACGGTGATAACAAACTGGTAAGATCACAGTATAGTAGTCTTTCATGATACTATTTAGTGTGAGGAAATTAAGTTCACTGTCTCTTTATGTGTATCACCTCAAGAGAACCCAAAAAATACGGCACCAAAACAATCTGGAGATGGATTTAACACTTGAAAACTTAGAATCTGGCAACACTGCTTTCCCTTTGCACTTGACTATTATGAACTATAATATTAGACAGGAAAAGTTACTATTCAAATATGGATCAACACAGAATTATGAAACATTTAAACTGGAATGGACCTCTAGATGTCCCTGGTCCAACTCTCTCCAGAGTCATGTCCAGACTAATTCTGAGCATCTCCAAAGCTGGGGGTTCCAGAGTCTCTCTGGGTAGTCTGCTCCAGCAATTGACAACACTTGGGGTGAATCTTTGTTTCCTATATCCAATTGTAAGATCCCCAGAACCTGTGAGTACTGATTTTCATACTCCTGCTTCCTCCAAGATGAGCTCATTTCATCTTTAATCTCTATAAAGCAGAAATAAACGTGCATTTGATTTACTTTGGTTTATGAAAATACTGTCTGTTATCTAGACTGAAGTCAGACTAACATTCAAAAAATGCCAACATATTTGAACATAATGAGGATGAGCAGAGAATTAATTTTACTGAAAAATATGCCTTGTGATGGCAAGATGAAGGTAAACCATGCTGTTTTACAGTGATACATATGCTATTAGTAATTTATTTTTCTTTTCTCTTTTCCCTTTTCTAAGCAAAATGGAATTTCTGTTATAACATCTTAAATGCAGAAAAGTATTTGTAAACCAATATAAAACTGCTACAAAATATAATTTACTATTAAAACAGACAGGAACAAATGTGGATGCTCACAGAAGCAGGAAAATCGTAATGAGGTGTGTTGGGGTTCCCGCCCCGAATTTCATATTCCTATCTCAATACCCCACAGAGTTTTTTAAAAAGTTACCATCTTGTTTAAAGCTGATAAGAAACACAGTAACCATGGGATCATCTACACATAGTTAGGAGAACTCTTATTTAAGGATGACGCTAATGCAGAGATTGCTAGTATGTTTCCTAGTAGAGAGACTCTCAAAATACACATTCAATCAGCAATCTGATGTTAAATCTTACCCCATAAATTGACATGAAATGTATCCAAATGATTAAAAACGTCTTTATTTTCTGCTAGTAATTCATACTATTAGTTTATTACAAACACATCAATTGAACACCTCATCTTAACACCAAACAGGTAAGAAAGTCAAGCAAAGCAGAGAAGCAGGAAGCTTAAACTCCAACCCCTAAAATGTGATTTGAGAAGGGTAGAAAAATGCAACCAGAGGACAGAACTGATTTACCTTATTAAAAAAAAACCCCAAAACAACAAAAACCCACAATGGATGGTAAAAGGCTGTAGAAACCTAAGACTTTTGTACATTTTTTCCCCTGACAAGTGCTTGCTCTTAGGGGGTGGTGTCAAGTATATAGATACATAGAAAGCATCAATATTCTTTAAAGACTGATGTCTTTAACTCTTTAATTTTAAAACTGAAAAAGGTATGAAATGTAAGTTATGAGTTCTTTCTCTCTAAAGAAACTCAAAACCAAACTCTGGTATTTCTAGAATTTCTTTGATCAAGATTAGCAGTTATTACATAAAAATCAATCCTACAATTTTAAACTCTCATATATTGTAAAAAAGCAAGGAAAAGGCAATCTGTTGTTTCTTCAAGTAGCTCATATTTCAAACTCTGTCCCTGTTTTTCTCATCTTTGTAAGATACTTGGAAATGTTTTTATCATGTTATGGCACAGGAATATGGATGTCCTGCAAAACTGGCAGGAATTCTCAAAGAAGACAATCTTTACCTTCATGCTGCACACAAAGAAAGAGTAGCCTTTAGGACACTACTAGAAGAACATGGGTGACAAAAGGGGACATAATGGCAGCCCTGACCTTAGTGAGGATGCGTTCTGCACTAATGCCACACTGTCGTAATGTAATCGTAGCTCCCTGCCCTCATGCACAGTAGTCTTCCTTAGTGGCTGATTTAAGAGTTTAGTGGAAAACCCAGTGAAAAACAACACTGTGCATGCAAGACATGCAATTCTCTAAGGAATGTATTTGTCTAAACAAACCTTGCTTTCACTGAAACACAAGCTAGAGAACACATTTTTCCGTCACAGCAACTTCCACACCAGAGTTCAACTTTCAGTATCTTCAGATAGTAGCAGAGTAGTTCAAAAGAATTTGCAACCATTTTTCAGTAGTAATATGTTTTATTCCTTCCATAAACCAAAAGGAAAAAAAAAAATCACAAAGGTAAAAAATTTAGGTTAGCTTTGCCCAAACTTTCCTCACACTCTTATGGTAAGACTAATTCTGGAAAATTTAATCAAGTTATTAGTGTCTGAAAATGTGGAAGTAAAAGTAACATAGGCAGTTTTTACCACAGTGGTCACCACTACAATTAAAACTAATCAATCAATGCTTGAAATACACAACAAATTTCAAGACATCCATTCTTATTTTTCTCTTTCAGACTGTACTGAGAAAACAGGCTTCCACGTAGCAATTTATGATGGTTTTCGGACATGATGAATGTTTCTGTGATTTACAAATTTTTCCTCAGTATTTTTTTTTCTAATTCTATACAAGAGAGATAAAAGCTTAAACAGTGACTTTACCTTGAAGCTAATTTGTCTGGCAAGCTCTTTAGCCTCCTTGTCCGCCTGGCTTGACACACTTCCAGATGTCAGTGGTAAGAGGGCTGTCTTCATAGATGTGCCACACATTTCACAACAGAAGTCTTGTGACCTGCCCACAAATTACATAGCTCAGAATAGCATGTTCTCAGTGTTCCTGTGTGCTTGTTTAAATAAACTATTTGCAGAACAATCCACAGAAAGACAAGTGGGGGCAAGGCCAGTAGCTTAGAAACACTTCCCTCTGCCTCAAATCACACTATCTTGAAAAAGTATGTTGAGAATTACCTCTATTACTAACACAAATTCTCTCATGTAATTTAGGAAAGTATTTACAACTGACCAAAATATCACTATTATTTATACTTTATTATTAATTTCTTACAATTAGAATACTTATATCAGCAGCAAATAAAAATTATAAATGATAAAGATTTAACTATCATTACAAATGTTATACTGGACCCAGGAGCTTGCACCTCCAATCCAGGAATTTCAGCTTCTTCAGAACATTACCTTCCCACATCATCTCTCTATGGGGCACACTGCAGGCGGTTCTCCAGGCCAGTGAGGAACCACAGAGACTTGACAGCACAGTATCAAGATCAACCCATCCCACAGACCCACTCCTGTTACTGAATGCCACTGAAAAGAGCCTGGCTCTGCCTTTTTTACAACTTCCTTTCATATAATCATATACATGGATATGATCCCCTGAACCTTTTCTTCTCCAGGCGGAACACTCCCAGCTCTTTTACTATTTCCATGTACAAAACATGTTCCAGCCCCTCAATCACCTTTGTGGCACTGCACTGAATTTGTTCCAGGATGTCCTTATCTTTCTTGTATTCTAATCTGATCACAGCCCCACCTGAACCCAGCATTTCTGATGTCTCACCAGTGCTGAGTACTGAAGAAGGATCACTTCCCTTGACCTGCTGGCAATGCTCCTACTCATGCTACCCAGCACACCATCAGCCTTCTTTGCTGCAAGGGCACACTGCTGCCTCGTGATCAGCTTAGTGACCACCAGAATCTTCCCTTCCCTTCCAAGCTCCCTTCTAGTCAGCTGGTGTTATTCATCTCCAGGGGCAGGACTTTTCTCTGACGTTCCTCCAGCCCACTGAGGCTCCTCTGGATGGCAGCACAGCTTTCTGGTGTATCAGGCACTGCTCCCAGTTTTGTATTACCAGCAAACTTGCTGAGAGTGCATCCTGTCCCAGTATCCAGGTCATTAATGACACTGACTGAATATCACTGGCACCAGGAATACACCAACAGTGACCAGGCCTGCAACTGGATTTAGCAGAACAGGCAGCTTAGCCAGTTCTTAATCCACCTTACTGTACCCACCTACCTAGACTGTACTTCATGACTGAGGATAAGGGAAAGGATACCAAAAGCCTTGCTGAAGTCCCTATAAACAACAACCACTGTCTTCCCTTTGTCCACTAAAGCTAATAATTTCATCACAGACACAAACCTAATCTTAAGTTAATTTCCTAAAGATCATTTAGAAGAAGTTGCTTCAGAATTTTGAAATAATTTCATTATTACTATTTCCTTAAAGACAATTATGCATTATTATTTTGGTTCTTTTCTCCCCCACTTAGTATCAAACTCCATCATACCCACTTCCTCTCCATGCTGCAATTAGTACTCTATCACAATGTTACTTGAATTTCAGACAAACCTCTAATATGACCACACAATGCTGGAAGGAATGGAGTGCTCTCAATATATTTTGACTGCAAGTTCCAAGTTTGCACAATATTCAGAGAAAAAAGTGACTACATACACAAGATATCAAACTTGTTTTATTTGGAATAAATGCAAGAGAACAGACTGAAGTAGCTTATTTTCTACTCAATGCATTATCCTAGAAGTGAGCGAATGTAAATGTACCTACAATAGCAAACTTAGCACTTACTTCTTTGCAAGAGCTCTTCTTTCTTCTGGTGTGTAATCTAGAGATCCAATTGCTCCTTCACCTTTGGTTGGCATGAATCCAATGATGGCTAGTAAAGCTGTTCTTACTAAAATGGGAAAACAGAGATATAAACAAAGTGGCAGAAATAACAGTTACATAATCTCATTCCACAATCAAGAAAGTTGCATTTCTGACTGCAAAACTTCTTTCTGCCAAGTCTGAATTTCCTACAAACAGCACTGGTTTGGAGTTGGGTTTTTTTTGGTACACTGCAAGGCTTTCTGAATTTTAACATCACACTGTAAACAAAGAAAAGGCCAGCAGCCGACAGAGAAGAAAAAATCAAGTGTCACAAAAATGTTGCATTAAGGTGAGCGTTCCACACTCTAAAAACAATTTAAAAAGGTAAAGCAGAACTAACATATAAAAAGGCAGGGGTGGGGGGGAAGGGGAGAAGGGGAGCAGGACAAGAGGAAGAAGATAAGGTTCACAGGGAATTCTTCTTTTTGCATCTGTTTTATATTAGACATTAATTTTGCAATTTATTGTACACATGCTCAGAGCTTTTCTTTTTTGCAAAGTATTGCAGAATTTGTTCCTTTTATGTCATCATAATAGGGGAAGGAGCTCACTTAAAATATTAATAACTGCTTTTAACAAAATTGTCATCTGAAGCATCTCTTTTGACAACATCTGTACTTGGAATTTGTTTTACAGAAGTAATTAAATTCAAGAATTCAGGACACTTTGCTAACAGATTTGGTAAATATATACCACATCAAAATAAGTACCACAGGAAAGAGACAGGATATTTGCAACTACTTAGAAACATAGTATTTTCTACTTCTTAAAAAAACATAAGAGATTTAAAAAAAGTTGAAGAGAGGCCCGCTAAAAAACTCCTAATATCTTACCAATAGATTTTAAAAGTGAAACTGATATAGAAATAATTGATGTACTGTACTCAGTAAAACTAAAATTACTTGAACATAAGCATATTGCCTTGGATGAACTGTGCCAGCTCTCAATTTCTGTGATAACAGTATTTTTAAAAATAAAGATAGAGAAGACTCATTTATTCTGAACTCAGACCACATTATCTTTCCTCTCAGCTCAGAACCACAGCATTAGAACTGAAAACTCCCCTCTATTAACATTCAAGCTGGCTTAGTGATCATGCAAAAACAGGGTAAAGTAACAGGCTTTATTTTGATAAGAACAATTTTAAACAAAACACACAAAGAACATTCTAAGAAGTCTGAAAATTCTTAATGCTCATGTATCCAAGTAAAGAAGAGCTTACCATCACCCCTCAGTTTCTAAGCCCTGGCATTTACTTAGTATAATTTCCAAATCATTCAATTTCACTCTTTTTATGACCTTACATTCGACAGATTGTCCTACAATTCTACACCCTCAAAATCTATCTCCTTTTCCACTATAAACATTCTTCATGAGTTGTTTTTTTTTAGTTTAAAGAACAAGTTGTTTGACAGGGGTAACGTTTTTCAAGGAATTGTTACTTACTACTCCACGAAGGCTGCCATGTTTCAGGATGATGCCCTGAGATGCTTAAACAAATTTTCTTTCCCACTTCAAACCTGCCATTTGCCTTGAAAGGAAAAGGGAGGATACAATAAAACATACTAGAAGTTAACTCTTGAGCTTTGGTAAAAGTTGCAAAAATCATGATCAAAAGAATTCCATATGCAAACAATATGTGACATTTATAAAGTTATACTGCCAACCTCACAAAATTGGCATTCAGCTTGCTGAACACAGAACACTGTCATCTTACTCTATTAATGCATAAAGAAAATCTTCTACAAAACTATGCACAAAGGAAGGCCTTTGCCCCAAACTACAGGTCTGCTTTCTTATATCTGAGCAATGTTTTCAACAGAAAGAGGACCCATGGAAGGGAACAGAAGGTTAGACAATCACATCAGCAACGTGATTTCTCCCAGAGGAAAGAACTTCCATTTATTAGGCATAAAGCTTCATACAATTAGAGATTACCAAAATCATCTTACAAAACTTTGAATCTTCAATTATACTATACTGTGCCACTGTTCTTACAAAGTAACAATATGTTAAATGCCAAGAATCTCTGTCTCTCTACCTGTGATAAAATTGATAACATAAAAAGGAACAACTAGTAAGCATGCCTACTTACCGTCAGCAAAATAATGCTGGGTGGTTTCATGGGGTATTCAGGTGGTAGCACAATTCGCCCATGATAAATCCCTCCATCAAAATCTGAATCTGGAGGACCTCTAACAGTGAAGTGCCATTCAAAAAGATTATCCTAAAATGGTCCCATCAATGGAAGAAGGGGGGGGGGGAAGAAAAGAAAGAAAAGAACAAAGAAAAAAAGAGTGGTCATCACAGAAATGGACGACTCAATGCCATTTTCTTGAATAAGAGCAGGCTGAAGAAACAGTACACAGGCAGAAGTTTTAAGAAGCCAAAATGAAATTGAGAGTTAAGAAAACACAGCACTAAGGATAAAGCGCTGTAGGTTTCTGGTAATTTACTTATGCAATAATTTGCCAAAACCCTCAAATTCATTATCCAAATTCCTTATACTAGCTGTATAAACTATGACCAGGGTTTTATTACCCAACAGATAGAAAACTGAGTCAATTAAGAGAAAACTGGATCTTTGCCTCAGTGAGCAATAATTTCTGGAGAACCAAGGGGAGACCTACACCAAGAAAGAACAGCCTCCCCAAAGCTCCTTCTGTGCCCAGTTCAACACAGGGATTTGACTCAAACCCTAGAGAATTCCTATTCTCCCTCCACCACCACCAACTTTGAAAGCGCTCCTGTGCCTTATTGCCCAACTTCGAAAGGTACAATTTGAAATCTAAAGTTTTATCGCCATTGGACATATAAATAACTTCTCTTGAAACATTTTCTCTTTGGGGCTTTGAGCTGCAATTTGTGTATCAGAACTTGTGCTGCCAACAACTTCCAAAATATTTACAAGCAGAACAACTACTGTTAGGACAGGAGCCCAAATGAGGCTTGCTGTCAGTGAATGAGATCCCTCAGCTAATGCTAAACACTGGTATTACAGCGTTGGGATGGCCCACCTAGCTACAGTTTTTCAAGTATAGGAGATAACTGTCAAGACTTCCAGCATTTCATCTGCCAGTGTTCTCTTCCCAGTGAGACATTGTTCTAATCCAGATATAAGATCTTCATGTAGGTTACAAATAATAACAAGAATTAAATCTCGTATTTCACCATAGGAAGGAGAAACAAGCTACAAATAAAAACTAGTAGACAATAAGGAATATTTTATAGCACCTAGGAACATGCATTATTATGTGAGCATGTTAAGCATGTTACACATTTCTGCAAACAGCTAAAAATCAAACCTCCCAACTGAATACCACAGAACACTGCCTTTTTTAACTAATCCAGTGAAATCAGAAGGGATTTCTGTTTAATATTCTAACCACCTCAGCCCAAAAACTTAACCAGGTGTTTAGACAATAAGCTACTCCTTAAGTAAAATCCCTCTTTCTTACAATGCATCCAGAATTGCACACATTTATGTTTTTCACATGTTTTCTTAAATGCAAAACATCAATCCTCAGGTATCACCTTAGGTTAAGTATTTCAATGAGCAACTCAGCAACTGAGCCAGATGTCAGGTTTGGTTACAAAAAGCTTGACTTAAATATTATTTCCATAGTCTTGGGAAAGAGATGGGGGAATAAACACACCCATGTTACAAAACTACTCAAGTGCAATATAAAACTGTTATTAAGTACTTTCACCAATAACTTGGAACTACAAGACCACTGAAGTTAAATTCTGCTGCTGATTTTCATCATAGGAAAAAAGAATGGTTCGCTATCATTTCAATACACACATTTTAAATATATATGCATTTTAGAGAAGTATATATTAATTAAGAGTATATGTGAATAAAACTGCATAATTACAAGCTCTTGCAAACATATAGAGAAACAAACCTCCAAAGGCTGTGCATGATAATGATCTGTAGGATCCTTCAGTTCTGCAGCCTCTTTCATCAAACGTTTGACAGCTGAAAAAGAAAGCATAAGACATGAAAATGAAGAAAATAACTTAATATGCATTGCACAGAAAAATACATAAAACATTTCTTGAAGAACTCTTTTCAGCCAACTAATCTTCTCCAGCATATTCCTGCTTCTTCACTGGAACTCATAATTCAAGACACTATATAATTACTTACAATGAATAAACCTTAAATGTGTTATACAAGCATAAAGTTATGAAAAATAAGTGCATGGTCACAAAGTTTCTCAACACTGAACACCCAGACTAAAGTAGTTTTATGTTAATAATTTGCACCTGACAGGAGGAAAAACATACCTATGATTAACAGTTTCAGACTACAAGATTTACAAGGCTAACAACATTGATATTTTATGATACAGGATGTGTGCATCTTTAACTGCTGAAAAGCTTTATCCTGACACCTCCCATGACAATTACATCACTACTCCCTTAGTTGATCAATGGGAGCTCAGAGTAACACCTGAGAGAAATCAACACACCACCAGTAAGAGGAGATGAAGTTTACATTTAGAGTTATTAGATTATATTAGATTTGAAAAGACATATCCCCAGCCAGAAAAATTTACCCAGGGCCTCTGCAGTTATAACCTGCCACTGAGTGTGAACATCCAGGTATTTTTCTATCATAAATTCAGGATAGTCATTAGTAACCTTCTCCAACCTTCCACTTCAGAAATACCAGCATCATCTGTATTTTCTGCATCTCCTTCCTGTGGCCACTTTTACAAGCTCTGTTACATCTCTTATACTTCAGGGGCCCTCAACTGCACTATACATTCACGTCTAATAGAAAACTCTAACCTCCCTGCAGAGTAATTTTCCTTCCAATCTACTGTGAAAAGTTATTTTCCTCCTTCACACTTTTGGACAGCTACAAACAATGGCTCAAAATCTGAGAATTTCACTTCTTACAATCCAAACAGAAAACCAATTATGTGGAAATTTGCTGCTGCCATAGGGAGGTGTCAATTAAACACCCTACAGATTCCACCAGATCACGTCACAGCTAGCAGCATTCAGACTCTGCTGAATAACAGGTTTTCTCTTTCATCTTCATTAAAGTTTACCAGTTCATTAGAGGGGAATAATAAGAAAAGCAGTCTGGACCCGAAAAGGCTTTGGAGCCAGCATTGCTTCACAGCCAACAAGGCTGGACACTTGCCTTTAGAAAGAGAGTGGCATGCACCAGGATGAGCTAGTTCAGGAGTGAGCACCCCATGAAGCAAAATGGTGACCATGAGAAAACAGATAATGTATGTAACAAAAACTATTAAATAAAGCCAGAGCAGTCATGGACAAGGCAGACAACTGTTACTGAGATTTCCCAGCTGAGAGACCAAGAAAGAAAAGAAATACATTCACCTATAACAGGATAATGTGCAGTCACCCATGTTCACCAAGGGAAAGCTATTAGAGCATAATACTATTCCACTCCTGAGGCACGAAACATAGCAAAAATTAATTTAGCACTTGTGTATCACAGAGATAATTTCCTTATAAGAAGTTTTCTGTATTAAGTAACCCAGGACATTTAAAAAATCTATCAGATTTTATCAGACCTAACTTCAGCCTTCCTTGAAGAGTTCAGAATATCTAAAGAGAGCCTACAAGCAAGATGGGAAAGGGACTTTTATAAGAGCATGTGGCAACAAGACAGGAGGAATGGCTTCAAACTGAAAGAGAGTAGACTCAGATTAGATATTAGGAAGAATTTCTTTCCTGTGAGGATGGTGAGGCGCTGGAAAAGTTATCCAGTGAAGTTGTGGATGCCCCATCCCTGGAAGCACTGAAGGTCAAGTTGGACAGACCTTTGAGCTGTGATCCAGCAGGAGGTGTCCCTGCCTGAGGCAGGGAGGCTGAACTACATGACCTTTAAAGATCCCTGCTAACCCAAACCATTTTGTCTTTCTCTTCCCACGTTGCTGAAAAATACCAACTGAGAGGCTTCAAAGAAAAGCCTGGAGCAGTAAAGGTTCATTCTGAGAATGTGTGATCCAGTGAAGAAAGCACAAAATTTGTTTCTTCTTTAAGCACTGCTGCAGTATTCATGAAACAGTTCCTCGTTTGGCTGCCAAAAACTGCAGTGAAAGAAACAAGTATAATTCACAAAGTGAATTATGCCTGCAACAAGTTATGGTATTTCAACCCACTTAAGTCACACTGAGTCACTGAGTAAACATTTGGCAATGGCAGTTCTGAAAAATCAGAACTGTTTGGGCCCATTTGAAATAAAGAATCACAGACTGTCAATAACGTCAAAGAGTATCGCTATTTCAGCCAAAACCAGAAAAGTCAAGATGCTGAATTTGCCTAAGACAGGTTTTAGAGACAAAATCAAGTTGTTTTTTAATATGACATAACCATCAGCCTGAAAAATAACCACACTTTCATAGATACACTCAGCAACACTTCATCAATATTCATGAAAATTAAATCCTGAGGAAATCAAGTTTCTGGACTAGATTACTGCAGTTTCCACCAAGCAGGAGATGTGGGAGCTCTCTACTGCTCTGTGGAGGAAAGACAGAATACTACAAGTCAGAGGCTCTGCCTGACAATCTGCCTCTTGTGTTACACTGAGCTTATCAAAATTTTCTGAAAAACAAAATACTGATATTAAAAATCTAAGAATAAAATTTAAAACCACCAGCTTGCTTTAGGATTGAGTGGTGGTGAAATAACAATTAATGATCAAAACTTGTACAACATATGCATATGTGATTTGTAGATTTATTTCTGCCCAAAACCAAGTCCAGTCAAATTCTACTTTGATCATCATTTACTTCAAGCTGCCCTGAAACTTGAGTTCACACAACTGCTTCTTTTGAATATATCTGCGGACCACATTCAACTACTCCTGCTATGTGCCCAGCCAGACAACTCTATACCTAGTGGCTGGGGAAACTTTCTGGACACAGAAAATGCAAGTGGTCACTCTTTGTAAACGTCACTGTAACTGCTTAAAGGGATGACAGGATTTGAACATTAGTGGTGTTTTCTTAGTAAATCATAATGCTTTTTCTTAAAAAAAAAAAAAAGTGTTTCTGTATGACAGTGTCTTCCTCAAGTGTGCAGCAACCTTTTCATTTTAAAATGAATTCTCAAACTTCAGCTTGAAATTTCAGTTCTACTGTTTGAAAAAGAAAGTACATAATGAACAGATAAATAATGGAATCCAGAAAAACTGGCATAAACTAGAGATCTCTCAATCTTTCAAGCTGATTTATCTAAGCTGGGAAAAGAAGAATAAAACAATCTGACAGCTTTTACTGCCTTGGCAAATGTTTCCTACCTTTTTATTTATGGCTGCTATTATTATTTTTTTCACTTTAAGCAAGATTTAGAGGCCTCCTCAGGAGAAATACAGAAGAAGTAGTAACTTTTTCCCTATGGCTCTGCTGACCAAAACAGCACAAGCAAGGATAAAATTTATTTACTGAATATAGGTTTTCCAATGAAAGTAAAACTCTCATAAAACCATTCATCTCACAGAAAAGTTTTATAACTACTCAGTCCACTTAAGCAATTAGTAAAACACAAGTCATCTTTGTTATACATTTTCTATTAATGAGGCTACTATCTACAATTAGGAAAAATATTAGACAGTAATGAGAGAAAAAAAATTTAAAATGAAATCACATAAACTATTTGAGACAAGCATCAAGTCCCTTCAATTACATGCATGTGTCATGGTTGACATTTTGGGAGGGTCTTCTCAAATCCAGCTGGTTTTGTTTTCTTTCTCCCTCCGCTTTATACCTGACCACTGAGCCAAGACAGCTTCACCCATGGCTGGTGTAACCATCGAGTGACTTCAGAGGTCACAGTGCAGTCACTCTGCATCACCAGTCTCCACAGCAGCCCAAAGTACCTGAGAGCCCAAACTGCATTGGCATTTAAAAGAAATTCTCATTTACTAAAGGGAATGTTTAAATTTCCTGTAAGGGAAAAATAACGGTGAATCACACTGTCAGTAGTTCCACTGCATAAAGAATGGATCACATCATTAAAAAAACCCATCAGGATTAGGTTTATGTGTAAAGTACCTAGAATTTCTTGTAAAATGACAACACTTGATGAGCTTTGACATTTTAAATAAAAAAAAAAGAGCAAACACTTTAAGTGGTATTGGTCATTGATGCATGTAAGAAAACATATTTAAAGCAAAGAGTTACAGTAGCTCTTTGATATGGAAAATAGTATTTTTTCAACGGTATTTTTTTTTCTGTACTATTTAGAGAATGGTTTATTAAATCTAAACATACAGCAGCTCTAATATGTTCACAGCAATCTGCATAGTGTCACTAGGACCTGTGTGTCACCTTGTGGATGTGATTCTCCTGGACAGCTTAGAACCTGTGAATGATGTGTGATCATTTGTGAACTAAAAATAATAGAAATAAATCCAAAACACAGCACTGAACTACCAACTAGGAAGAAAATTAACTCCATCCCAGACAAGACAAAGACATTCCCTTCCTTTGAGTTCTGCTACAAAATAAATGGAATCATTTGCCAAGAAACAGGCCAGCTGTTTTCCATCCTTAGGGTCTCAGATACATCCTTCCTTAAGACCCATAAGCCTCCTGAATATCTGCTTCACATCTTCACAGCCTCATGTACATTCTTTCACATGACCAACAAGCCTCCTGTACTCATATAAAGTACTAAAAACTACTAAAAAACAAAAAAAAACCTTTTAATTAGTCTTGTCTTGCTTTCCTCTCACCCTCAGAAACAGCCAGCCTTTAGTCCTCATTTCCCTCAGGGCAGCAGGAAGTACAGTACTCGTCTTGTAGTTGCAATTGAAAACAACTGTTCAGTCAACACAAAGGGAGGTAAAACTTAAAAAATGCAAGGTGCTTGTAGAACACAGCTAAGATCAAACAATGTCTTCAGCTTTAATAAATTTTTAACATCTGTTCAACTTTTTACTTTTAAACAATCCAGACTTACTTCATACACAGAAGGTACTAAGCAGCACAACAGCTACTGGCTATTTCCTATTAGTTCTGTTTTGTTAACAAAGAACTGAGGCATGCTTGTTGGCATGGAACACTTGTACGAAATATGCAGTGGAGAAAGAAGTACAGTTTGTAGGAGAAGCAGCAATCATATTGAAGATGACAGCTAAGAGGATTACAATCTCAGCATTGTTATGTTCCCTATGCCTCCAGGATCCCAAAGCAGTGCCCCGGGCAACAAATGCAGGACAGCACTGCCATGCTTCCCTCCAGGTGGTCTCCCTAGGCCTCCAGAGCCCTCACTAATCAAATTCTCGATGAGGTGATGGTCTGCTGAAAGCAAAACAAACTCTGACCCCCCAAAAATTAAAAAGCACAGTTGTTTGTGGGCTCTGTGTGAGGCACTCTAAGTAGTTGTTCATAATTCTTCAAGTGTCTGTGCTAATACCCAGTCAGACGCCTGGTCACAGCCTAAGAAAAAGCGAGACATTGTCACTACAAGAGCAGTGACTACAAGATTTAGTGTCTGATTTTACAGTAGGCTAAGGGTCACAGCTCTTGGGGGAAAAAAAAAAAGTAGAGAGATTATTCCAAGTATTATTCCAAGTCTTATAAATTTTAGAAAATAGGGATATTCCTGAGGCATGAAGAGGATGAAGTCTGTTCTTTAGTCAGCTGAGCTTTAATATTGATGGGAGAGGTTTATCAGCCATGTGGTAGCAGGCTGATATACATTGACTAATCCATTTTGAAATCCTAAGACAGAAAATAGCTTGCCCTTTTACAACTGCCAAAAATACACACAAAAATATGAAGCAACAGCTTACAAGGCTTTGCCTTATTGAAGCAATACAAAGAAGCCTAAAGTATGGAGTGTGACATTTCATCCCTTCCAAAATTAAATGTCTTTTTGGGAAGAAATAAAAAAGAAACTCAAGTTCATAGGTGGTGTGAGAAGACAGCATCAGGTGAATGCCCTAATGAGTCCTTGCTCTTACAGAGGGTAAGCAACAGGAGCTGCTTGGCCATCCCAGACTTCACTGGCCATGGCCTGTACCTATGGCAAACCAACATGGGCCAGAGTTGTGCTGCCTCTCACCAACAGACATGTGGTGTGCAGGGGAACAACTTGCTTCGTGTTGTGGAGAGTTACCATCTCTCAGATATGCTGGGATGAGCTAATTAGCTGTATGAACAGGGACAAGGAAGAAGATGAACACGTTACCTAGGAGCAATCAGCAGTAGGACAAAGATGTGTAGCAATATTGCTCTTTTCTGGTCTGCTTGAGAGCACTCAGAAAGTACAGCAATGGAGAGAACAACTGATCCACACTCATCAGTCTGGTCTAGCACATTCATGGAAGAGGGATCCAGGTATTAGCCACAGAGGCTCCTTCACAACTCTACAGAAGAATTTGGCTTAAAATAAAGATCAATAACGGCACATGTTTCTTTTAACAATATTTCCTATGTAAAATGTGTTTTCATCTACAACATTACATTAAAACAACTTATACTAAAACGGTTAGTAGGATTTGACCTTTTAAAAACTACTGACCAGACGAGGTCACCATTTGCAGTTTGCTCAAGTCCAAAAGCAGATTTCAACAGTAGAAGCCTCTTCTACAGGTACAAAATGATTACTTTTTCCGCTCTGTCTCAAGATAGCATGCTCCAAATCCCTAAAGCTGACCTAAAGGTTAGCAGCTTGGTTCTTCCTCTATTAAAGATAAAGCAACAACAAGGACAGCTACTCATTCAAAAGCCCTAGAGGGACTCAGCTCAGTTACTAAAGTAATCCCTTCAGTCCACAGATGACAGAACCCCTTGACATAGAAACTGTGGTAGACTTCTTTTTATGTATTTTGTATTTTAGTGCATTTACATAAATTAAAACCACCTTAATATTAGAATATTCTACAGTTCCATCGTAAGCCTGCAGTTGAATGGCAAGAGTAAGATACCACCGTTAAACTGCACATGTAACTGGAACAAGATAGGAATTTGTCAAACATACACAGAAACATGAAGTAATTGCATATGCTTATCTACCTGGTTAGCAAGTAAAGTGCCAGACTAAAAGCAGTGGCTATACATATCTACTGTCAACTCATTTTAATGGACAGCTGTTAAAGAAACAATATTTATTTAAAGCATTTGTTTATATTTATTCAACACCTTTTTGCCTGTCTGTTCACTGAATGATTTCAACATATCTTGACTATTGAAATCAAAGTTTTAAATCATTATAGAAATTTTTAAAAGTTATTTGTATAATTTACAAACTTTCACTATCTATATGGAAAGAAATAGTTTAATATATTAATATGTAACCAAAGATATTTAATTTGGAGAAATAATATTAAGCCATTGTATGAATTATTTATCTTTGCCACATAAAGTTCATTTTGCTATGGAGCAGCTGGTTCCAGCTGGTTTTCAGCACCAACAGGTGCTGAAAATCAATTCCAGTAAAGGTAATTTTCTCTTTAATATAGAGGGACAAGTAACAACAAAGAACACTTCTAAATTAAGCCACAAATATTTGTCCACTCCACCCAGATCCCAGGTGCTTGTCATACAGCACACCATCACTGTTTCCCATGACGTGGCAAACCACAAACAGTGGGCATGTTTGTGTGGCCTTATAAATTCACATATGCCACACATCCTGCATATCTCCCTAAAAAAAGTAATCCTTCCCGATATTTTAAATGACAACAAGTTCATAATTCGCTTAATGATCCTGCTTATCTTTCAGTTATGCAACTACACAACTTGGGTGTGACACTAAAGGACATAATTTTGCAGCAGACACATCATCCGCATGAGATATGTTTGTAAACAAGAGCGTCACTGACATTTTAAGGTACAGGTCATCATAACATTCAATTTCTCCCCACTTTTCATGCTGGTAACAGGACGGTATGATTAAAAAAATAAAGCCCCTATTCATCACAATAACATGAAGCTGATAATGCCTACTTCTCAACACTCGTTTAGGGGAAAGCAGGGGCAGGACAGCAACCCACACACAAACCCTACCAGCCCTTACAAGCTGCGAAAGAGGTTTTGCTTTGGCAGTGTCAGGCCTTCGGCTGTGCAAGCAGCTCCCGGGAGGTGAAGCCCTGGCACAGCCGGTCAGAGGCCGCTTCTCCAACACAGCCATACCGGGGGGACATGACTGTTTGCTTCCTAGGAATCAAAACCTTCCCTTCCAGCTCTGTTTCTCCACATCTCTTGAGGCGTCTCCCTCACTTCAAGGATGCAAAAGAAAACCCAGGAGTTATACGCATGAATTTTAACATGCAAACATGTGCAAACCAAACATGTGAACACAGACACGCAAGTAAATAGAGCCTGTACAGCAACACTTCTGCAAAACAAACTGACGCCACACAGGCCAAGTTACCCTTGGCAAGCCGTCCCCTCACACGCACCTATTCAGAGAGAAGGCGATGCCCGGGGCAACAGGGCACGGCCACCTGACTAAACATCCAAAGGTACGCTTCCACGAACCACCAACAATGCGTGGGCACACAGACACAGACCTGGCGGACAGGGTGTTGTGAACCGAAATGCAGCTCGGATGAAGGTTTCAACGCCATTGCACTGCGAAAGCGAACCGAACGCGGCCGGCCTCCGCCTGAACGCCGCCACCACCCCGGCGCAGGGATCCCACGGCCTCGGGCCCCGGCCCCTGGCCCTGCTTCCCGCCCCGGCCCCGGCCCCGGCCCCGGCCCCGGCCCCGAGCCCTCCGCGACCAGCGGCAGCCCCGAGGCGGGCACCCGTAAAGGCGCGACCACCGCCCGCGCCCGGCCCCACCGCCTACCCGGGCTCTTGAGGTTGTACCGGGCCTCCATGGCAGCGGGCACCGCTCGCTCCCTCCGCGGCGGCTCCGGCGGCGGGGGCAGGGGGCGGAGGAGGAAGGCCGGCCCCGGCCCAGCCCGCCTCGCCTCGGGACACTCCCCTGACGTGGCAGCGGCGGTGACAGCCCCGCCGGGGCCGCGGGGGGAGGCACCTGCCGCGGCGGCACCGCCCCGGGCCCGGCCCCGGAACCGCAGCCGGGAGGGGACGTGGTGCTGCGGCGTCCGGGCCGCGCTGGCTGCGTCGGTGGAAATGCCCCTTCTGTGTCCCGGCTCGGCTCCGCGCCGACCGCGGAGGTGATGGGGCGAGGTGCCTCCGGGTCTCGGTGGGTTTGAAAGCTGGGGGCTTGGAAAAGGGGCTTCCAGGACCCTACACACCCAACGCACTCCCCGCCCAACAGACTTCACTCTAAGACTTAGTAGCATCTTGTTGGTTTTCAGGATCATGAAATACTGAAATGGTGTCATATGTCAATTATTATTATTTTTGGCAAGAGTTACCAGAAAGAGCTCGACTTGATTGCCACCTTTTCCATACCACAGTGACAGACAGGTATTTACATCTACAACTGTTTCTCTTCCACCTTGTTATAGGTGTAATACACTTGTGATAGAACTTTTAAGAACATATAGCTCAGAGAATATATAAATTAAAGTGGTCAGAATCTCAGCAGTCTCCATTTTGTTTCAGTACAAGCTGTAAATAAGAAACAACCTCTTACGTACTTCAGCATAAGTTTGAAGTTTGTATCTGGCTCATATTGTCCCTAATTTCATCTGTGAAATGAATTGTTCTTAACTTCATGTTACTTTTATATTCTTCATAATCATCTTTTAAAAAATATTTTTTGTTTTGATGTGTCAGTTCCCTTTTCCCCACTTTTATTGAACAGCAATGGCAACAGTTATAAATAAAAACATTTGAGTAGGTACTTATTTTTCACCTCATCAAGTTCTCACTGTTACAAAATAATGTGTTAAGTCTTTCCTTTTACTGTTGCATGGTGATGTAGTAACAGCAATAAGAAAGCAACTTTACTTCTCCTGAGCAACTAGCAGATTTCCAAAGGGGCAAAGTAATTGTCCTTTTAACAGGACAAAGCACTATGGATAATATAAAGGGTCATTAATGTATAGAGATGGGAAAAGATGGCATCAGACCCTGTGGTTCCCTCTTACAATGAAAGCACCCTAAGGTACATTAAATGGCCAACAACTCTTGATGGCATTTCAGCATTTCTAGCTAAGAATGATCTGACCATTTGAAATGGTGAGTTGCAGGCACTGGCTGTTGTGTTCACAAACTATTTTGGTCATAAGTATGCCCCATCTTTCCTCGTCTTCTGGAGCCACCTTGCTGTGCAGATGGAGAAGGGCATTGGGACAATTTGTCACTAAATTGCGCCCTTCCCCAAAGTAGGAGAAAGGTATTTTCCATTCAGAAATCTGGATTTCAATGTAAAAAGAATCAATTTTAGTTGAAGATGGTTTTCTAAGTTGTATTATAACATGAATAGTATAAAATGGTAGTTCTTATGAGCTACTTAAGCATAATGCAGAGTTCAGCTTTGCTTCCTGGGCTCTGGCCTTTGACCCTTGGATGCACTTACAGTGACATTTTATATAGTTCGAGGAGGAAGCACCTGCAGTTAATGTGAAACTTGGGCTTTCAGCTAAAAAAAGATGACAGCTAAGCACTATTGAAAATGAGCTGAATAGACTTAAAGCAAGAGAAATACCCTGAAAGGAGGTTCACATTTTCCCCATTTAAGTAAGCTACAGAGCGACCTGGCTGGGAGCTGGGGGAATTGCCATGAGGCATTGTGCAGAAACAGCAGTACAAGAATGCTTTAGTTTTCAGATGTACTATTAGTTAAAAGTCAGAGCTGCAGAATGGGAATGCTGCCAGATGAAACTGCTGATTCCTGCAAGGTAGTCAGCATACAGTTAGAGATGTGGGGATTAATTCCCAACCCCACATGTCAGCAGCTGCTTGGGGCACATGAGGAGCTGGCACTGCAGAGCTCTTGCACAGTCAGTGTTGCCAGTCCAGAAGCAGCAGCCTCCTTCCTCTTCCTGCCTCTGGTTAAAAATACCCTTTGGATTTTTCATCTGCCTTTTGTTTAGACTTTTGCAGGAAGAAGCCATTTTGTACTAGAACTTGTGGGGTTTTAAAACCAGTCACCAAATATAGTAGCAAAATTGCAGTCAAATCCTACATGCTGGCAGCACTTCATGTAGCTTGTGTATCCTGTCATATGATCTAACTTGGTGAAAAAATAAACATGCTCAGCTGAAGCACTTAGAAACTGAAAGTTTGCCTGAACACTTTTCCAACAAAGATTTTGTTATTTAATGCTACACTGAATCTGTGCTGAAAGTTTTTACTCAAGTTATTTGTACTTTTTTCTCTAGTTATTTTTGCATGAAAACCCTGATAGATCCACCTAGCTTCAGAGCAAAGTATCATTTAGGCCCTTTTGGTGCAAAAAAAATATTACAAATTTAATGACAGTCAAAAGGTTTGATAAAAGGAATAATTTTTCAATTGAAGGTGTTTTTACTGTGAAAGAAAGGCCAAGTCAGAGTAAACATGCGAGCAGAAATCTGCTGAACACTAGCAGAGTATGGATACAGATTTCTGAGCTGATTCCTGAGGCTCACTTTATAGCTGATGGAGAGAACTGGGAGTTCCTTTTGCCTGGAATGGATGTTAGCTGTTCACCAAACAAACCATGCTTTAAAAGTTCCTGAATTTTTCAGTTATCTTCAAAGGGAGATTAAGCTAAGTCCTCTGTGTTCTAGACCACCCTAGTTAGGTATTTTTCTATGTATGTATGTATGTACAGCTGCATCTGATACACATAGCTCTCTATACCTGAGAGAAATGGATCCTGCATTTCCCCTCAGTTTAGAAGAATTACAAGAATTGCAGTCAATATAGCCTCTTATTGTTAACAGTAAGATCCTTGAAGAACTGATTTTAAAGGTTCAAGAAGGGAGCTCAGCCATTAGGAATGGGAATCAGAAAGGTCAACATGCAGAGTTGGGGAATGCACACTAAGAAGTATCCAGCAGGAGCCCACAAAGAGGGAGTTACTCCCAAAACCTCACATTTCTCTGGGAGGCAGAGTACCTGACTGACACAGGGGTTCAATTTTTGCACAAAGGTCTGATGCATCAGTGTTCGTTCTTACAAATCTCAGGGAATTATGCTAGGTAATGTGACACTGAACTACTATTTATTTCTCTGTGCAGGTCATGTAATTGTATGAGATGAGTGTGTAAATAGTTAGGTGATTACCTAAAGTCAGTTTAGAGTGGGGATTGTATGCTTTGTAGGCTGTCTTGTAAATTCAGCTACAAATTATTTATTCTAGAGAAGGTTTGAAATCACAGAAGCTTACGATAATACAGTAGTTCTTTGTACAGAACAATCACACCCTGCTTTTAGAAATTCACAAAATGTAGAAGGGTTTGCCTCATTTATTATGCTAGGCTTTCAATACAGACAGTTGGCTGCAGAATTAAACTCTTAATGGAATTAAGAAATCTAATATTCATATGTCTATATTGTCAATGGGAACAGATATGACTTACTTGCAAGAGAAATCATCATGGTACTCATGACTAATAGAGTCTCAGCTTTTAAAATCTTCTGTGTGAATTCAGACATCGGAAATCTGGATTCAACAAGTGCACCTCTTCCTCATCGATAAAAACAAGCAAGGCATTATGCACCTATGCCCTGTAGCAGTTGCACAGATGGATGGTCCCTCTCAGGAAAGCAATTACTGTCTGTTCTTCAAGCTTAGTTCTAAGGCAACCATCTCACAAAATAGGGGGCTTTGGCAGCTGACTTTTAATTAGCATTATTTCAGAAATGAAGAAAGGTAGTGGGGAAAGAAGTTACCATATTGCTTTAATTGTCTAAGCAAGCAAGTGCCTCATCTAGACCATTGATGCAGAGTTAGTGTGGACTAACAAGATGTTTCACAATGTGAAGTCAAAATAAAGGTACATATTTTTCACCTTTTCTTTGCTCCCTGAAGAATGAGGAGAGTCATGCCAGTTAGTTGACTCAGTCTTCTGGCATCATTGCTGTAATAGTTCAGATGGTTTCCTGGTTCAGAAGACATGTGCAAAGAACCAAGTCAAAGCTGAAGCTGTGTCCAAGTGACAGCTGTTCATGACTCTGAACCTCCCTGATTTAGTTACTCTATCTTTAGCAGCTACAGATAATGGCAGAAATTTTCTCTGGTGCATATTCTTCACCATGCAAATTGCAGAGCATACTGGATAGCTGGAGGCAGTTGCAAACTATCGAGATTAAGAAATATTTTGTTCCTGTGTCACTATTTAAAGAGAAAAGACTGGCCATAGTCTGTGACCCATGCAGCCAGTTTTTCACTATCTCTTTAGGGCTTCAGGCCCCAGGTTTTTTGTCACTTTTTCAGTTTGTGACTTCCTCTGCCTGCCCCTTCACTTTAACTGACTCCCATAAGCTTCCGTATGGGAGGGGAGCACCTGTCCTCACAGTTACACATCAGGCAGAGCCCAAGCAGTCAGGATTACGTCTGCTGGACTGCCATCAAATAGTCTTTCCACCCCATCCATTCCAAAACTGTTACTCATGACTTTAACATGCACTTGCATGTTCCTGCTTGCATACAGCTGCTTGTATACAGCTCTGACCAACTCAGCAATAGAAATAAAGGATTGGTGAGCAGGCTCTTAATTTAAAGCTCCCCAAAAAGCACTACACGACAATCTGTGTAAGCTTACTGTGTCATTAACCAAGAATATTGAGTTACCAGCTCTCTTCACCAGCCCTCTGTAGATATCTGGGACACACAGGAGTTTCTCGGTTGGTTAGTGGAAATCTGGGGCTTGATTCGATTGCACACACATAAGCATCTGATGCTGTCTGAGATATCCTAAGGTGCACCAGATATCCAAACAGAGCAGAAAGGTATGGGATACTGGTGCCATTCTGAACAAAGCAGCAGCACGAGGCCAGGTGAAGTGCCTAGAGTGCCTTCAAAGACACAAGGGATCCATGTGGACTAAAGCCCCAACCACAACAGTCAGGAGAGCCCAGGGAGTGGCTCTGCTGATCAAACACACCTACCCTCTGGCAAATTGCATTGCTCTCTGGGCTCCAGCTGACTGTACCAACCTGATCTCCACTGCCTGATACCAGGTCACTCTTTGCATTTTCAGCTGCTTGGGCTCCACAGCCCAGCCCTCCACAATCCCAGAACCTTGGTTTGGCACTCTCAGAGGAAGAGCTGTACAGCAGAGCCACACAAGGTAAGACAGACCCAGAGATGGAGGTAGGGCTATTGACACAGTCCAGGGAAAAGGCAGCAGTGTTAAAAATGTGTAAAATGCAGAAAAGAAAAGGCAGAGAGTCAAAGATGGCAGTTTGGTGACACTTGAGCCAAAGAATACTCATCTGTTGTCTTGCATGGGGAGGTGAGCATGTTAATGCTTAGCCTAGTAGCTTGCTACCTATATTAACCAATAAATTATTACTTTACACTGCTAAATTGTCTGTGTCTGCTTGTAAGCTTTTATTCCCATGCTGAAAGGTGTCTAACAAGGTGACTCATGGAGATGCAGGCTTCAGAAGCTACTGTTATTCTGAAAGAGAAATAACAGAAGCTAAAAACAATTGTACAGTCTGGTGTTGTCATAACTATTCAAATTACAGATTTATAGTTTGGATTTTTATGGGGACTATTAATGGTAGCAATATAAAAAGGGGAGGGAAGAAGGAAAGAACTTCTTCCATCCTGAGGAACTTTTATGAATGCATGTAGTTCATGGGAGCTGGAAGCTTTCATGGGAGAGGGTGTAGTCAGTAAAGCAGAAAGGCATTTATAATCTGTCAAGAGAGTACTAAATTTAAAGCCAATAATCAAGTTTCTGCATAATGGACTTTATGAAGAATGCAAAATTTGAATGACAACTGCTGCTTTATAGACAGAAAATGTGAAACTGAAATATGAAATTAAGTTACTGAAGGAACAGAGCTGGAAACAGTGCTGAGCAAGGGGAACAGGACTGGTGGGAGTGAGTTAATTTGTGTGTCTCTGCTGCAAAACTTGCATTCAGCTCTTAGGATATGAGACCAAGACAACATGATGAATGGCATACTGACAGTTCAAAGAAATTGAAGCAGCTGCAAAGGGAGTATTGAAAGAGAAGCAATTTGTGGATCAGATCATTTGGCTCACCAGAGGACAATTCAGTCACTGAATAGGGCATTATAGAGAAACAAAGTATTCCAGAGAATTCCAGAGAAGGTTCTGCTTCTCAGCACAGAGTTTGGAGACAAAGATGGTCCCAGGACCTTCTGATCTGGCACAACTGGATTTCCCAGAAGGCACACCTCTTCTCTGTGTATACTGCTTTGCAAAAGCAGTTGAAACAGGTTGCAATTCCCACAGCCCAGTTGCCTCTCCTTATCAAAGTAGCCTCAAACCCAGATGTAGATGTGCATAAGGGAGAATTCAATTCACAGCTGACTTAACCTCAGAACAAGCTGGAGTTGAATGATACCACTGCACAGGATGGTGGGGCTGCTAGAAACCCCAGAAGTGCTGCTGAAAGGTTTTAAGTTTATTGCTTCATCACTCCATCACTCCATTCAATTAAGCAGTTTATCAGCAGCACTAAGAGGAGCTCCAGCTGTAGAAGAGAGCTTGCAGCTCTAGTTGTGAAGGAGTCTGAAAGGACTACTGGCTCCCAAACTGTTCGATTATTGTTTTATCTGGATAACAGAAAGCTGAGGAAGCACTAGGCATGGGACTTAGGGTTTGTGAGGGAAGAAGGAAGGAGGCAGCCCAGTTTTGAGGACCAAGAATTTGCAGTGATGCATGACTGAACTGGCTGAGTGGGCACCTACCTGACACATAAACACCTAAATGTAAACATGAGTTCATCTGGGTCAGAAACTTGCAGTGCTGAGTTAAGACTATACCATTCCCTGATTCCCATCACTCTCGAGGAATTGACACACCAGAACTTACACCCATTTTCACTGACAAGCTGAGGTTCCTCTTGGATGTAGCCAGGGTGTTTGTTCTCCCTGTGCTGCTCTCCTGCTTTAGAATTCTTTTTGATTCCAGTGTGAATGTGTTCATATGGTTCATATGTTCATATATTTGTACCGACACTACGCTTCAGTTCAGCACAGTTCAGAATGGCTTTTTTAGTTTGCAGTGAATGGAGATAAAAACACAAAGGGTAAATTCTGCTATAATAGGAAAAGCAGCTTCGATGCTGTCCTGTTGCTCTCTGTCAGCTACTTGGACCTTTGAGGACCATGTGGTGAAACCGACCTCACCCACACCACTTCCTCATGGCTGACCCTGTTGTGATTAAGTCCAGTATCTTTCCTTGGTCTACATTTTCATGGAGCCACAGAATCAATTCAGTTGGAAAAGACCTCTGGGATCATCAAGTCCAACCTTTGGCTAAACACTACCTAGTCAATTAGACAATGGCACTAAGTGCTATGTCCAGTCTTTCCTTAAATATTTCCAGGGATGGTGACTCCATTACCTCCCTGGGCAGCCCATTCCAATGTTTAATCACCCTTTCTGTGAAGAAATCCCTCCAAATATCCAACCTAAACATTTTCTGTAAGGCAGCTTGAATATACTGAAATGTTCTGGCCTACATGCTGTGCCTTTGTCCACTCTGCATTTTTCTTGCCTCTCATGTTTGCACTCATCCATGTGTTTAATGCCAACACTTCTCAATTTGGGCTAGTGCATGTTAGGTGTTAGCTGGCTTTTATTTATGGTTTGTTTTGGTTTGGTTTTTAAAGAAAGGATATCAATGGATTTTTTTGTCTTTTTCTCCTGCTATTCAGCAATTCTGAATTAAATAATCCCTCTTACTTGTAGCAGATCAAGGTATTCAGGGAAATATTCAGTAGAGTATCTTCTCTGACAAGTCTGATGATCTTTTACCTTAAAAAAATATCTTAGTTTAGTCCAAGAGACATTGTGATAGACTGCTGCACTAAGTTTTGTGCTGAACATATTTATATATTTTAAAAAATTTAAAATATGTTCTGGACATGATTAAGAAATGTTTAAAATCTGACTGTGAACATAAACTGTAACTTCAATATGAATACATATTTTATGGCATGCATACAAACCAGGATTACATAAATATGTTGAATCTTTTTAGGGATATTAATAGCATGTAATGGATTTTACAATTTTGATGTTTTTGTACTCAGTATTTTTTCAGTAGATTTTAGCTCAAGACCTAGCTTGTGGCTCGTAATGCCTACAAGCCAAAGGGAATAGGCTGGCAGGAACCAAGGAGACTGGGTATCAGACCTGGTTACAGCAAAATGTGAAATTCAGAGATAGCGAACTGAGAAAGGTAACACAGAAGACACCAGAGAGAAAACAAATTAAAAGCAGCAATCTGCTGGTGTCATTTTTAAATATAGCTATTTGGAGATACGTGCATGAGCTAATATGCAAATATTAATACAGTGAGAAATCAAGTGGGATGTCAACCATATGCCACCATATAAGAGGAGCCCAAAAGAACTTCCCAACCAAGCTTATTTCTCATTTTCCTCACAGCTGAAATGGGAGAATTTGATGTGTTTATCTGAAATTGAGTAAATTCACATGCAGCTATTGATAAACATTTAGAATCTGAATAAGAAATTTTGATGTTAATGTATCTGTCCATCAAACAGGACAAAGCTGCAGCACAAAATTCATGACATGATGGCATGTACATCATTCAGTACAAAACCAGAAAACCTCAGTGTTCAATTTAAGAAAAAAATATTCTACAATGACTACTGCAAATGGCAGCACAGTAAATATGTCATTAAAGCAAACATACATCCATAGTTGCTACTGTATACAATGACAAGGGTTATTTTCTTTAACTCCTCCACTTAATCTGATGATGCATATAAAAATGGAGGGAGCTCGTAGGTTAACATTTCTTTTAAAAACTGCTGCAGTACTTTGACAGAATGAACTCCCTTAGTATCAAACCATCAGGAGTGCAATTAAAAAACCACCAAGTTTTTTGTTTTAGTGGGGGAAAAAGAAATTTTATCATTAAACATGAGATCTCAAATGATCCATTTGGATTATGCTTTATCAGAGTAGTTTGCTCCTGTCAATTACACTTTCATGGTAATGCACAGCATGTTGGTAATTGCCAGATTTCAGAAACATATTCCAGCACTGTAATATTTTAAATAGCCATTCCAGAGCATGCTCAAAGGTGCATTTGAACTCTTTAGAGAACCCCTCACACACTCTGATCTGCTGCCTGTTGAATTACTTACAGGGATTTCCTCAACTATAACAAGTTCTTGGAACCAGTATTTTATGGTTATCTAGCTCCTGACTTTAAAATGTCTACAGGATACTAAATTGGTTTGGGTTTATTGTAAACCAGTGTTTTAAAAAGATGTGGCTTGTTCATTAATGGTCCCTACCATTTCTAGTCAACTTCAATGATAAGTAAGAAATGGAAACTCATGGATCAGGTACTTTAGAAATACTGGACTATCTGGAAAGTAATTGCTTCTTCCACAGTTTCTAATTTTAGAAAAAGTATGTCAACGCTGCTTTAAGTGGCTCTTGTAGCACATGGGGTATTTAATTTCTTTAAAATAAAAACTAGAATCTCAATAAAATTTTAATTTTTTTAAAGTAAAAACAAGCTTTAAAATATGTTCTTAAAAAGAACCTTGCATTCCTCAGTCAGTGCTCAATCACTTCAGCTAAAACAGTAGAAAATGATTACTCAAAAGTGAAATGAGTCATCACCTAACCTGAAAATATCAAAGTTAAACACTAAAACTAAGGAATTTTTAACATTCTTTCAATTTTATATTTGAAAAAATAAGTAATTTGATGAAAATTACACTTACTCTGATAATATCCAGTTGGAAGTTTAAAGTTTGCTAAAGTCACCTTCACTAAATTATGCTAGAGTCTGTTCCAAATTCTAGAGGGGACTATGAGAAGTCATAGTTCATCATCTTAAACAAGTTGATGGTCTCTAATACATGACCATGCATGGCTACATAGAACTCACACCAAATATATGGAAGCTACATTTAGTTATGAGTCATACCATAGCCACTATGATAATTTGCACACATTTAAAAAAAAAAAACTGGCCCAGCCTGGTAGGTGTTCTTAGTCCCACATAGCGACCTACACCTGGTGGGGTGAAGGGAGAACAAACACTGTGACCCAGTGGGGGAGCGCAACAAAATGAAAGACAATCATACGGTCAGAAATTACGGCAGCCCTTCAACAAAAGTCCTGTGGATGGAAAGCTGCCAAAAGGTGTCTCTTACCCATCACTGCTTTGGTGAACTCTGAAAACAGCTTTGCATTACTTTAACTGAGGGGCTAGTCAGAAGAATCGCCCTCAACTAAGATGATGTGTGGTGACAGCACCAAAAGGAATTTGAACTCTGCGTTTTCGAAACACTCTGATTTGACTACAGCTGCTGTCACTGTTCTTCACACCAGCATCAGGATGAGTGGTTTTCACTATTACCAGTATTTCTTACCTTCCAGAGCCCCTAGGACTGCATTACTTCTCACACAACTCTTGACTATTGGTTCTATCTTCCTGCCCACTTCCAGAGCTATTTTGGCTAGAGGCAGATTAGCCTCTACATAATAAGGTACATTTGTCCTATCCTGTTTCTGGTTTAAAGCAAGCTGCCTCTCATTCTGGTCAAGTTCTCACTCCCAATAGCTGCCAACAAAACCATTGGACTGTGCATACGCTTGGTAAAAATTAGAGCTTCCCTTCCATCTAGAAATTGTAATTTTGTGTCACTAATTAAACAAAAACCCTGAATACAAAACATGAAAAATTTCTTTTTAGGTTTGAGAGTGCTCTGCTGTCCTGGCTGATCCTGTGGTAAATCTGCCCATGTTCAATATTAAAATAAAAAGTAGTGATGTACGCTGATTATTACAGCAGGTAGATTGTCCAGTCCTCATTTTAATGGTCTTGTCGTGATTTCAATGACAGATGTACCCATGTTAGAGGGAATCAGAACCCAGTGGTCACACCTTTATGACTTATCAGTACATCAGAAAGCCAGGGTGGAAATACATACAGATTCTTCATTGCGCCAACTGTACATGTGCAGGGTCTCAACACAAACTTAGCAATGTAAATCCAGCCATAAAGATACAACATACTCCTCTGAAGCCTTATAAAAATACCAGTGCAACATAGAGCCATTTTACAAAACAATCATCTTTATAGAAAGGTATTTTAGTGGTATATGCTGAGGTAAATAATAAAACCAGACCCAAGAGAGGGCATGACCAGTGTTAAAGAGAACTCCAGATGAAATTTGGCCAAAAGCCTGTTTTACAAAAGCTAATATTTACCTACCAGTTACGATTCCTGGTAAGTTGCTTATTGCTGTAATACTTCAATATTATTCTTCAGTTTACAAATTGAAAAATATATGAAATTAGATCTGTATGAATGTTAGGTATTAGCTGTCAGAAATTTAAAAAGGCATTGTACCAAGTTTTCTTAATTGTTTACTAACCAATTTGATTGTAGCAGGTAAACAAACTACAGCATACATTTTACCTGACACCATGCATCAAAATCACCATAAAAACTAAGTTTATCAAAGTCCAAGTCCACAAGGAAAACATGAAAAAGTGCAAATTATGTACCCAGTATTTCTGTCACAGCTGTTTTTTCTTAATATGGCATGAAAAAGGTTTACAGCATATATTAAGAAAATTCTTACAAGTGCTCACCTCAATGTTTATATATACAACATTTTGCTCAAAGTGCTCACTATATGAAAAAAAACTGATTGGATAAAAATATTTAAACAGTGCTTTCTGAACGTTCAGGGAAAATTCATATAATACATCAGTCCCGTTTGTTTTCCTCTTCACTCAGTGCAATGAGATGCAGAAGTCACATCAACTTCATAAAAACTTTGCTTGCCACATTTCCAGAAAACCTCAGTTACAGTGGCATTCTTGGTGTCCCATTAGGAGTGGGTCTTTTATTTTTTTGCAGGTGGCTTTGATGTTTTCGAGATCTTACTACTTTCATTCTTACTTCAAATACTTCTTGTATGGCTTTTCGAAAACAATGGAAATTGTAGTCTATTAATCCTACAGAGACAGAAATGTTTTACATATTAATAAATACATTCATATAAATAAAGTAATGAAAACATTGCTTATATTCTATGTTTAGTGAAATACCATACTCTCTGTCTGGAGGTCATATTCAGTGAACTGTCCAGGAATTTTTTCTGTGCTAAGCAAAAGCACATTTGATAAATACTAATAATTCAGTAAGCATTACAGCTTGATACTATGTCTACTATTAAATATACTTGTAAGTTTTAAGAGAAAACAAATAGAAGTTCACTGGCAGGTAACAGATCCTTAATTTATTAAAGGGCTTTGGAGAAGTGCTCAGTATACTAGAAGAAAAAGTGAAATCTTTCATAAAATATGGTGTAATTTTGGAAATCTGCTTTACAGGGTAACAGCAATAAAAATAAGTAGCATCTATTACTCAAGAAATGTTCATTTTTTGCCAATACATAAACTTTGCGATAGATACTTGATAGAACTATTACCAAATCTCAGCCAGCTATATTTCATCTTACACTGTAATTAAAATGTAACACAATAGACATGCTATTAGATTAGATACTTACATAATAGAGGCAGATAACATTACCATGTCAGTGGGCTGAATGTGATCCCACAGAAAAGCTGTAAAGCCATATTGGTAGTCAATTGGAAGACTTACTGAGTGCTACAATTCTGTAATACCACAATACAATTTTAGAATTTTGGTACTGAGCTCATGACCTCATTCAATGTTAATGCCATAAGCTTTCTTAACTCAAATACTGCATTATTTTCCACTTCAATTTCCCTAACAGGAGATACATATTTCTAAGTGGTTTAAATCCACCATGTTACACTTTGGTTTTTTTTCGCAGGAATTGTTTTCTGTCTCCTTGCAGTTCAGACAAAATATTACTTGGAATTTATGAGGCACAAAAAGTCCATCTCCATTATAATACCAGAACCTTACTGCAGAAGAGTGCAGGCTACCAAGTGTCCCAGCTCTGCAGATACAACAATCTCCCACAGTTATGGACAAACCCTAATGGATCTTTATTCAACATGAGGTCTTTCTGAAACAGTGCTGTTAGTAAGTATGCAGAAGTAACACTTTTAATGCATGTAACAGAAAGTGACTACATCCAACATTCATAAGCAATAAAGGTGGTAGGGGTATGGAAGAGACATTTGACCAATTTAAGTGCTATCAAAAGCTCAATAGGCTGTCAAACAGCCCAGCAGACAAGTGCTGCATTCACAAACACACCAATACTGACTGGAGAAATTACTATCACAAGATGGGGCACACAAGCCTAAATGACAGCTTGCTCTTCTACTGCTGTGTTTTGGTCTCAGGGCATGTCAGAAACACCAGCAAATCAGTGAACATCGTGCCAATGAGCAGAGAGGTCACAAACTAAGGGTTCAGTATCAGCTTTGACCAGGGTCAAAAAGATAACAAAGAAATTTTATGCACTTTAACTGCAAAATATTAAAGCACTCCTAAATAAAACTAGGTCCTAAATATGCAATTTTTCAAAAGCTTCCTTTCAGATGTAAGAAAAGCAAGAACATTCTATCTGTCTCAAAAATTTTCCCTTGGTTACGGCAGGCAAGCTGTTCCAAAGGTGTATGCTGATGTCAACAGGTACAAATCAGTGTCAGTCAAGATAAATTAACATAGTCGACAGTTTCAGGTGGAAGCTTTACTGCATTGGATGTAAACTTTCAAATGCTCATTCATTCATATCAGAAAGTTCGTATCAGAAAGTTGTCAACTATGTTTATGACATCATTCCATCTTAATACCTGCACAAGTACTTTCATCCCTTTAAAAATGTTATGTAAGCTTTATCAAGCTGGACTTACCTCAAAATTTATGATACAGTTAGAAACTGTTATCAGCTAATAACAATCTCAGTTATTCATTAACTCACTAATATAAAGGAAAATTGATGCAATACTAGAAAATGGGAAAATACCTTTTCTCTCAAAGCTTTCTTCTCTGACAAAACAAACAAGAGCGAGGAATTTTGTCACCTCTTTTAAATAAAGGACAGTTGTATTATTCAGTTTTATGATTGCCATTGATTCTTTGTCATAAGGAGTTCCAGTGCCATCATCTTTAAGCCTAAAGAGCAATATTCAAACAAACAAGAAAAGATAAGACACCAGATTAGCTAACAAAAGTACTGTTACATTGGTTCTCTCACCAAAGAATCTCAAACTTCATGAAATCTTCCTTTTAATCTTTCAAGGAGACTCTTCCAACTACACACCATGTAAACTAAGACGACAAAGAGATAATTTGTTTATCTCATCACACACCAAACCTTAGATCTGGGACTAGAAATCCGATTGTTTGATTGCCAAGTGCCTGAACTGCAACCTTTTTTTTTATTCTGTAAGTTACCACCCATTTACCACAAGGCTGCTTTTCTTTTTATCAGTGCTTTGTATTATGACTTACCATAAACATGTGAAACAGTAGGTCTGTACTGATAACTGCAAACCCAGTAACTTTGCTTGAGCAGTAGCAGCTGACTGATAGTTTAAGACATCATGAGACTTTCCTCGTGAGATGTTGGTTTTTGCAACATCATATTATGAAAAGAGATTTCTCATTCATAGATGTTGTGTCATGATGATCACTGTATTATGTTTTTTACATTGTAACATTGTAATTTTATTTTAAGTCCTGAATGCACACACAGATATTGTTGAATGGATAGTTATCACCAACCTCCCAGAACAATTAGTCTCGATAATATATTAAAGTGGCAAGTTTCACAGATGCTCCAAGAACAGAGGACAAGAAATGAATTGTAATATCATGTCTTTAGTCTGTAGCTAAAAAGTGGCAAGCAGATCTCTGGTGATAAATGCTAAATGGCTATGCAACCACAGTGGCAGAATGATATTTTGTAAATAAAGAGCCCCACAAGTGGTGTTGTACAGATAATTATTAAATGCACACTCCTTTGAGCTATACAGCAGAAATCTTTCTCTTTACAAAAATCAGCGTCCTTTATTTTATACCTCTGTAAAAAAAGTTATTACACAGTTCCTGAAGTGATGACTCCAAAATCTGAAACACACAGTAGAACATACTAACTTCAGAGATTTTAGGTTAAGTATTCAACAGTTTATTGTTCCAGTGCTTATTGCACATCTGCACCAGGACTCTCTCTTGTACCTTCTCTAAGACTGCAAGAAGTCTGAGTGGGTACAAATGCAAAGCTACCCCAGCCTGCCACTCTCTAAGCATGTTGTGCACTGCCCTGCAAGTGCGAGCATCTTAATGTGCTAATTCTTAATGTGCCCCTGCCTTTCCCAGGAATCGCTGGCATTACATTTGGCCAAGGGCCAAGACACTGAACACATAACTTGCAAGGAGATGTACATGCCAGCCCAGGAGATTACCACTTGCTAATGTACAAGAAGGGGAAACTGAAAAAAGCCCAGAAAGGTCATGTAGGGAATAGGGGACAAACAGAAAACTGAAGTGAGAGTGAAACAGCTCTTTGAGGCTACTAAAGGCCACTGGCTATTAAATAAAGCTAAATATGGCCCCACTTCTTTTTAAAACAGGAGACATCCTTCTGTTGATTTCAACCCTAGGGAACAAAATGATGTTTCCTTTTATTTTAGATTGGTTTCTTCCCACTTCTTCCTCCAAATTAAATTATTAGCATAGAAAGAGTAAGATGCTCACAAGAGAAACTGAATAAGGAGCGATGCTTGTTGCTGGGAAGGATCGGTCCCTCAGAAGCCAGCTGTTTCCTCCTCCTCTGTCCTGGCAAATTACCCATTCTCATTATTGTTTATACCCACATCACCCACAGTTTTGAGGCTATTCAGATTCTCAGTACACAGCTTTATGGAAAACATTCACAATTTACTTACCCATATATACAAGAAATGTCAATCACAACATCTATCATATCACAGCAGAGCTCGTAAGTTTGCATATCCACTGGAGTGCTGTCTGTTGCGATATAGATCTTACTGACTACATCAAATAAAAATGCTTTTTCAATCCCAGAATTCTATTCAAGAGAAGAAAAAAAGAAAAATAAAGTGGAATCCATGTTTTCAAATTAACCCCAAGCTTTTCTGTTCCCTGACTTGCCTGTTATATAAAAAGGCTAGGCTAAAGAAATTAAATTGCAATCAAGCTCATTTTGAAAGAACTACATATAGCACTGTTGTATTTGTATTTGCATTTGTTGTATTTGCTCACAAACCTTCCAGCAGTTTCTGACTGAGCAGACATGATGCCAAGGGACACTCTCAAACTTCTCCACTGTAATCTGGAGAGATTACATTTCTTTTCAGTGGAAAATGAGGGAGGGCAAGTGGGGAGCAGAAAAATTGTCCAAGTTGAAGCTTCTGGAGTTTTAATTATAGCAACAGACATAAAAGAAAGCTGTAATCTAAAGTTATTCTAGCTGGGCATATGAGAAGATAGAAACAAAGGAAAGAAAACACTGATGGACAAAGAAGACAGTATTATTCAGGAACTGATTTCTCATTGTAGTCTGTAGCTGTTCTACTGTCTGGTTCTGTAGAACATCGTTTAGGATCACAGGAGCAAGACCAGTGTTTTGAAGGTGCCGTCAGGTTTCATGTAGCACTGGTGGTTAAAGCCATGTTTAAAATGCTAAGGCTTGCTAAAGTGATGACAGCTATGTTCCTGTCATCCTGCCAAGCTGATTAAGACGCTCTCCATACTGAAGATGTATCGTATTCACAGCTCTGAGAAGCTAGCCAGGACTGCTGGCTCTTACTCTTTTGTGTAGATAAGGTAAACTGACATAAACCTCTGCTTCCTGGAAAAAAAAAAAGTGTACTGCTTAATTGAAAACAGTAGCCTTGCTGCCTGATGTCAAGGGATTACACCTGCACAGCTGTCCCAGCATGAAAAAAAGGGCAATTTTCCAGTAGTGCTAAAGCAGAAGCTATAAAAAACTTTTCAGTATTGACCTATATGGTAATACAAAAAAATTCTCCATCCAACTGAATTGTCTCTATATATGGGATTCCCATTTTAACATGATTTGGGACTGTTGTCACAGCAGCTCTGTAACCACCAAAAACCACACTGAAAATCCCTAACAAGTTTTAGTAGTTTCAGCTTATTTTGTACAGTTACAGAACTTTTCCAATTTTTCTTCCTCCTTTTCTAAATCAACTATTTAACACATAGTTAAGTAACTAAAGTGACTGTCCTGTTTTCCATATTTCCTGAAATAAGCAGAAAAACTTCCAACACTAGATAGGCTATTCAACAATGGACAGCAGTGTTTTGGGCATTTTCTTCTTAAAGAGGTGTCATTCTTCCATCACTGCAGACAGAGCTAAGGCTGCAAACATCCATTAGTAATAACAGAGTATAGAGGTGAATTTCTTGCATTTCATAATGGAAAAGACCCTCTGAGTGGCATATTTCAGTAACTCAGTAATAAAAAAAATATTCAAAACAAAGTATACACTGTGGATACCTTAGGCAGATGGGCTGAAGCACAGGATGTACAAGGAGAGTCTCAGAGAAATGGCTTTGTTCAACCTGAAGAAGAGAAGACTCATTGCTATCTACAGATACCTAATGTAAGGGTTCAAAGAAGTCAGAGCCAGAGCCAAACTTTTCTCAGAGCTACAACGTTGAAGGACAGAAGCCAAAAGGCACAGGCTGGAATTCTGACTTAATACAAGAGAAAAAAAAAATTAACATAGGAGTAGTGAAGGATTGGGAGCATGCTGACCTGAGAGTCTGTAGCATTTCTATCCTTCCAAATGCATAAAGCTGAACTGGACCCAGCCATAACCAGCTTGCTGTAACTGGCCTGACTGAGCAGCAGCTGACCTCTAAAGGTATCTTTCAGCCTACAGGGTTCCATGAGTCTGTGTTCTTTGAGCCCAAAGAACAAAAATGTATGCCTATTTATGCTGGTTGTTCTGGCCACATATGGGAGTTCTGTAATTTTGCTTTTTAAAATAGTAATTCTGACAGCACCTCACACAGTTCAACAGATGCTGCCAATGAAGATTAATTACAAGACTCTCTTGAAATACCATCTAAGTACATAGCTGTAACTCATTGCCAAAATTGTATTTGAAAATACAAGTCATTTCAGACAGAAGAAGCTGAAACTTGAGCCCCACAGTGCCATTCAGGAGAAGCCAATTACAAAGTTTTGTATTACACAGAGACATAGCAACAATTTCAGCTGTACAGGTAAGATGCACTTTAAATTATTAAGATGACAGTAACAATATAGTAACATTTAACAATGAGAAGTGATTTTTTCATCTCAGAGCTTCAGGTGCTGCAGCCTGCCTGTACTTGCTGTCACATTTCAGAAAGTTTTCTGAACATTTGTCATGAACATCTTGAGACGTTTGCCGTGCCAGCAGTTACACCTGCTGGTTAAGGGCAGAAATTCGTCTCTTAACTTAAACTCTGCTTGTTTTCAGTTACAACTGATCCATTGTGATAGGACCTGCTGAGAAACTGCATGTATTTTCTTCTTTAGAACTTTGTATGGTGACAGAAACCTCTACGAAACGGTGGGATGGACTGCCAGAAGTAGTAACCACTAAATTTACCCACATGGCTTCAAATATTTCATTTGTCAGGGTTTTTAGTACAACTGTAACCAAAAAAAATCAAAGGATTTCCCGTAATGTTTGTGTGAAAACTACTGAACACCCCACCCACTATCCCCCTAGCCTGCAAAAAAAACCCAAACAGAAATTGTAGAAACAATAGTAACAAGTCATAAAAAACCCAGGAAAAGGTGGATAAAAAGTACTATTCAAAGAGACATTTTATCATTAATGCTGAGGGAAATGACAATAAGAAATCAAATGTTTCTGTTACTAGAGCTGGTAGGTTCCTTACTGAATGAAAGGCTGCCATTGATTAAATGAGAGCGGGGTCTGAATAAGCAACAGTTCTCTCTGACACAACCCTACAGTCTGCAGAGAAGATGCAACATGTGCTAAAAGCATTCTGAATCAATGTAAGAATATTCCATGGTTAATCTAAACCAAGAGAGTCATTGTGAAAATTCTGCAATGAATATATGGGATTTTATTTTGGATAGGTAAAAACCATGAGGTACTTGAAATTCAAACCATGTTTCTCAACTATATGGGGTGTGATGATGTAGAAGACAGTTTCTATTCCTTAAATAGAATGGGCTCAGTAAAAGTGGTACTCCTCCAATTCCTAGGATAGGTAAGCAGGCCTGTCTTTAATGTATAAAAGTAAGTCAGAATTTGGCCCTAAAAAGTGACTCTCAAAAGAATTTAAGAGGATATTGCCAGTCACATCCAGTTAGTAATGAATTTTGGACAATTATTTAAACAGGCCTTACATCACACAACAGATTTCATTAATTTTAAGCACTAAATTTGAATTTACAGATTACAATATTTAAATCATTAAATTATCAAAACTATACATGATTTTATTTTTACTGTAATTGTTGTTTTAATACATACTTTTTAATATCCCCCAAAACAAACCAAACAACCCTTAAATGAAAATTTGCTTTCCCATGTCACACAACTTGATTGGTTGATAAGGCCACAGTAATGAAGAAACAGGCATCCTTCTATATGAAGCTGGTAAGTTTGTTAGCCAGGTAAGAGTAACAGGGATTTTGAGAGGCAGTTATTTAATGACTTGCAAGCAGTTACATTAAAGAATGCAGAAGCAGTATTATATATACACTGATGGTTCCTCAAACATGCTCACACACTGTGGCATTATAAACTTGGGCAAAAACCTGCTTTGAACTTAAGAGTGATCGCAGATCTATTTTTGTAATCATCAACTTTTTGTGTTGGAAATCTCTGTGGCATAAATGAAAGCACTTCCTCATGAATGCTGCTGCAAAACCAAAATTAGAACACTAATACACCCACACCCTGATATCCAACACTAACTTCCTGAGGTAAGGCACGACCAAAATCCATGCCAAAATTTGTTGTTACTAAGTTGTCAAGGTAAAGAGGCACCCCTTAACTAATTGTATGTGGGAGAATGATTTAATCGTCCTGTGGTTGCAAATAGTCATTCTGAGTCTTTCTAGAGACAGAAGATACTTGTAAAAACAGCAAGCATGCTGAGGACATAATGATGCAGCTACACATGTCTCTAGGTCACTAAGAAACTGGAGCAAAGAAACTGGGACTTTCCCATACTGAACAGGGACACCTCCCCCACTTTTCTGGACTTCACATTTATTTGAAATACTCGCTCTTCCTTAAAAACTATACCTGATATTCTAGGTATGATTGGAGCTGGGTGCTCCAGACACAGAAGCATCTGCCATCAGTCATTCAGGAAGCTGCCTATGCTCAGTTCATGTGGAGATTCTGTACAAAAAAATTCAAAACCTTCACCAGCTTCAAACAGTGAGGAGATTCCATACAGAGATGACTCACAATGACTGACTGGAATGACTCTGGCACAAGGAATACTATTATTCAGCCAGCTTTCTCTCTCAAACTGTGTGCCAAAATCACTGTCTAATTGCTCTAGAACAGTTGTCATGATTTCTTTGTTACCTCTCTGTTGCTGAGTTTTGACACTACATGATAATAACTGGTATACAGTCTAGCTGTTTTGGAAGAAACAGATCTTTGTAGCAAACTATTCATTATGAAAAAGTATAAATATGCTTTTTAATAGTAAGAGAAGTCTTGGAATGACCTTCCTCTATTCCTAGCTTTTCCTTTCACATCTAACTTTTATCTCTCTCCATTTTCACACTGAGAAACCATGAAGTCTAATTTTATCTAAAAGGCTGTTGAATGATATTAAATAATTTCTTATGCAAAAATCACAAAAAGACATAACAATGTATCTTGCTTGGAAATTGAAGCTTCACTGCTAGATGCCAAGTTCAAAATTGGAATACTGTGAGAAAGGGTGCCGTTTTTTGAGCCACTATGACCTGATTTAACAACCACTGAAATAGGGAATTTCCCCTTTTCATAATCTACTCACTGTGCTCCCCTTCACTCACTGCCCCATGTTTTCATCTCTTACCTTGTGTCAGAACAAGAACATGTTGGACACCTCCATGACCTGTTTTTAACTAAATTAAACAGTGCATAAGTGCATGGTATAGGAACCCCAATGAGAGAACAGGTGAGTGTCAGAACCAGTACAAAGGAAAGGAAGGGATCAGACATACAGGAAGAGTGGAGCAAGCAATCGCTTCCACAGTAACAAACCACTAGATATACAAAACTCCCTAACTGGCCTTCAGAGTAACTATGGAAGCGGTGAAAGTCATGGTGGACTCTACGTCTAAAGATTTCACGACATAAGAAGATTTTCTTAAGCTCGGTAAACTTCTGAAACAAAGTACAATTAATTCTGGGAAGCACCAGAGACAGCTCCCCATATGAGGTCAGACTAGATTATGTTCCTTTAAATACTTACTCATACAAGTTTTAAGTGCAACTTAAATACATGCAGCACAGACTTTTGCAACATTCAGATTGATGCTATGAGCAGAAAAGTGATGGCTGCTAACCCATTTTATGTGACTCAGGAAATATAACTATGAGAATCTCAGCAGCTCATCAATGCTGTTTAATAGACATGAAGGTGAGGCCAAGCTGCATGGAGGTGCATTTTCAACTAAGTTCTGATAATTTCTCTGAGAGTTCACATTGCTCATGATCTCTAAGAAGGCAGTGAACAGAGTATCTGAACATGCATGTTGGACATAGCCAGATCTACAGACAAAGGATATAGTAAGTACTTACTGAAATAAAGATGTTAAGCAGGTTTTCCAGTGTTGGGAGCTGTGGAATCAGTTTCTGTACCACTTTGCTAAATGCTTCAAATATAGAATGATCATATATGCTTGTCAGATAAAAGCTGGAAAAAAATGTCACCACATTTTCCTTTTAGCCACATACTGTGAATATGATGTACCTTTCATAATATGAGTGAAATAAAATATTGTCAGACAGTAATTGCAATTACCCCCCTGTGATCTAAAGTCATGATATGATTTGAGCACAGGACTTCATTTCTATACTAAAAAAATCCCAGCCTAGATACTGAAACCTAACCTAGAACTTGATACAGAACATTTTTAATGCAACTCCAATGCTGTCATTCTTACAAAACATATTTATCAAATTTCAGGAGAGGAGTATTACTGAGTATGTCTGTTGTGATCTACTTTTTGAAAGTTGTGGACACATTTATCAGTGCAGTGATGCAGTCAAGTAGTTAAGAGCTCTAAAGAGCTGGCATGTTCATGAGCAGGTCTCTCTTTTTAATATATTTGTACTTAGCTTTAAAGTGCTAAGAAAACCATGACAACTTGATGTCCTCCGTTTCCCAGCCTGCAAAGTCCACTAGTTGTCACTATTTGCTACAGTAACCCATTTTACCAGAAGACACAAAGCAAAGATACAGCACAGGTTTTCCCAAGCTGCTCCAAGCAGGCTGGAGCAGGGAGGATGAGTGACTGGGAGAGGACCATGTGGCAGAGAGCTTTCAAAGAAGGCAAAAGTGATGTAGTAGAATATACCCTCCACTGCCTGGAACTCTACCGGTTGTTGTCACTATCCAAGCCAATTTATTTCAAGACAGCAACTGCAGCAAAAACTGACAGGATTCTGGCATGTTTGTCATCTGTAATTAAGCAGCTCTCCTTGTTTCCCTTCAAGACAGCAATCAGAAATAGGATACTTTGGCTCAGGTCAAATACAGTATCTCTCGTTATCCCTTTCCTTCATATGTCATAAGCCTATTGCCTGCTACTTAAAGAGGACGGAAAATGCTAACTCATCAAATAAGCTGCTCAGCACTTTAGCATTCTCTACCCAGCAACTTTTCTCACCTGAGGTGAATCTTTTCCAATCCAGCATCTGCAAGGTCATCATTTGCCCTCTGGTGAATATCTCTTTGTGTTTCAATCTTGTGATCATCAGATAAACCATCCACTTTATGGATAAAGATTTCAAAGTTGATATCTGGATTCACTTTATAGGCTCTGGTCACAGTAAGATGCAGCCGAGCTAATGCTTCCATATAATCATCCTAACAAAGGAAAAAGAAGAGTTACAAGTTAGGAAAGTATTTAAAAAAATATATATATTAAATTTTATGATACTTATTTTTAGAGAGTACTACAGCTCAACAACAGCTTGATTTTTTTTTTTTTTTACTGTTTTATAAGTAAAAGCCTGAGCCTACATCCAGCATGTGCACCAATCTCATGCTGTCAGCACTTAGGAATCTGAGCAAGAACCTTGAGATGTTAAAACAAATTAGTTAACTTCCGAACATACTGCAGAGAGATTAAAAATAGCCAAGCAGCTCTTCAGGTTTTAATGACTTCTTTTAATGTGTATTTGTGATATAGATTATTTATTTGCTTTGAAAAAACCTGTGCTTTCCAACCCATTTGTCTGTTGCTTAAGGAAGAAAAGAAAAAAAGCAGCTTAAAGCCCCTTTTTTTTTTACCTGAGAATCAATAACAAATATCAGTGCTCCAGTGCCTCTGAAAATCATCTCATAATCAAACGTAGGGTCAAAGAAGTCAATTTGCCCAGGAAAATCCCATATCTGAAAGTTGACAAAGGAGCTGTTGGAAACATCCTCTCTGCAGATCTTGTTTGTGCTCTCCAAGAAGAGAGTCTCATTCGGCGACATTTTGTGAAAGACAACTTTCTGAATGGAAGACTTTCCACTTCTTCTCAATCCCATGAGCAGGATTCTTGGCTTAACTTCAGTACTGAAGGGATCATTGAAATCCAAAACTGAATAAAATCACACAAGAAGAAAAGGAATATACTATGGCAATATAATTAGCAACTACCAGATAACATGCATTTGATGTTTATTTTCATGAAATTTTTATATGAATTTATGCAAATGTTGCCAATGTTTAAGCTTAGAGAGCAGTGCTACAGGCATTTTGACTTGAATTATTTGCCCCTTAGGGTATACTATCAGAAAATCTACTTCTCACCTCCAAGACAGAAACTGCAGAAGGTTTGACTGCTCTGTTTGCATGCGAAAAATCTGTTATCACACATAGACATCTTAAAATACCTAATTTTACTCTAATTAACACTATGCCACATATATTTTTCTTTAAAAGAGTATCATCTGATAACAAATACCCTTTTCAGCAGATAGCTACATGCTGCAGGAACAGAGTAGGACTGTGTTAAGTACCTCTGCATGATCTTTCTACCTGAAGGCTTCCTTTCTCTAAAATCAATTAACCAATAAATAAATAAATAAAATGCAAGGAGCTACAAGAAGAGTTCAACTCATCAGGTGCACAATGCTTCTGTGTTGGAACTCACAATACTGAGCTCATGAGTCCTTTTCTAAGGTGCTTTGGATTTCACCTGCTGCTCAGTAATTTGTGTTACAATCTGTAAAGGTTTGTTATCCAATAAATAAGATTACAGCGTATCATCTGCCTAGTTGCAAAAGAAAGGCCTGGGAACACAGGAGTTTAATTGTGTTACCTACCCCAGCTTGAAACTGGCACCACTTTTTCTGGTGCTGATGCAGTTATATCAGCATCAAGTAGTTCCAACAGTAAACTGTGCTGTTATATCTGTAAGGACATGAACGCATAGCTATCCATTCCTGCAGGCACACCAATTTTAGCTTCAGATATCTCAAATTGAAACACCTAAAGCAGTCTAAATGCATAAAGTTGGCCTGTAACTTTGAAATGTCCTTTGTGCTGAGGTGAAATGGCACTGCCCTTTTATGTGAAAAGCTTTGAGACACGTCTGTGACTCTGCAGTGTCAAACACAAGCAGCACAAAAAAATAAGTTGTCAGTGCTAAATCCACTGAGTACAACTCAGAGTACACAGAGGTCAGGTTTAAAACACTATCACACAACAGGCTGAACATACTATCCAGTGAGGTTTGGTAGACCTTCTCCCATCCACTGCACTACAGACTATTCAGATTATACTTCATAGCACAATGTAACTGCATTTATTTTTCTTTTTTTCTGCTGGGCTAAGTTTTGAACTGCAGAAAATTGGCACACATTTATTCACATGCACCATTCTTGAATATGTCCTGCATACATTAAGTGGTCAGCTTTACTCCCAAAATACAAAAATACAAAACAAGAAACCTCAGGAACAGTCTGAACCTGCCAATTTATTACATAGTCTTATCAGCCAAAAAAGATGGAAAGCTTAAAGGAATCCTTTGCCTAGGAGCATGTTTTGCACCTTTGGGTGGTGACCATATCTTGTGTCCTCTTGTGTGCCTGAAGCCTCATTCACAGCTTTCAGAAACACAGGAGCAGCGTATGTCTGCCAGGAGGGTACAGAACCTTGTCCAGGTCTGTCTGTGCCTCCCAAATATGAGTGACTGAGAGTAGGGCTTCTCAAGCAGAAGGTATTGCAGTGTTAGCATAAAACATCTCCTGGCACCATCTACTGGCTTATGAGAGGTTGTGCCACTCAGTGCAGATCCGTGCCACCAGTGACTGACAGAAGCCTTCAATTCATTATCGGAGGGACCCTGTCCATTTCAAATGCAATTGAAAGGCCTTGGCAGGTATTACCACTTACTGTGGTCTTGTCAATTATCAGGCATGGACACTGCTAGGCAGTAGTAGTGCACAGGGGAAATGCTGTCAGGCAGAACAGGGACAGGTAACTCTGTAAGAATCTCATCCTGTTAACATCGCAATGGCCACTTCTGCTATCTACACACAACAAATTTAGGAAGTAAGAAACTGAGGTCAACATGCCCCTCTACTCTTCCGATCAACTTGAGCAGAGGTAGTACCTCCTGTGGCTGGGAAAAACATGTGCCTACAACACTTCACACCTCCAGAAGAATAATAAATATCTGCTCTTAGATGATGTAATGATATTTTATGTTTTGGGGGTATAGTCTTCTGAATAAACCAAACCAAACATGCAAGATTTAATGGTGTATTCTCCATCTCACTCTGTTTTTTGGTAATCAGAAGAGCATATATTTCAAATTTTGCTTTTATATATATATATATATATATATATATATATATATAAATTTATTCAAAGCTTTATAAAGACTTTATAAAAGCATATGAAGAACAGTCTTCAAATTGAGGCTTTCTTGCATGTTTCAAAAAAAAAAAATAAAAAGCCTACCATTTGCTCTGTAGGCAACTGAATTTATGAAGTCTCATCTACCATGGATTTGTACTTTGTGTCCCCTTCCTCTTCCCACCACAAAAACACCAACTTCCTCCTGTATGTCTTATGACATCTCCAAATAATAGATATGACATGCTGTGGCTATTCTGGAGCTCAGCACATTTCAGTTGGCTACATGTGTACACCCATCTGCCAGCTGCTGCCACAGTGAACACACAAAGCTGCTCACCTGTCCCTCTGAGGACACTTCATTTAGCTTTCTCCTCTCTTCTACATGCCAGTTTTCCTCAAACTTGTGAGAACTTAATAACCTTTGAGACATCTTTTGTTCAGATTTGGCTGAAAGTGGACAGCAGTTTCTAAAATTCTCCCCGTTGACGAGACAACCAGACAGGCTACCTGCCTAACTCCCTTTTCTTTGACAAGCAAGCTAAAAATCCACACATATCTAAAGAAATATTTTAAATAACTTGGACTTTTTATTGTGGTATTAAATTATCCCAGGCTGTTAGATTTTTACTGATTGTAATGCTTAATAGCAGGAAATTTCTTTCTATTAAAGCCATACTAAAAAAAAATACAGTTGCAACTGCAAACAGAATTAGCAAGGAGAAAAATGAGGACCAGCTCTTCTGCTAGTAAGACTGTTACTTAGCTTTTGAAATCCTGCCAGTTCAAAGACAGGGAAATGTTAAGAGTATCATCCAAACCTGATGAGATAGCAAGGCTTCTACAGTACTTCCCTCTCAGAGAGTTAAGAGATTACCTTATATGTAAAGGAATTGGACGATACATTGCCTGCCCACATTCCTTTGCAGGAGTACATGACAACTCCTTTTTTAATTTGCCACAGAAATGCCAGTAGATGTATCACTGCAACTTCCCAGACTAGGTTACTGAGTGAGATCATAATATGCCCAAGAGAAACACTAAACTCTTCTCTGTTCTATAACGGGAAAGATAATTTTCCCTATTGTGAGATGCAACACATTTCCTGCTTCATTCACTTTTGCAAAGAGTAAATGTTGCAAAATGCCAATCTCTAATGCATATCAACAGCCCTTCATATTTCAACTTTTCTAAGCAGCCAAGAAGAACAGAAGCCATGCTGGTTAGAGGCCATTCCTTTGAAGTATTCACAAATTTATCTTAAACCTAAAAGCACTTTTCCCCAGAGAAGCACTCAATTCCTTACAAAACTTCTGTTAACTGCAGTTGTGTCCTTGCTTATGGAGTGTGTTTTGCATGCATTGCAACATGCAGAAGAGCACAGCTCTGAGGAGTTGAGAACTGCACGTAGCAGTCCCAACCTGTCTCACCAGTACACAATGAATACTTTGGTATCTCCTTTATGCTATGAGATATATATATAGATAACTAAAACAGTTTTTGAAGTCCATCCTGAATTTCAGATCAACTGCAATTAATTGTGAAAGCAGGTGACTATCTGTGCTTTGCAGGCGTATGGGATGGGGATGCCACGTTCTGTACATCCCACCAGCTTTCAAGCATCCAAATAAAATACCACAGCTCATCTGTTCAAGTAACATAAAGCTAAAAAGAATTATTTTGCTCATGTTATGATCCACAAGGTAACAAGCCTCTGAGTCTAGTTTTGAACAAATACAGCTAATAATGATTTTTTTTTCCCCTAATGCAGTTATATTAAGTTTTAACCATTTCTGTGTAAATGAGGTAGCAGTCCCAAACTTTCTACTCTTACCTTCAAATCCATTAATCTTGTAGCATTGCCAGTACTGCTGTGACTGTGGTATTTGCAGCACTTTGGATTGCTGTCAAGACAATGCCCTCACAAAACACATAAAATTAACATCTTCAACACTAACAGATGGCCTGAGACTAAAGAATTAACAGAAAAAGCTTGTACGTAATGAAGAAGGCTGTTCAGCTACTGTGGGTTCATAGACATTGCAGAAATGCCTGGTGGAAGGAAATTCTTGTGGCTTCAGAAAAGTCTCAGAACCAGAAGACCTGGTTCCATGCTGCCATAAGTGCAGCACTCAGCAGTGGTATGTCTTAAAGCCACTTCCTTGGACACTCTGCAGAGGGTTTTCCTGCTTCTAAACACTTTTTAATTGCATCTATTAAAAATCTGACAAGGCTTTATGTAAATTTAAGTGTTTTAAGATTTCTGAATATGACCCTAAGTGTAAACTAAGGGCAAGAGCCATGGTTTCAGCATTGAAGCTGGAGACACAAACCCAGTATAGCATGAGGGATGACCAATATGAAATTCTGATATCTTCCGCAGACTTACAAGAAGAAGAAATTATGTTTTTAAGTCTGGCTTCTCTTGTCACTGTCAACAGCCATGCATTGAAGTCATTCTTCTTATACTGCCCTTTTCATTCTTTCTTTGTAGAAAAGTGGAGGCTGTGACACTGAATTTTGGACTACTTGCTGTACAGACCCAGGAAGAGAGGACAAAAAAAAGGGGAAAGTCCCTTGCCCTGCAGCACAGTGTTACACAAAGACCCGAATCCCAACCCCTTCCATTTCAGATGTTGTATGCCTCTTTCTCCAGAGAATTCAAAATGAAACAGAAAACCAGGGAATCTGGACAGTTAAAACGGATTTTGTTTTAATCCTGTGTAAAATAGTCCCTGCATTGACTGTCTTCTCCTGCTATTTAGGATGTAAAGGTTCTTTTCTGTTAAGTACAATATTCTGGTGTTACTATAAAGAAGCAATTGCAATTGCAATTTTTAGCAGTCTAACAAGCTCCTATTCAAAAATATCCAAATGCATTTGTCTGGAGACAATATATGGGTTACTTCTCTAAAAAAAAATACTAAGTTAAAGCAGCACTAAAGAAACACATTAAAATTTACTTTCTTTGCATCAAAATGAAGGCAATTCTCATTTCAAGTAAGACTTTATTTAGTCTCAGTAATAGCTCTTACAGTCTAACATTCCTATAGCTTTTAACCATGAAAGCTTACACCCAAAGCACTGACCTTCCTCCACTCCCCAAAATTAAATTAGTCAATGCAGCATCTCCCATGGCAGCCTGGAGGACCGGGCCTTTAAGGAGAAGGGTTTCACATGCTAATATTGAAGCAGACTTAAAATATGTGGCCTTTTATTATGCTCTTATAAAAAAGCACTTCTTTTTTTTTTTTTTTTTTTTATCCTGCGATACTGAGAGTTCTCCAAGCTCCTTTGTGAAATATGTCTCAGAAGAATGAATTCAGGCTCTGAATGAACGCAACAGGCTCTGAGCTGGCATTTCCTTTTTCTACTGAATGAGACTGCTTTTCCTGGTAAGCCCGTCCTTCTCAGCATCACCATCCATACTGACACGGACATGCAGTGAGTAAGGCGGCTCCTCACAAGCACAGACCGACGGACATTTAGCAGAGCCTGCCACTGTGGGACTGACACTCGCAGCTGCGGAGCAGCCCCGGACACAGAGCTGCGTGTAGCCGCTGCCTTTTATAGCGTGACACCCAACCCCCCACCTCCTCGGCACACTCGGGTCACATCATCAAGCTGTGGCCTCTAATAACTAATAACTCTCACCCTAGACATAAAGAATACTGATGAGAAATTACACACACACTTTGCCTGCACTCCCTTGTCCTCCTCCCTCTTTCCCAACCTGTCCTTTTCCTGCTACCTGTCAGCCCTTGCCCTGCTCCTTCCTCAGAGCTCCCTGCACCCTCTGACCCACAGAGCACCCTGTCCCCGTCCCGGCCCTCCCCACGGCCACCTCCGCAGCATCCTCGCTCCGCCCGGCCTCTCAACGCCCAACCCCGTCCCCAGTTGGGCCTGCCCTCCCTCTGGACGCCTCGTCTTCCCCGAACCGCTGTCCCTGGCTCCCCTCGTGCCCCGAACTCCGCGGGGAGCCTCGTCTCCTCCCTGACCCACATCCGCGGGCCGCCAACCCTCACCTCCTGGCGGCGGCCCTGTGTCCCCCGTCACCGTCCCGGCCTCACCCCGGCCCCCGCCCCGCCTCACTCAACACCCGTACTCGTTGCCTGCCGCTACCCCGCAGCCCCCTGCGAGCCCGGTGCTGCCCCTCGTCTCTCCGGGAGCAGCCCCAGCCTCCGCCCCCGCGGCCGCCGCCACGCCGCTCCCCGCCGCCCCCGGTGCCGCTGCGGCCGCCGCGAGCGGCACTCACACGCCTCATCGCCGCCGCTCTCCGCGTCGCCGTCCGAGAAGGACTCGGCCCCGTCGGCATAGCCCGCCAAGCCCACGATCTCCTCCTCCTCTTCCTCCTCCTCGTCCCCCTCTTCCTCCTCCGGCAGCTTCCTCGGCACCTGGCTCATGCCGGCCGGGCTCCTGGCGGGGCTCTGCGGCCCCTCTGCCTGCGGCGGGCTCGGGGCGCGGGGGGCGCAGGTCCCGCGCTGGCGCCGCGCCCGCCGCCGCTCCCCTCCTTCCCCCCGCACGGCGCTGGCGGAGCGCGGCGCAGCTGCCGGCGGGGCGGGCGGGGAGGCGGCGTGACCCGCGTCACCTGACGCGCCCGGTCACGGGCCGCCAGGGCCTCCGCGCTCGCCCGGGCCCGCTCCCGAGCCCGGCCGCGCCTCTGGCACCCTAGCGCCGGCGGGCGTAGCCGGGCGCTGCGGGCTCACCGGCGGGTCCGAGGCCTGGCGGCGCCGCTCGCCCCAGCCCTGCTGTCCCGAGAGACAGCCGTGGGAGCGGTGCACGGGCGAGGCGCTGCCCCTGGGGTGCGGGGCGCCGCGGTGGGCGAGCGGAGCGGCCAGGTGTGCCCGGCAGCGGCACCGAGATCTCACCTGGCGTTTCTATTACAAGCATCCCTGCTCAGAAACCCTTACAGTCACAGAAATCAAATAGGTTGTGAAAGACCTTTGGTATCATCGAGTCCAACCGATGACTGAAGCTGTCAACTACACCGTGGCACCACGTTCAGGCTAAGTCCTTAAACACCTACTGGGACTCCACCACCGTCTCTGGGCAGCCCATTCTGAAACTAATCGCCCTCTCTGTGAAGAATTTCTGCCTAGTACAGAACCTATACTTCCCCTGAGGCAGTTTAAGGCTATGTCCTCTCCTCCTGTCACTGGTTGCCTGGGAGAGGAGTCTGGCTTCTATCTGGCTACAACCTTCTTTTCAGTCACTTTGCAGAGAGTGGTAAGGTCTTCCCTGAGCCTCCTCTTGGTCGTGTCCTGCAACCTCACCCCGCACAAACCCCAAAGAAAGACTTGGGTCTCTTCTGCATCGTCCATATCTCCACTTCCAATATGCGGGACACTCTAGAACATGGGCAGGACCAGAGTGTGTCTGGTGCAGCCCAGCTCACCCATCTGCCAAGCCTGCTTCAGCCCTAGATGTGCTGTTGGCACTGCCTACTGCCTGCCCCATGCTCCTTCCATGCCGACTGTCATCACATGGGCAAGCCCAAAATGTTAAGCCAGGCACTGACAGTGGGAGGTAATGTATTTGCAGTGTGGGTCAGAGAGAGCTTATTTTATAAATAATAACTTGATTAATAAGGAACACTAAAGAGAGACATAGTAGTGAAATCTCTAAAGAAGTTGAGGTTTTGATGCCCCTGACAGACAAGGAGCACTTATCTCCCTGCCATTGCTTTCTCCAGGCTTGCTCTACAGAGGTAGACCTCCTGCCTTTCATCCAGGCCCCTTCTCAGGAGTTTCCAGGGCTGCTCTTCTTATCTTGTACCAGTCTAAGCTCCAGAGTGTGTACGTTAGCCCCTGGCTGTCATCCCATGCTGCCCACTGTGGTGACTGGCAGCTGAATTCCTGATTCTACACCACCAGATTTTCCTCTGTTTCTGTTTCTCTCTTTCTAATTCTTTCTGCTCCGTTCTCTCTCCCTGCATTCAGTATATTGATTAGACTTCTGTTTAGAGTCTCTACTTTTTTCCTGCAGCTGATTATTTCTGTCACCTCTGTGCTGCATGACAATCTCCTTATCACCAGGCCTTCCAGGTTGCACTAAGTCACAGGAGATAATGGAAGTACACATCTGTTCAGAGGTGGGAGAAATCCCCCTTGCCTGTTAATATACAAATTTATTGAAGGGCCTGCCTTTATTCCCAATTTATCAACCTGCTTGGAAGTTTTGCTTGAACAGATTAACAATGTACTAGAAGATTATGGGAAACCTTTCAAAGTTAAATCCTGTAAAAGGAATTAGTACTTAGGTTTGGAGCAGGATTTTTTTTTACCAGTCACGTTTTCAGCATTGTGTCTTGGGACAACCCTGACAGGCATTAGTCTGCTGAAAGCTGATGGAAAGAGGAAGAGAGATTCTGGGTGTGTAATGAAGGACCATCTGTCTCACACACCAGCTGATCACTTAAGTGCACAAAGGGCTGTTAGGTTGCAAGGCCAGGTTTGGATAGAGGGTTTTTCCCTGAAATATCTGTACTAGGTTTCTTCTGTACAAAGAGCTGCTTGAAATATGACCTATGAGAGGGAGAATAACTTGGATATATTAAAATACTAAATCAGGGTGTAGAAACTCAAAAAAGGGACTGGTTGTAATGCAGCTCTTCCCACAACTGACACCAGTGACCTCCTACTTGACCACAGCTTCAGGTTCAAAGCCACATATACTCCAGGCCCATTGCCAGATAGGTTTTTAGAGTAGGGCTGAAGCATTTCTGCCAATCCCCTGGCAGTATAATCTGTCATGGATACTACATAAGCCTCAGGACTTGCTCCTCCTCTGTCCCTTTGCCATCAGCTGGTTTTCAGTACCCTCTGCACCGACCCTTTTTCTTCTTTTCCTTGTGTCAGGTCACCTGACTTTGAAGCTGGGTGCACATAATGAAACAGCGCCCAGCCCTTCAGTCACAGGACTTGTAGTAAGGGCAAGTAAATAGGAGGTAGAGTCTTTGCAGATATGACATGTACAGTGATAGATGTGAATGGACTTTGTCCATGAAGATCTGCAGTTCATAGACTTTAGATACTTTCTGTGTCATTCATTTCTTTCCCCACTAGGGGAAAAAAAATCCAGAAGAATACAAAATCGACTGTCTGCATTAGAAAAGGTTAATGCTACTTAAGGTCAGGGAATTGTCCCACTGACATCTACAAAATGAAGGAGCCTATCTGCACCTAGGTTTGTAGGGTCATGATAGGGTGTCATCCTGTTCCTGTTAAAGACTGAACATTTCCATGAAATACATTAGTGACAGATCTGTGCCAAGAAAGCTTTTTTCTACAATGTGCTAACATCTTGTTTCTCAGTCGTAATGAGCAAACATAACCAAAATAGTTCTGCAAACTTTTACATGTATGGAACTTATTTGACACACAGATTAACTGTTACTCACATAAATACTTCTATTCCTACATTAGAATTTTGCACAGTATCAAATTAAATAAAATTCACATAAAGTAAGCCTATCCTGAATATGGAAATGAGCAAAAAAATTGTAGTGTGAAGAATCACAGTGTGTTTTTATGTGTTTTAGTAACTACGCTTTAAATTAAGTAATGACACCAGACTTCAGATTAATGTCGTAGCCTTACGGAGATCAGGGAGGCATCAGAACAATAAATCCAGTCAGTCAGTCAGTCAGTCTTTCCTTGGAAGCACCAAGGGTTTTGATGTGAATCTCTGGTGTGAGTTGGGTCCCTTCCAACTCAGCATATTCTACAAGTGTATGACTGTCACCTGAGGTTCTTGTAGCATGCTGCAATAAGCGGTTCTATGATTCTATGACTATTGCCACAGAATGATGACTACCACAGTAAATATTTAGTGAAAAAGGCATAAGTAGAATAATCCGAAAAAACATTCAAAATAATATATTCATTACATATCTAGGAAGTGCCTGTAATACTTCAATGTTTAGTTTGTTTAGGGCATCAGTTAATTTAGGGCATTTTGAATGCCTTCAAGCCAAAGGAACAGACTTTGAAAGCAATGTGCCTGTGAGATCAAGCATTGTAAGGGGAACAGCTGCTTGTTTTCTGTTTTCTCCTTCTCCCAATCCCTCTTCCATCATTTTACTCAGCCTACCTTCTTTCTTCTCTACCGGTCTCTACAGATGGTCCTGTCCAACTTGCCTGCATACTGGTTTGTGAATTACTGACATTCACCCATAATTGCCCACACAAACACATGACTTAGGTGAGCAGAAGGTCCCAGTGATATTATGATAGCTGGAGGGGTGGGTGAGGCATTAAGCAGGCACAGTCAGCTTTCAAGGCGTCCCTCTCTGATCTTCAGCTCAGACTTCAAAGCCCGCTGACTGGTTCCTTGCTGGAGGGAAGGGCATCTGGCCTCCCTGAAATTGGGGGAATTTTATTGTGCCAAATTCTGGGCTCCCCGGTACAAGAGGGATGTGTAGCTGCTGTGGGTCCAGTGGAGGGCAAGGAGGGTGATTGTGAGACTGAAGCATCTATCTTATGAGGAAAGGTGGAGGGAGCTGAGCCTGGTTGCTGAAGATGTGACCAAAGGGAGATCTCATTACTGTCTATAAATATCTAAAGGGAGGTTACCAAGAAGATGGACCCACGCTCTTCTTGGTGGTCTCAACCAGTCTGATATGAGGCAACAGGCAAAAACTGATGCATGGGAAATTCCACCTGAACATAAGGAAGAACTTATTTACTGTGTGGATGACCATGCACTGGAACAGATTTCCCAGAGAGATTGTGGAAGTTCCCTCACTGGAGATATTCAAGAGCTGTATGGATGCAGTCCTGTACCGCGTGCTCTAGGATGAGCCTGGTTAACCAGGGAGCTTGGACCAGCTGACCCACTGTGGTCCTTTCCAACCTGACCCACTCTGATTCTGTGGTTTTGTAGCGCTTTTTCTCCCACGCAAATTATTACGAGCTTCCATAATTAAACGGCAAAGGAACTTCGGTCCAGGAGAGCGTCCAGCCCGCGTGGAGCCTCGCTCCGGCCAGAGCCCCGTGTTGCTGGCCGGGGCGCGGGGCTGGGTCCCGGCGGTGCCGCTGCCCGCGGGGCGGGAGGCGGTGCGGGCCGGTGGGCGCTGCCCGCGCTCCGCGGCCGCTCGGTGTCGCCCTCGCAGCGGGCACGGCGGCGGCGGCGGCGGCGCCTCCCCCGGGGCAGCCCCGGCCCGGCGGCGGAGGCGCCGCTGGAGGGGCAGTGCCGAGCCCGGCCCGGCGGGAGCGGCGCCGCGGGGCAGCGCAGGTGAGCGCGGTGCCCACCCGCGGTCCCGCCGCGGTCCTACCCGGCTGCGGTGGGGCGGGGGAGCGCGGAGGGGCGGCCGGGGCCGGGCGGGGCGGGGGCGCTCCTGGCGGGGCCGCACAGGTGATGGCGGAGGTGGCCGGGCTGTGGCGGGGCTGCAGCTGGGGACGAGCGCGGCGAAGCCAGTGCCCCGGAGCGGAGTAGTGAAAGTGTTCCCTTATTCCAGCCCGGGGAGGGATCCCCCACCCCCGGTCGGACAGACACGGACCCTCCGAGATGCCGCGTTGGTACGGGAGCCTGTGTCAACGGAGGGGTTCAATTGCAGGTTTGGGGGTGAAAATGAGGAGTCTTAACGCTCTTGTTCCAACTTTTAAGGCCGCGTCTGATGAGAAATGGAAATCTGGCTCAAAGACATCCTTCCTGTTGTTGACATCACCTGAGAACTCCACTGGAAATATTTCCACTAGTTTGCTGCAAACATCACCCTCCCCTGAGGTCTCAACACCTTTGTGAGTACACACTGGCTGCTGGTAGAGCTCTGGTTGTGGAAATCCATGGCTACGGCATGTAATTGTTCTGCAGGGTTCTTTTTATTGCAAGCATTAATAAAGAGCTTATTGTGCCCTGGGGTGTTGGTGTATTACAGCATAGGCTGTAGACAGGGTTCTATTTTTTTTTAAAGGCATAACCAATATCTTCATATTTTTATAATTATATATGAAGTGTTTGTTTGGGTTTCTGGTTGCTATTTCTGCAATACACATGACCAGAAGGACATGTTGTCTGCCACTGAATACCTTTTGTTCACGGGGAAAACATTGAGAGGGTTAGAAAGTAGCTTGATGGTAGGTAGATTGTTGAATCTTTGCCCCATGAGTTGTTTAAATGGACTTAGAATATCTTACCAATGTTAAAGGAGTAATTGGGAAGAGCAATAAGTCTGCCTCTGTCTAAAGACAGAAAAATTTAACCACGTTCTAACACGCAGCATTGGTTAGGCATGGATCAGATCCCCTTGTAGGACTGTTTGAGTTTATGGTTTATTCTAAGGAGAATGTTATTTTCTTTCTTTCAAGGTGATGTGTCAGGCTGTTCAGCTAGTTTTATAACAACTTATTTTGGCAGGCTCAAGTTCCAAGTATTGTGTAATCTTCATTCTCTAGATAGTTGGAAAACAAAGTGTTTCTGGAGATGTGTGATTACATGTAAGATCTGCAGTTGCATTGCAGACCACAAGACTTGGTGTAATGACTCTTCTTCAGAACTTCATAACAATTTCTGAGCAGAAAATACTCAAAAAATAGTTAAATACACTGCACGTAGCAAAACCTATGGTTGTGTGGCTACACAAAGTATTTTAGATGCCTGGTATGTAGGTGATGTATGCCTGTTTTTCCGTGAGGACCTCTGAGTCTGCAATATTTTCAAGGGCAACTGGGAATTGTGTAGCAGCAGTAGTAATGTCACTGCTTTTCTCCCTGTTTTTTTTAAATTTGAAAATAAACTAATAAAATGAAAAAGGGGGTTTGTGGTAGTATTTGGTTGGAAAGTTTTCACTTTGCCTTGCTCATTAATATTTACCCAGACAGTGCTACCAACCTCATATGGGAGTCTGGCTTTGAACACAAGAAATGAAATAGCCAGAAAATGATTGCTAAAAATAAAGCAAAAACTTCCTGATCATGTAGGTGCTTTCCTTTAAGATTTTTTTTTTTGCACAGAGGTCTTTTCTTTTTTGGGGAACAGAAATTGTGAGAAATTGGCTGCGCTAATGGGGCTCCCATGTTGGCTGATACGATGTAGTTGCAGCACCAGGCTTAGCAGCTTGCCCTGTCACAGGTGGCAAGTTCTGGAGTTCTGATTATCAAATTTACGATGTTCTTGGTCTAGGTGAGATGAATGATACCGTAGTAAATCAGGTGCTTGTAGGGTGTGGTAATGAGCAATTGAGCCTCAAGCTGCATTTCTCCATGTGTCTTTAGCTTCACCTCTGTTTGACTTTGCCAGTGAGTCATTTTGTGATGTAAAAGAAAAAGACCTTACTGTCCCTTATTCACTAAATCTGTATAAAAGGATGAACAATCCTTATTGGTTTGGATAGGTGGTGTATCAATGAACATTTGTAAAGCACTTTCAAGTTCCTAAATTAATTATACTGACAACTATATTTATTCTCATTAGTTTCAGATGTGCAATTCCTCTTTTTCCCTCAACAGTCAGGACTTTAAATGAACTTGCAGAGAAAAGTTGTATCTTTTTTGAGAGATGTATCAGTACAAGATGTCCCTGGTGCAAGTATTTTATTTAAAACCATAAATGAGGTGCCATATTTTATTGACAAGATTGATCTAGGGAGATATTTATCAAATACATAAATTGATTGTAATTGCTTTGGGCAAATAAAAATTTGAAGTAAATATTTTTTGTTCCTCTTGTTTATTCAGGAATTAAATATGTGACTTTCTCAAAAATAATTGAGCCAAAAATAGAAGGTGTAGAGCTGCATTTCAGAAGCAAGGGGCACTTAACAGCAAGGGGCTAATTTTGTTCCCTGCCTCCTATCCAGTCATTTTGATCCCAAAAATCTCCAGAATAGTTTCTGAAGTACAATACTAGAAGTATTCTTGCATACCATTGCTAACTTGTGAACTCTGCAGGAAAAGCTTAGTTATTTTTCACTTGACCACTCCCTGTTAGCAGGTGCTGCTGTTTGTTACAGTTCACTGACAGTGAGAATAGTGAAATCCTGAAATACCCCATGTCTTGCTATGACCTGTCACTGAATTATGTGTACTTGTCTCATTCTAAACTTTTCCCACTCCTGTCTGTATTTGGTTTATCTCATGTTGCCATTCAGAAGACTGGTGGATTTGTGAAGTCAAGTGTTCCAAATTCAGGAAGAGACAGAATAAATGTGTGGAGTCCTTGCTTGTTTGTTGCATAGCTTTAAAACACATGAGTGTTGGGATATTCCCTGGGACTGGGATGTTCTTTGTGTATTTGACAGTTTGTGCATGACAGAGTGATGTTTTGTATTCAAAGTGCTGCTGGTTTGGCCAGACCGGTATTTTTCTTGTTTTTTGGAAAACACTGAGGTCGAGTTGGAGATGTGCAGGTGTTGAGAGTGAAGCAGGAAGGATACTGTTGGTGTGCAGTAGTTTGATACCAGGGTCAAAAATGCTATCAAAAAAAACAGTGATGAAATGAGTGTCAGTTTAGGGCATTTTTGAGAGGTGTGTGATAAATGAAGCATTAAGGCTGCACAAGACTTGGAGGCTAAAAGCAATCTAGCTTATTACCACTAATAGTTAGTTTGGTATGTCCTGTTGCAGTAAATCAATCCCCATTGGATGGCCTAATGGATACAGTACACCAGCTTGAATTCTTGCATTATCTGGTTGTGGAGAGGTTGTCTTGGTAGCCACAGTGATGTACTTCCAGTGATATATCAAATACATAGGTACCTCATGGTACAGTGCAGGACTGTAGATTGCTGGCTTGCTCTTGCACTGTTTTACTTCTGCTCCTTTGTCAGTGATCCTGCCATGTGCGAGATGAAATTAAAGGTCCTTGCAATGAACAGGAAGACTCTTCCAGCCAGCATTCTTGTCTTGCTTTCTCCTCTGTGGTTCTCTCCTTCCCACACCCACTCCTGATCCTCCAAACCCTTAGGTGCATCTCAGCCAAGCCACAGCCATAGAGGGGAATCTTACTGTGATTAGGAACAGGATTTGGGCACATCTGTGGCAAGTGGTGGATGGAAGTATGTGGTGTGGATGCCAGCCAGATGGAGCATACTTGGGTTGTAGGGTAGCTAAGGTGTGATGCACTGAGCATAGGTACTCTAGTGGGATTGTTGTAATCCTGAAGAAAAAATTATATGCTCCTATGCCAAAAAAGCCCAGGCTTTTTAATCTTATGTTGCAATCAGAAGCATATTTGGAGTACTCTTCAAATCATTGAATTGTACCTCCTTCAAATCCTGGATTTAAACAAGTTTCTTCTACAGCCTATCCCTTACTTTCTCTCTCATGGTTTGCCACCTTCCCCACCTAAGCACCATCCACTTTGTGAAGTGAGCCACTGAAGTTACAGGTTTTGTGTGCATGTCTTGGCATGCTGTTGGATAGAAGCATTTTCATTTGCATTATGGAAAATGCATTTGGAATTGATGGAAATTAGTTCCTTAAGGGTGTGCATCTTCATTGTGTCTGCATTGCAGTGGGATAATTTGCTTTTCCAGTCTAAGATGCCAATTGCTTTAAGCCAGTCAGGGATATTTTCTGTTGGTTTTAACAGCATCTGCAATGTGACATCTTTGGAAGAACTGTTGCTAGGTCTATTTATATTGTGCCAATACACTTCTGAGTTAAAGTGCCCTAAATTGTATCAGTTGGGTCAGTCACTGAGGAAGAGTGCCAGCCTAATAGAAAGCACTGTGAATGTATGGTAATTATATATGAGCTCAATATTTGAGTAACTTTTTAATAGTGGTCCCAGTGAATCATTTTAGGTATGTTTTACATCTATTCAGAGTCTGAAGTCTGTGCAACAGATGCAGAAATTGCAGCTCGTTCAGAGACTTGGGCAGGATGTGATCTTTTCACTGTATCACTACTGTTGCAAATAATTGCACTAATAACTGCCAGGCAAATCTGTTGTTTAACTCAGTTTTATAGTATTTTGTGAAGCTTACATATGAGTAATTTTCTTTCATTTTCTGTCTAAGCACTTTTGGGACTTGACTGGCTGAAGTCTTTCGAGAGGATTATGGGATAGAGGGCAGCAGGGTGTCTTTCTTCTGGCTGTGAAATTATCTGCCTGACATCTACAGTTTTTCATTGATGTTATTGTTCTGGTTTGAATCCAGATTTTAAAAGTGCAGCACTTGCTTATAAGTTCATTTTTTCCAGACTTTCCTGAATTCTTGCAAGTATGTGTTCTTTTTTCACAGCTTCTGTGTAAAATCCAGCCATTCTCTTTCCATGTGCTCTTTTTTTTTTCCTTTCATTTTTAGGTTTATGGTGGTTTTTAATGTTTATTTTTAAGCTTATGGTGTAAGTACTGCTTTGAATGGCACTCAGGTGTGGAGTAAGCTTAAACCTGAATCTGAAGTATAGTATTTTATTAATGAGCAGTCAGCTACTAAATTGGATTCTCTTCTTTCCCTGTAAGACTACACTTAATCAGTTTGTAGAAGCCAGGGTTTAAGAAATCCTGACCTGGCATGCACTGGGTGAGGCTGTCGTCCATTTCACTTATTCCCTGGTGTCTTGATAGACGAGTGGAGGTGCCCCTGCAGGTGAGCAGCTTCATTACCAGCATGCCTGATAAAGCAGAGCTGGATTTGTGGATGAATGAGGATAGCTCAGTCAAGAGAGGGTGTTGATGTTAGCTGTCTTAGTTGCTGCTGGCCTCAAAATAAGGAAATTTAATTTATTTAAATTGTAATAATGTAAAGAGTTTTCAAAAACTTATCAAGTGACATAGATGCTTTTGACATAGTTGGAATAACAGAGTGCCTAACATTAGCATCTTCTCTGTGTGACCATTTTTACAAATCATATTTCGGTTGAAGGCAGTGAGAGGTGGACATCTCTCACTGACTAGGACGGGACTGTCTGTCTGGGGAGATTTCTCTCAGCTCTTCTTGCACTGTGGCCAGGAGCTGAGCAAGTCCCATGGCTGTGGGTATGATGAGCCTGTTTTGAAGGTATGGGTGAATGATTTCACTATCAGCCTGGCCAATTCTCATCTCTAAGTTGGCTGCATTTCATTAGCAGGGAAAGACACACATATTCTCTTTAATGCCTTTCATTCTTGTAGGGCAGCCATATCAGTGACTTTCTCAAGCTGAGAAGGGAACATGAGTGGACAGGAGCCAGTAAGAGAAAATCAGAGAAGAAAGGCTATGACAAACACATCTTGAAAGTTGCTATTTGATAAGAAGAGCTATTTCTTCTCACTTGTTTTGAGCTTGAAATATGCTGGTTTAATCTGATGTCTTCTAGTATTTCTCCAACCTGGTTTTCTTCTACTTAATTTATGTACTACCTTTGGTTGTCTTATGTTCCCCTTCCTTGAAACTTTTCTAGTTTTGCTAAACCTTTTCAAAGAGGAGAAGGCCAGATTTACAACTTCTAAGATGCAATTAAGTTTCTTAGATGATTGAGAATAAAGGTGGCTTTGGTTGTACTCTCTGCACTAATAATTTTTTAGCACCATTCCTGCTTTTTAACTCTGCTGATGCTTTCACAAGAACAGTCCACTGTCAATCCAGGATTTCATTCCTGAATCATCCCAAGCCCATCATTATGCATATGAAGTTGAGGTGTTTTTTCCCAGCACAAATACCAGACTGTGTTTAAATGGTATTGAAATCTACCAGCCATTTTAACAGTTGTAATCTTTCCCTGTCCCCTTGAGATTCATTAGTGGGTATAATGAACGCAATATATGCTTAATGCAGATGGCTGTGGGGCTGCAGGCTTAATGCCCTTCTCTTGGAAAGACTGACCTTGTACTGTTTATTTCCTGTCTGACTGGTTCTCTATACAGATGAGGACTTTTCCTGTTATCCCATGACTGCCTAGTTTTTATAATACTGGGACTTTTTTTTTGTATTTTTTTCCTTTTTCTTTTAGGCAGCCTTCCTTCCTTTGAAGGGAATCTTTGGGGATTGAACATGAGTTATTGAGGAATAACTTCACATCGGTGCAACTGTGGTAACAGGCTGTGTGTACACTCACCACAAATGTGGAATAGTTTAATTTAAACATCTGTCTTGTTCCAAACAATCAGCATTCAGCTCTATCTAATCTACATTGCAATCACATCCCAGCTTGCTTCATAAAATTTTAAGTTTCAGTATTCTGTTTGAGATTTAGTTTTGGTCAAAGAGAGCCCTGCGTCTATTGCAGTAACTCACTTCTGCTTCTCATTCTTCCTACTTGTCAGAACAGGTTGACTATTTCTATATTTAGCTCTGCTTTGCTTATTCATCCTTTCTCAATAAGAATATTACACTTTGTTTACCTGGAAACAAGATGGGTCCCAGTGGGAAAGTGAATTGAAAGAGTGGTATGAATACTTGCCCTAAGTAGCATGCCATATCAGTAAATCGAAGCAGAATTTTTAGGTATAAGCTCTGGTCCTTGGCAGAGTCTCTTAATTGAAAAAAAAATAGTATTTTAAGAAATTGTTCCCAGATTCATAGTCTTCATACAAGAGTAATTTAGGTTGAAAAAAAACAAACCAAAATTTTTTTTCTGCCTCCTTTCTGTTCCCCTTTTCTCTGTACACCAACACATGGTTGAGAAGTTTAAAAGCAAACTTCTGGGTTCCATATTCTTTCAGAGAATTTAGCCTTTCATATCTATAACTGCAGACATAGAAATGAGGAGGATGTTGCTGCTTCATTTACAGAACTGTGACAGGTTTTTCTTCTTTTTGTTTGTAATCCTGAAAGTAGGATACTTGGCATGGAAGACAGGAATATATATTATTCAAAATCAAGGATACAGAACTTGGATACATGTATTTCCAGCTTTTAAGAATAATTCTTTTCAACAGTTGTAATAATATGAATTTGCTTATATATGATATGTAGGTTTGTACATGCAGCAAGTATATGTACATGTGATGAGCTGGTTTTGGTGAGCAGGCACACCAAGAAAACAGGTAAGGGTGCTTTCAGAAGAACTGAGCACAGCACTTGAAAGAAAAAAACCAAACCAACATTTTAAAGGTTTATTTGTTCTCCTCACAATTTGAAATTAAGACTCTCTCCTTGACTAGGCTGAAATAAGTGTTGAACTACTCAGGAGGCTGTGGTGTAAAGCTAGTTTTGTCTGGGACCCATTCTCAGTCTTTCCCAGACATGGAATAAAGAGTGTCAGTGAAACTGAGAACTTGCTCTGTGTTTCAGTCGTGTAACTCTCATGAAATACACAGATATTCTGCCTTAGTGGAAAAAGCACTAAATGCTAAACCAGGGAGGGTTATCAGAGGAGAGTGACACTGTGATGGAATTTCTCAGCACATTAGCAAGTAAATACGTTCTACAGTGTTTCACCCTAAGATGAAGGATTTTTCTGTCATTCTAGGGAGCGGAATACTTGTCATCTTCCCCAAAATACTGAGATTTTGGGAAGCATTAGCTATATAGCATTAACTTAGTATGTCTTAGTTTGATTGTTATTAATAAAGTCACACTGTACATTTTAATATAGCAGCTAGCATCTGTTGTATGTCTGTCCTTTTGACTTGTAAAAAGCAAACTAACCTTCAGTTGATCAGTTGTCATGATTCAGATTTTGAGTGTGAGTAGCTACTCTTGAGCTAACAAAAGTTTTCCATGGCTTGCATATGTTAACTTAAAATGGATATGGTGCTTCAAGGAGAACAGTCAGGCAAAAGTGTCTGTAATGCAAAAGTTAGCAGATTTCACTGAGTACCATTTGAAAATCACTTCCCTTATGCTCTGTAAGTGGGATTTCAGGCCTTGCTTAATTAAGGATGAAGAATAAAGTGACACTGAAATAATGACTATTTTAAAAATTATCATGATTTGTACTCAAATAACAGTATAGCCTACAGAGAGGTAATTATCAACAAATTGTGTGTAGCAGAATTATAATTAGTTTACAGTATTAAATCTCAGAAGGGTAGGACTGAAAACCTTTGACTAGTTTTTGCATTATTAGATAGTTTAAAGATGGATGCTTATTACCCTGGTTTTTTTAAATTGAATTTTATGTTGTATTTTCTATCCGTAGTGCTGGATCAAAACATGATTTCCCTGCTTCTGTGGCTAATCTCATTCAGTTCAGTGACTGTTTTTGTGCATAAGACTCAAAGAATGTGGCTTGGTATGAAAAATATCCTCCCAGAGGGAGTTGTAGTAGGCTCACAGTTAATATAAAGGGAAAAAAAGACAAAAAAAAGAAACTAATGTTTATATTTCCATGTCCTGTCGTACAATGATTTTCAGTGAAGTTTCATATTTCGTGAAATTAAATCTGTAGCCAAGATAATATGATATTGGACATTTTTTATAATTCAGCATGCAGGTCTGTGCTGTTGAAACAATAGGCTGAGTGTTTTTAGGTGCAGATATCCTGACTGAAATAACGTGTTGCAAAAGAAGTTGCAGTACATTTTCGATAACATTGCGCAGAGAGATAATTGTGAACTCTGCATGGTGTGTTACAGTCATGGGAGTAGTTAACAAGATAAAGAAAATCTCAGCTTTCTCTCTGTTTACAAAACTGGCCTTTCTGGAAGGACTGGAAAACAAGAATACAAATATATAATCTGCTTGCATTCTCTTTCTACCCCTCCTTTTTGCCTCTCTGTATTGAGCCAAAAATAAATGGGAAGACTAACTGTAAGAAAACAGCACTAGAGTCAGTCCTTCTCTCCCTTAGTTTTCTCTGTTTTAGACACCACTGGGAGCTGGTGGTTGTGTGGCAACGCAGCTCCCATGATAAGGGGTGATTCGGTCCTGTAGTGCCACAGAGCAGAACTCTGCTGTTATCTCCTCCTTACTCATGCTGCAGTACCTACAAATCCAGAGATGAAACAGCACAGGAGTGAAGTTTCATCTTGTCTGCACTGAAACACCAATGTGTATTTCTACCATATTAGGCCACTCCTCTGATTTTAAGGTAAGGAAGATGTCCTTGACGTTTTCACCATTTTATTTTCCCATTTTGTCTTCTTTCTGTGCCACTTCTAAAAGCTCTGCATTGTTCCCCAATTTTGTCTCCCCCATCTTTTGTCCTAGTACTTTCATATAATTGATTAAGGAATCATCTGTTTTTCTTTGATCCTCATCCCCTACAACTCTCCTGTTGTTTTGCTAGTTGTGCTCCTAACAGTGGTTAATAAGTGTCGAGTCAACACTTAGAACCCAGAAGAAATGTGAATTGAGCAAAAAGTTTTTTGACAATCCTTTAAGAAAGAATTTGTGAGAGAATGAAAAAGGATACGCATCCCTCTTCCATGCCTTCCCAGGTCATTGGTTGTCGTGACACGTCTGAGGCTTTTAAAAAGCTTTATGTTGAGTATTTTCCTCCTCATCCTGTCCTCTACTTTGTCTGTCTCAATTTGCAGTCTTATTTTTTCTGCTTTCACTTCAACTCTAGTATTTTCTGGGGTCTTAGGGCATGTTTTTCCATCTCTGAGTGCTTTCAACTCTCTCTGTTCCAACATCAGTAGCTTATGGGCTTTTCTGGCTGTGCTGCTAGCTTTGCTAGGCTTCCAGTCCTTATCAAGACTGTTTTTTTGATAACATTTTGATATGCGCTGTTTTTTTGATAACAACTGTCCACTGCATTCCTTGGTAGGAGTGATGGTTAAGGAATATCTGTTTCTATTTTACTGGACAGGAAGTGCCACCTCCTTGAGAATTTTATTGTGTTTTCTTATGTGTTGTAAAAGTGAAAATGGATTCCCTTTCAGAAGGGAATCCTCAAATAGAAGAGACACAGAGGTGTTGAGCTTCATCAGGGTAGGGAAGGAGATGGCCATTAGGAAAATCCAGCCTGTTTCTGGGAACATGGTTCAGGAATATGATGTCCCCTCTAGCATGATCCTGCCCTTCTCTGTTTTTCCATCATCAAATTTGGTTTTTTTGATTATTATTATTTCTCTTTAGGACCTGGGCAGCTTTTGTAGGCAGATCATTTAAAATGTTCTCCATATTTTAACAGTTTTGTACAAGCTGGCCTCTTGTAAAGTATGAAGGAGACTCAGATATGCTGAGGTTTCAGAATATTCATTAACTATAAAGCAGATACACTGAACTGTATGATCCTTCTCAGTACTCAAAATAGACCAAAACATCTGTTTTGACTGAAGACAAAGAAAAAACGAAGGAGACTGAAATGGATGCAACAAATAGCATCATCCTCCATGGTTCTTATCAGTGGCTGACCAAGGAGGTTCTTGTAGTAAGGGATCCTGACTTTACCAAGGTGCTGTAGGTAAGCCCATGTAGTAAAGCATTTCCAGATTTTCCTTTCTTTCAGGCTGTGGGAAACATCCACAAGCATTAAGAGGCTGAGTGTCTTTAAAGCTGGTTTCAGCTCCCAGAGAGATAGCTTCCACTGCAGGATTGCTCCTTTGGGTTCCTGCAGTGCCTGTAAGCGCACAGGGAAAGGAGGGGGATTAGGGAGCAGTGAGGGGGAGTGGCACCATTTGTGTCCACTTGGCACTCTCAGCTCTCTGTACTTGACATGAGCACAAATATTTCTGGGTTATGAACCAGTGACTTCTTGTGCACAGCCATGAGGGCAGAGTCTTCACAGGGACCTGAGGTTCTGTCCTACAAGAGGAGAAGCTTTCAAGAAATGCAGTCTCTGTAGCGTAGTTTCTTGAAAACCTAAAATCTTTAGGTGTTTCTTGAAACACCTAAAATCATATTAGTGGTGATCCTTTTAATCTGCACAAAGAGCCTGCTGGTGTGGGAGATTTTTATTTTACCTGGTTGGGTATTGTGTTTCAATGCAGCAGATGGCATGTGTATGACAAGTGCCCTTTGGTAAGAAAGTAAACACAGCAAGAAATACACCCCAATCCCGTGGCATTTTCTTAGGCCTTTTATAACATCAAAGCACCCTTGTGCAATGCTCATTTGAGTCACCTGATGCAAGAGCCAAGGTTTTGTGATAGCTATTTTCTTCTGTTGTTCTGATGTTGGTACAGCTGGCAAGATTCTTGAGATACAGGGAAGAGCAATGTGATATTCAAGGTGATATGTTTTAATTGAGTTGTAGCCTGAGCTGAGACAGATTAAATTCAGTTACTTGTCCTGGAAGTATTTTGTGTCAATGTGTAGCTTTTCAAAATTAACTTAGATCCTAGTTGCAATATAAGTAGAATAGGACAGAAACATGATTTTGTTTATTTTGGGCTTGGTGGGGAGGCATTCCTGATGAATCAAATGCTCAGTTGAGACTATTGATCTGCCTGGCTTGCAAAGGGCAAATGAAGAAGGACATTTGGGAACTGGGCTGTTCACTTGGGTTGGAACAAAAGAGCCCCAAGGTAGGGAATCACTTATGTTATCTGACTGAGATTGCCACCAGTGACCACCTGCATCGAGTGGGGAAGAGTCTTCTGCAGAATTTCCAAAGAATTTAGCAAGTAATGAAGATAGCACAGAGAGTGCCCACAACCCACTGAGAGATTCTTCAGCTCCATGTTTGCCAGTGGTCCAGGCAAGAGGATCAGAATTTCCAGTTTTGTTTGCATGACCTGTTTGGAGATTAATCACAAACATCACCTATACAGATACAACTGCGAAGGGCAACTTGACCTTGTTGTATTACAACTTTATAGGGGAATTTAGATTACTTTTTGCAGATACTGTTTCTTATTACAGTCTTCCTTCCAGAAGAACTTAGAGAAAGTCTTTGTGGCATCAAACTCTGTTGCTGACTATTTATTGATAATGGTGAGTGCATTAAACATCGAAGTCTTATTTCTGTGGGGAATCAAGTCCCTAGTCTGGTCCCCCAAGTCCAGAACCTGCTTTATGGTATTGCATATCCCTTTGGCCACCTCAGGTCAGATGTCCCTGCCATGCTCCCTCCCAACTTCTTGTGCCCCTCCTTATGGGCAGAGCAGGAGACACGGAAAAGCCTTGGACTCAGGGTAAGCACTGCTGATGCACAAGTGTAACATCAGAGTGTTATCAACGTGATTCTCATACCAAATCAAAAATACAGCCCTGCACCAGCTACTGAGAAAATTGGCTCTGTCCCAGCCAAGACCAGGACAAGGAGAAGGTGTAACAAGAGTGGGCAGGGTGTGAAATGGACTGTTGCAGCTGAAGACTTATTGCAGATACTTCTTCAAACCAGTGTTATTCACCCAGTGCTGGAGCTGTCTTCAGACTGTGTTTGCATAAACTAAACTTATCCTGCATTCTCAAGTTGTAGCATCTGAGTCAGCAAATGTGTCCTACTACTATATTCAGCCCAGTATGTTTTGATGAAACAAAGGTCTTGTACCAAAACTACTGCTGTCATTATTGTGCAGTCTGTCCCAACACGTGGCTTTTCTCAAGTGTAACTCTTCCTCTTCCCCCAGAATCTACAATTGTAAAAGTCTTGCTGCCTGCCACCACATGTCTTCAAAGACCAAAGGACATTTTTAATGAGAATTGCTGTAAAATTCCTGGCTTGATTTATGAAGTAAAGAAAAAATAATCACAGGAACATTATCCTCTTACGTGTTAAAATTTTTGCCTTCAACTTTATGGTGATAACAGCTTAATTTTTTGCAAATGGAATAACCAAATGTTTACCATTTATATTTCCACTTAGAAATATAGATGCCTAAATGCAAGACAGTTTGAGAGAAAGGGAAGTGGAATTGTAAAGCACTAGAGGTCTTTGTTCTAAATTGTGGAATAAATAAACATTCCAAGCCTCAGCACCGGACATTTGCTGAAAACTTTTCTTGTAACTTGTCTTTGAGAAATAAAGCTGAAAAGTTTTTTAGCAGTTTGCTGTGCTGTTCTAAGGAGGTTTATGTAACTTGCATAAAGCAAGACAAACGTGGCAACTTTTGGTTTCCTTAAGCCAGTTTTAATGTATGCATTTCTTTCTTTTGAACAAGACTAAAATACAGCCACAAATAAAGAAAGTACAGTCATTCTGCATTGTTTATATTTATGCATTTATAATTGTAATCCATAGGCATGTTGACAGCTATAGAAATCCACCTAGCCCATGCCGAGGTCACCATTTACAACAGGTGCCCAATTTCTTATCAGCATCTTCACTGCCTTTCAGAAAGTGCCAAACCTGTTTTCATTTTTGCTGCACTCAGCCACTAGACATAATTTCTCACTGTTCAGTAACACCTCCCTCTCCTTTCCCCCCCTCAAAAAAAAACCCCAAAAAAAAGCTTGACTTCCAGCATTCCTCTCATGTCTCACAAATATGTGTGAAAGTCTGTGGCAGGGAGCTGACTGTTCATCACCATTAGCCACACCTCTTCTACTGCCTTCTATGACTGTGTCTTCCAGTACTTATTCCTGTAGTTCAGGTGGTGGAGGAGGCGTGTACTGTGGTTTTAAATACCCTTGAATGCAAGTCCTGTGGATCATTAGCATAGGCAAGTGGTATGAGAGAATGCAGAGGCAAGGGGTAATGCTGGATATTTGGTTTCCCATGGCTTTTATTTATAAAGGAAATTAAGCATGAAAAACCGTAAGAAGAGAATGCTGTGGTACAAACCTTAAAGACGTCATGGAGTATTTGCTGCTGTGTGGGAGACATGCCCTGTGTGGTGCACAGGACAAGCAGTGACTGGGCAAGGCTCTGGAGAGGTAAGGGTGCACTTTTGTGTGGAAGCCATGACCTGGAACCCAAGAGCAGGCTCTCACCATCAGGAGAAATGCTTGACTAATTCTGGCAGTTCTCTCTCGCTATGATTCGCCTTGCAGCTTTAGTGTTACATTAACTCCTCCTTAGTGCTACATTAATCCAGGACAAACAAATTCCTTAGGTTTCCTGTTGCACTCCCAAACACACACATTCATCAAAACTAGGATAACTTTCTGCTTGTACCTTGTTTTTACTGTATTCTTTTGCATGCATTTACACTGCACACAGTGTACATCTGAAAAAAATGTGTTTCAGGATGTTTGTTTTTCCTTGTTTTAATACCTATCTCTGTAAGTACTACACGGAGGACTTGGATCTCCAGGAAAGTTTGTTTATGCTGCACTAGAGATGATCATTTCACATGAGTTTAAATCACAATATTCTTCTTCTTTCTTCTTTCTCCCTTCTCCCTTCTTTCTTCTTCTTCTTCTTCTTCTTCCTATTCTTTTGTCTCTTATATGGTCCAGAGCAGAACTGTCTGAAAATATGGAGAAAGTATTCTTTGAGAAGAGACTGGCACTCTGTTGGAAAAGATGCCCAGATGCCAGATTGAGTACTCAAATAAGACATTTCTTTCCCCTATTGGTTCTGTTGACTTTGTTTCAATCTCTTAATTGGTTTTTATAAGCTTTGAATCAGAGCAAGCAAGAGCAATAGTCTTCTGATGAAAATGGTAGTAAAAACTCCTGCAGTTGTAAAGTGAATTTCTGTATATCCTCATCCTAGCAGGTCTGTCAGTAAACCTACATGGAGTCTAGCAAGGAGGCAACTTTTAAGTAGAACTTTTCCTAACCAGATGAAAATACAAATCTGTTGGTCTCAATCTCCAAATCTAGTTTATATAAGATCTTAGATCTTATATAAAGATCTTAGATCTTAGCCTTGGAAGAGAACAGCTACAAGTCTGTTGATGAAAAATTGCAAGTATTTTTCTCGTGTATAGTTTGTCAATATTACTGGAGGTACCAAAACAGAAAAAGTAAAAATATAACTGCTCACCAAGGGGATAGTCCTGCTCTGCTTTATTCTTATGACAGAAGCTGTGCTGTGTAGGACAGGAATAGGATCGATTTCAGATTCTTCATTTCTTTACCCTCCTCTGCTTCCTGCTGAACTACCTTTTTTTCCCCCAGTAGCCTGAAACACATTCCAGATATGTCTGTGTGAGGCAGAAGAGTGCCAAGGCTGCTGATGAATAAGAGACTTTGTGATGAATCTTGTAAAATTGGACCTTTTCATTCAGAGAATAGTTCTCAATTACTGAATCTTTTTTTCCTTTGTTTCCTTCTTTTGAATTGCCAGGGAGAGGAGGAGATGTAAAGTGTTGTCCTGCAACACTTCCCTCTAGCTACCTGAATTACCAGAGGGGTGAATTGCTTTGACAGGGAAGGGAGGGGGGCGGGTGGGGAAAAATACAGAGGAAGTTGACTCAGTTTGTTAAATATGAAGATGCAGCAATCATATTACTTCACTTCTGAAACTACACCAGTTTTGGGATATTTAAGTTTACATTGGAAGTTTGATTTTGAACTTGCTGATCCAAGCTGAGAGATGATAATGACAACTTTTCAACTTTTAAATCACCACCTGTTAAAAAAGTCTTACTGACACCCAGTTCCTTGGAATAAATCTGTAAGTTGATTTTTTTTTTTTTTCCTATTCTAAATTATTCTGCAACAATATTATTATTCTAAGATTTGGTTTATTTGTTGATACTTCAGGTTAGAGCTTCCTACAAGGAGAATTTGGATTGCATGTATATTTTATCCAGGCTATGTCAGAATCCCAAACATACATTTTTTTTCCTGCAGAGAGTTTTCCTGTAGTAACATCTGGAGAGCTATAGCAGTTTCTATCTTAACAAACGTTAAGCGTGTGGCGTGCAGTGTGTGGTCAGGGCTGCAGCAGCTGTGTCCCAGGGGTGCACCTTGGTGAAGTTAACTGTCATGCCTCAAATGGTAGGATCTGACTACTAATTGGCAATAGTAATATGTAAACATAGATGTGTGAGCTGTCACTTCAAGAAGGGGCACTTGATGCAATGGAGGAACAGCCTTCTGGTTTGACAGTTCTTGCTTGAGAAAGCTTGAATTTTGCAGAATTGAGTCTCACAGACTTGTCTCCAAACCCTTAGCTCTTCATTAGGTCTGACCATACAAAAGTCTTTGAAATTAATCCATTATTTGAAATTCCTGTGATGCTTTTTAACTTAAATACCTTAGAGAGAGAGAGAGAGAGAGAGAGAAGTGTCTCATATACAAGTATACTCTCAAAATACAGTTCTGTATTTTCCCTGACAATTATTGTAGGAGCTCCTGTTGTCTCTTTGCAATGTTTCCTTCTTTCCCAAGTTGAGGTGGGCAGCTCTGCTGCAGCAAACACTGTAGCATCCTTTCAGCATTGCTGCCAGAGCCATCAGCTTCCAGCTTCAAGGGAGCTGTCCTGTCTCCACAGATTTTTCCAGGTTTTTGTGTTGGCTGCTGGTGCATTGACTTGGCAGCCATTCTTGTCTGGGAGAGCTTTTTAGAGACTCCAATGCTTATTTTGTATAAAAATCTTCTGGACAGAATGTCTAACTCAGGAGGCATGCAGCTGCTTTCTACACTGCACCAAGTTCTGTGTTTCACTTCTTTATTATGTACAAGGGGTTTAGCTGGGAAGACTCTGCTCCCTCTCTGTGCTGCTTGTTCTTCTGAACAGTTGCAGCAGCCAGCATCCCTTCAGATCTCAGGAGGAGACCTCGGAATGCAGTGGCAAAGCTCCAGATCTTTTCAGTGCTAGGGGAATGCCCTGGCAGGGCGCTTGTTGAGGAGCACTGCAAGATATCTGACTAGATGAATCTACTTCCCTCCATGACCAGGCAAGAAAGGAGAGAAACCAGAAGTGGGTACAAGTTTCAGGAGCAGGGCAGCCCCTTCTCCCTCTATCTGTGAGGGAAGCACCCTGATAGCCCATGCCATCAGCTGTGCCCGATGCAGAGCTGCACTGGTGGCTCTTCCCTTCTCCTTGCAGTCTGAAGATGTCAGATGGGCTCTGTGCTCTCCCTGAAGGTTTTGTTGTGGCAGGGCACCCCAAGAACACAGTCCTGAAGAGCTTCCCACATTTGCAGGGGTAGAGCAGGCCTGTGAGACCCACACACCACACCACACACCACACCACACCACACCACAGATGGGCGTATAGCATATGGTGAACTTTCTCCTGATTTCTAATGTTAAACCTTGCTCACTGATGTAGGGGGAAAAGACAAGGATGATCCTCTCTTAAAAATGCCTTCTGTGACCAGTTTTGTCCTGCACCCTGCAAAAGCTGGTATTATGGGCATAAAGCATTTTCAAGGGAACGAGTCCTGTCATAGACCAGCATGGCTGCTTGTGCTTACACGAGAAAATTCACTGTGGAGTCTGTTCTTCTAGCTGGGGAGGCAGCACTGGCCTCTTGGGAAACAGATAGGTAGACCCCTGCAGAAAATAGAGTTGAAGACACATGGTTCCCTGCAAGTGTGCTGAGATACCCTTTTCTTTTGTGCCAGCAGGCGACAGACTCCCCTCCCAGCAAAGGCTCTTCACCAGTCTTAACTCTTTAACGTAATTGTAAAAGTGAGGCTCTATTCTTAAGGCAAGACGGAGGAGCTGGTATCCTCAGTTTTCTTCAGACATTTCCTAGATTTTTTTATGGGCTCACAAAAGCTACTGATTCAAGTCAGAAAATACTGAATAGTGTGAAAATTGAAATGCACACTTGCCCAAATAACTTGTGGCTTACAATAATTACACTTCCTGCAGAATGGCATGGAGAGGAGGAATTTTCTGCTCATTTTTAAGGGTGATTAGTTTTGATTTATTTTTTTTTTAATAAAAACTAGGTTGTTGCCTTAGTGTTGTTGCTAGAGATCTCCAAGATGTAGAGTCCAGGACTGAACATGTTTTGCAGGATGTTTGCTCTCTCATCGCTGCCCTCCTCTTTCTAACCCCAGCTTGCCACTTCCTCATTCATTTAATGAAGACAGAGGGTTCTTTATTGTATGATAGTCAAAATGTAATATGATAGTGTAGCAGGAGAGCTGTGGAATGGTACCAGGTGTTCGGTGTTTTCTGTTTCAGGGAGATCTGTAGCTGCAAGAATGGCTTCTGTCTTGCTCGGTCCCTGTGCAGGAAGGGAAGGCAGGCTGGGAATACTTGGTGGTGTGGCACCATCTGTGCAGCCATGAACCTTTTCAGGGGCTGCAAGTCAATGTGGATGTTATTGTGAGTTAGGTCCCTTTTAATCTCGTGAGGAAGAACAATGCCAGCTGCTCACACAGAGGTAAACGTGGAGCTGGGTCTCACCACATATGAAAACCTCTGGCAAGCCACATAGATGTGAAAACCCATACATAATCTCCAAAAGATCCAATTTTAGATCACATTTTTTCATGAGGGAAGTTTGGGCAAATCTGTTTTTGTATAAAAAAAACAAATTTTTTTTGTTTTTGGTCTGTATTTATAATGTATTTTTAATTTTTATTCTGTATAAAGGCATTGGGATTGTTTTGTCTCTGGCCTCTCACGGAAGAAGCAGCTGAGATTTCCTTGTAGAATGTGATTTTAGTTAGTTCTGATCATCTTTCTGTTTTACCTTCTGTTATGCTCCAAGTGAGCCAGCACATATTTTACGGTATTGTATTTCTTGATGGGCATATCAATAAAGCAGGACTGATAAATCGTTGTTTCAGAACTGCTTCTTGAAATACACATCCATCATTTTGTGGATAAATTCAATAACCAGAGCATGCTTTCTTAATTTTTGAACATGTGTCTCAGGAATCATGTTATCCTATGTGTTATCCCACAAGCACTTTGTTCTTTGGAAGTAGTACTGACTGTGCTTATTAATGCACAGTGAAAATCTCTTACAAACAGAACTTGCATAGCCTATATGGAAAAGTAGCTTAGTCCTCCTGTCTTTAAAGATTAGTTTCATTTTAGAGCTTCTCTCCCAATGACAAGTTTAGAATAAGACACTGCCAGTAGTTGTCCTGGACAATTAAGCCATTAAGGCAGTCTCAAAATGAGTTAATAGCAGTAGCAGCCTCCTGTTTTCTCAGAGAAGGATGTGCAACTTTTTCTCCTAGCTAAATTGTGTCTCAGAATTTTAAAAAGGCTTCTTGTAAATATTCCCTTGCTGAAGGAGTGTTCAATCCACCCCTGGATGCAATTATATTCCCATATGAAACCACCTTTTTAGATCTTAGTATCTTATATTTTTTTCTGGCAGGTAGAATACATGCAACATAAGCCCTGAAACTGAATTCTTACTACAGTCATGGTACAAATTAATTTATTTTAGAAGTGGCAAAGTCTTTCCATATTCTCCCAGTATATATGCTGATTAATATTTTCTAATCTCATTCATACCACATAATAGTTGGGTTTGGAAGGGATGCCTGGAGATCTGTGGAAGCTGCACACTTTGTATGCTGAAACAGTGCTTTAAAAAGCTGAAGGAAACCAAATCAGGTCCTCATACACTCTGCTTTCCTGATTAGAGATGAAACCACTTTTGGCTCAGTAGCTCTGAATTGTACTGCTGATCTCCCAACAGTAGCATACTGCTATCGATTTCATCTCGAGTAATCATTTCACAGCTGCTCTTACATCATTGCCATGTTTTTGTCCTTCACCCTTGACTGAGCTTTTGAGCAATGAGCATCTGGTGAAGGTGATGACAACGATGAAAATGTAACCATTCAGAAAAAAAGCAGCCAAGGACGTTTGCACCAAGTGGTTTGTGTTAGGTATTCAGCTTCATAGGTGAAGCAGTGAAATCTTGTCAGGAGGTCATTAATTTTGAGAGTGATTGGACAGGGCATTGCAAGTTTTCATCTTGTGTTATGAAGAGTGGTCATGCTGGTCAAAATTTCAAGCTAGTAAAAAGTCATCTCTTGATTTTTGTTTTAAAAAGAGATCAGCATCTCTTGCTGCCACAAAACTATCCTCCAAAAAGAGAACCTTTCCTCCACCTTTTCTCTCACTCCTAGATTTGTGTTGGTGGTTGACTATCCTGATGATCTTGCATTTGTCTCTCTTTTCTTCATGGCAAACTTACATCCTGTGTATATCTGAAACTGGTTAGGTGTTGGGTCTCTGCAGGCATTCCCTCTTCTTGCCTTAGTTTCTTTGCTCTCTGTCTAATCACTGGTGATCAGATGTTTAAGGAATGAGTGAATGAGTTCTTGATGGATATTAGAGACAACCCCATGGACGTCTGGCACAGGGTACAGTATCAGACACCAGACAAATAGCTAATTTCTATGTAACACCACAGTAACAAATGCAGATTGGCAGTACCATTTCTCAGGCTCAAATGACAGCAAATCCCGTAACTCACCAATGCTATGTTTAATGTCCAGGTGCACAAAGACTTACATGTCCATAGTGAGCAGGCAGGTCAGCAGGAAGCTGGGAATGGCTCTTCTCCAGGTGAGGAGTGCCTTAGGTTTGCTCAGCCAAGTTTTGCTAACAGATGGGCCACAGGGATTTCTTCTCTGAGAAGCTGCCAGAAGCCTTCTCTGTGTTCGAAACAGGCAGTGCCAGCAGGCTCCAGGACAGGCCCCTGGCTGGGCAAGGCTGAGCCCATCACCAATAGCGCTAGTGCCTCTGGGATATCAGAGTGAAGAAGGGGAAAAAGTTACTGCACAGAGGCAAAGTTGCAGCTGGAGAAGAGAGAAGTGAGAATATGTGAGAGAGACAGTTCTGCAGACACCAAGATCAGTGAGGAAAGAGGGCAAGGATGTCCTCCATGAGTGAAGCTGAGATTCCCTTGCAGCCTATAGTGAAGCAGCTGTGCCCCTGCAGCCCATAAGATCCATGGGAGAGCAGACACCTGCAGCCCATGGTGGACTCCACGCCCTAGCTGGTGGATGCCCAGAAAAAGCTGTGATCCCATGGGAAGACTAATCTGGAAAAGGCTCTTGGAGACCCATGAGACTCCTTGGAGAGATGAGCCAACACCGGAGCAGGTTTGCTGTCAGGACTTGTGACCCCACAGGGGACCCACAGTGGAACAGCCTGTTCCTGAAGGACTGCACCCCGTGGGAGGGACTGACACTGGAGCAGTTTTGGAGGTCTGCAGTGGGATGGACTCACACTGGAGAAGTTTTGGAGGACTGTCTCCTGTAGGAGGGACCCCAGGCTGGAGCAGGGGAAGGGTGTAAGGAGCCCTTCCCCAGATCTTGGCTCCCCAGAGGAGGAAGGCAGAGAACCAGGAATGAAGTTAAGCCCAGGAAGGAAGGAGAGATGAGGGTGCTTTTAAGATTTGGTTTTACTCATTATCCAACTCTGATTTGATTGGTAATGAGTTCAAGTCAAGTCTGTTTTGCCTGTGGTGGTAATTGGTGAGCAATCTTTCCCTGCCCTTAGGTTGACTCATGAGCCTTTTGTTATATTTTCTCTCCACTGTCCAGTTGAGGATGAGGATGATAGAGCAGCTTTGTGGCACCTGGCACCCAGTTAAGATTAAACCACCACAAGGAACAACTTGGACCAGTTAGAGGGCTCAAGAAATGCTGAGTTCTTCAATCAGATGATTTTTTTCACTGTTAAGCTGTGCAGAAGCAGTACCTGGACTTTCTAATCAGTGACCATGTCCCACCTCCACTCCCCCTCTTTGCCAGTTCTGTCCTTGGTATGCTCAGGTGAGGAAATAGCGCATAAAACAGTACTAGTCCCATGCTTACACATCTGTCAGCATCAGCTGGGAGCTGATTATTCTGTTTTTGGAAGGTATTGGTGATGATGTTGGAGGCAGATATTTCCCTGATGTCAGAGTTAAGCTCTGCTCCCATGGCAGTTGGTAGTTATAATGAATGATCTTTGTCTTCACCATTCATAGAAATTTATTATATGTGAGTGGATTCAGTTTTCCCTTCCCATTTATATATTGGAAAGAAGGCAAGCTTTCATTTCCTAATATTTTTAAGGAAAAAAATAAGTGGGATAGTGAAGGGGATCCATAGGAATGGAAGTTGGGGACATGAGTAGGGCAACCACAGGGTGCCAGCCACCCCCTGACACCCAAAAAAACCAGACAGTTTTTTCTCAGAAGTGCTTTTGATTGTAGTCATATGTTTTATTTCCTGAGTTTTTAATGTTAGTATTTTAAAGGTTATGGCATAAATATAAAACTTGTTACAGCTTTTTTGAATTAGAAGGGGATTAAATTTAGTATTCTCCTTCTCCTCACTTGACCCTTATAGGAAATGTTTGGTGCATTTGTGACTTTTCCAGAATGGACAAGTTGTTGTTACTTCATTACTAATTTTCCAGCCTATCCTGTGTATTTATTTACCTACTGTAAATGTGTGCTGACATCATTTGGATCCAGCTGCTGCTGAAATAAAAGGCCCTTTTCCCACCTGTGTTCACCTGCCTGAAAAGCTACTGTGAGAAGAGAAGAAAGAGAGAAATACTTTGAATCCATGTGTTAGGATGGACTAACTGCCAAGATAGGATGGCTGTTCGGTCCTGTGGTAATCTTTGCTGGGGGCATGTGGGAACTGAAATGCAAATAGCTGCATTTCTCTTTTTAGTTGGTGGATCAGAAAGCCATTACCCTCTTGTAGAGCTTTTGGTCCAGTATCCTGCATAGTCATTTTGCTGAGCAGTGGAAGGCACAGAGGAAGGAGGGTCACTGCATGCTGTGAAACCTCTCCTGCAGCCCTGCATTAATAGGCTCCTTTTTTCTGGCCTGTGTAATACCTGTCAGCTGCCCCTCATGCCATGTTTGCACAAGGGTCATTCCTGCAGTGTATTTGGCCCCAGTTTGTGCTGTGGTTGAATGAGATCAAGCCAGGTCTATATATAACACTTTCTTCTCTTGGTTAGATTGACTCTGGGAGTAAACCTGTTCCCTGGGGCTATATCTGGTTTTATATATGCGCTGGGTCAAGGTATTAACTGTTAGTCAAAGTTGCTGGCTTGTTCACGGTTCATTAAAAATAAAGCAGACAAGCTAACACTGAATCGACTGCTCCAAAGCTATGTTAATGTTTTCCTTCCTGACACAGGTGGGGACCTGACCTCTTTCCTCTTACCGGTGGTTTTGTATGCAAGAAGTTTAACTTGTCTTTAAAATCTCTTGTTAGTAAAAACAGCTGTGTTATGAAATACAAAAGCTCATCTCATCTGGTAAAGGAAAATACTCTTTTGCCCTATAACACTGAACGTAACAGAACAATGTGGAAGTGCATTCCTTCTGCCTAACAGAAATGAGCAAGTCAACTCTGAAACTCTAATTGATGTCATTTCCTGACCTACTGGTGCCTTTCTCACCTTCTGAGCATGTCCCCTAGGCAGTTTGGGAGCTGCCCAGCACATGAGAGAACACCTGAGAACTTTGTGTTCCCAGGCAGTGCAGCTGCTTTTGTGGATGCAGTGAGAGCTGTACTACAATTTTAAAACTCCTTTTACCCTGTGGGGGTAACAGCAGCTTTTGGTACTGATCCTGAGCACCTACAGCTGTGAGTTACTTCCAGCCTTGTCTCTTCACTTCTATTCAGTAGTGGTGGTACCATTCTATAACTCAGATGGTGGGTTGTGAGTATTCCTTATGGAGGTTGCATCTTCTGTGTAACTCCTCTAGCCAGAGCAGCGCAACTTCTTGTGACCATTATGCTCTGCTTTTGTTACAGTGGTCCTTGCTGTGCCAGAAAGCATCCAAATGAGAACTTCTACCCTTCTGTGGCTTCCTCAGGGTAGATGAATTACACCCTTGAGATTACTAATAAATGTGAGTTTGAATATTGCTTTTAAACTTTTATATTCCTTCCTCAGTGTTTTGATTAAGGCAAATTAAAAATCACATAGCAGCCTGTATTCAAAGGTCATGCAAGTTAGCAATTTGAATTCATTGAGTATGATGGGGGCATAAAGATAAAATGAGAAGTTTCAGGGGTTGTTACAATACTAATTCTTTAGGGATGAGCAAAATAGCAGACTGAGATTTGCTAGATTCAGAGGGATCCCACAATAATCAAACCATCCACAGGTCTGTAATCCTGTACAATGAGATCCTAGATAAACATCCAGACTTGTAGACTGCTAGATATTCCATATTACATTGTCATTTCTTTGTCAGTGCAAAAAATACTCCACTGCGCAAATGGGGACAGAATGTCATCCACATACTTTTATGTGTATGACCAGATCTGCTCTAAGTATCCTGTGCTTATTTTGATTCTGGCTGGAAATTTGTCTTTGGTTTCACCCTCTGCAAGGTGGGATACTGGCACCACCAAGTACTTTTTGAAACAGCTAAACTAAATGTTACCTTTCTTGAAAAAAAAATAAAAATGAGGCAGTCATCTTCTTAATGATAATGTATTTTTATAAAGTATCTTACATAATTTCCTAAAATCAAAGCACTGGGGCCTAAATAGCTGAGCTTCATTAAGCAGATGAAATGAAAGAAGAGAAGCATCTGGCAGAAGAATGGAGGGCAGTGTAAAAATAGAGGCATATGGTTGTTTGAGTAGCATTAGTAATTTCTGAAATTACATTGCCTATGAACCTCTGCTCCATTCAAAGTAGAAGACTGAGCCAACAAAGCCAATTTTCAGGACACTCACACAGTGTTCCTTTCCTCCTGAAAATAAGTGGCTGAAGCTTGGGGAAATCAGAGGTACCTTTTGGCCAGCAAAAATTTTTGCCACATGGACAATTTTATGATGTACCCCAAATAAGTCGTCAGAAAACAAGTAATTTTTTTTTTCAAAAAATAGGCTGTTTTCCTAGAACATATGCCCTGATTCATTGTGATTGGTCAGTATAAGGATCCTGGAGAATATTCCTTAAATAAACACACCCCTTATTTGTACATATTTGTTTGTATAGACCATAGGAAGAGGTTGGCTTGCTTTGTGCTGGGCTGTGGAGTTTTTGCCATAATGTGACTTACTGGAAACTTGTATTTCAGAAATGATCCTTCAAACTTTTAATCTTGAGTTAAAGAGTCAGTTTCAAGCTTCTGTTGTAAAACTGTTTCAGGGTTGTTTTTTTTCTGTTTGTTTATTTGGGGGTTTTGTTTGTTTGTTTTTGCATTCCTCTTTGTTTTCCCTTTTCCTCCCTTACATCATTTCCCCTGCTCTCTACCGTCATCTTTTATGTTCCTTTTAAGAAACTTAGCTGGGTGTAAGTGGTACTGCATTACTTCATGCACAATAATACTTCATGCTCAATGATAGTATGGTGGGATATGGATATACTGCTTTTTAAGAAAGACTGCAGAAAGTATAACTACTGTTATTTAGGGTCTTTAGGATTATTTCCAATTTATGTAATTGTGGACACCGTTATATTTAGAGATCGAATGTCTCCAAAAGTAGAGAAAGTCTTTTTGGCAGTTTGTTGAAAATCCCCTGGTGACTCTGACTGTACTGTACAAGTGATGTGGTGTAGTCAGTAGGGGACTGTGTTAAATGGGAAATGCATATTTTGCTTTAATAGTCAAAGTGCAAGAGCATCTTATTCCACTGTAAAAAGGATGGCAATTGGCAGCTTTCTAAAGGAGGTTTTCATATTTTTGAGATTTTAATAGTGATAAATAGAATGATGCTGTATGCTGAATGCTTCTAGTTGTGAAATAAAAGGCACACTAAAAGTAGTTTTCCCACATAAAGTTGATTAAAATTTATCTATAAAATTAAAAAGCTGTTTAGCTCTGTAGGAAGTGGAGAGACCTATGCTGGTTTGGAGTTAACACTGGAGAGGTTCAGCACTGGGACTGTTTCATTTCACTCAGTTTCCATGAACATGAGCATGTGCTCAGTTTCATTTCACTCAGTTTCCATGAACAGCTGCAAGTGCTCAGCTTTTCATGTACATTTTTAAAGCAATTTGATTAGCCAAATGGGATGATGTAGAAGTTGTTTCTCTCAGAAAACTCACTGGTGAGTTTTACTGTAATATAATATGGTCTAGTGGTCATATTCAAAGTGAATAAAGTGAAAAATTATCATTGTTCATACTTAGTTACATTTTTGAGATTAAGAGATCTGGAGGAATATGAGTAACTCTAATAAGTAGTCTAAGATTTCTTTATCAAGCTATGCTAAATTAATTAAACATGGGCTGCTTTACAACAACATCACTTTATTTTTTGCATCAGTTGAATCAAGTTGGTTTTAAATCAAAATCTAAGTCACACTGGCATATCTTATTCTCACTAAAGAGCCCCTGCATTTTTGCTTCCTTTGCCTACTAGAACCAACAGTTCTCTAGCCACTACTAACATGTCCAGCCTGAGACAGCACTTATCCTTCAGCACTATATTCTTTATTTCCATTTAAGTTTTGGTTCACTGTGTCTAACAGGTGGTTTCCTCCAGTATTCCTGCTTAGTCAGTTCATTCCTATTTTTGCATTTTTAGAGTTGATTATCCTATGTAAATGTGGAATTTCGCACCTTACTGATTGCTTCCTCTTTATTCCAGACCATTTCTGCAGTTTTAAATGACTTTGAAAAGTGACCTGTCTCTCTCTAAAGAGAGAGAACAGAACTTGAAGTTTTACCCAATCTGATGTTAGAGACAGATTTCACGAGTCTCATCTCTGTTTCCTTGATCCCAAATGGAATTGTTGGACTGGACCCAGCATATAGCATCTGATATAGGAGCCTATCAGAAATTTCAGGACAATTTGATAAAGAAACTTTCAGAGATAACTACTGAGCTACTGATTTTCTAAACCACTTGGGTACCTAGCTTGCACCCATAGGTTGTGTGTTCTTAGTTCATGTGTCAGTGTCAAAAGCCTTACTGAATTCAAGATACGTACACTGCTTTTCTTTTTGCTTACTGAGAGGTTACCCTGTCAAAGAGGTAGACAGGGTATTACATCAGACATAATTTTTGATGATTTTTGTGCTGTTAGAGTTTTGTTATCTTACTTCCATCCTTGTATTCTACTTCTGGCTGCTTAACCATTTATTTCTGTGTGGTAAGGGCAGGGTGGCAGTTTGTAATTCTTACAGTTTTTCTTCTTTCCACCTTTTCAATGACAATCTTGACTTTCCTTTGTAGAATTTGTCAATTTTCTCTCTTCTCAGCAAGTTTATAAATATGAACCTAAACGGATGTAGGGACATTGGTTTAATTGATAATATTTTCCAGAATGTTCCAGCCTCCCCCTTATTTTCTCTCATGGCCTTTCTTTGGTATAACAAGACAAGACAGGAAAATGAGCAGCTGTATTGGCTTAGCTGGGCCAAAAAGCTCCTCCTTCTTGCCTCACACAGTGGCCAGAAGTGTATAGCTAGGGAAGAGAAGGAAAGAAAACTATCTCTCCCTTGGTTCCATGTGGTCATTCAATATCTACATCATCCTTTCTCTGGATAAGATGGGGCTGGATAACAATGACCTGAGCTTGATTTCCTAAATTCCGTAAATGTTTGTTTGTGTTAGTTTCTGAATGTAAAACAGTTCTTTTGCTACAATGTAATTGTTGCTGGATATTTTAATAATAAATGCTTATATCTTTAGAACTTTCTGGTAATTTTTCCTGATGTTACCCTATGAATGCTGTAGCTGCAGTGTTCTTGTATTCTAAACTGTGGCATGACTTTGGAAATGGTACCTGGCCTAGAGAGTTAAGGCAACTACTTCCATATTGTGTGAGAATTGAATGACTGCAGCATTATTTTGGGGATATGAACATGACTGATAAAAGGTTTATCTAAAATGGTTAAGCAGCATTGTTTATATTTTAAATGAAAACAGTAAGATGCTTTTAGGGAAGAGTGATGAAAGAAGGATGACAGACTTTGATGAAACAGTAGGAGAGAAACATAAGGTGCGGGATATGTTTGGTGCAGCTGGGTGAGCATGCTGAAGTCATGGTGCTTTGAGCTGAGGAGCTCAAATTCGTATGTTTTAGAGATTAGTCCACGAGATGTGTCAGTGTTACTTGTGTGTTTTATGAAGCTGGTGATTGGGCAGATGAGGCTCTGCAAACACCTCACCAGGTCTAGGAATCCAACCCATTGCTTTATTTGCTTGTAGTTCACCTGTGAATGAAAGAAGAAAACTATATAATTCTATTTCAGTGTTGTTCACAGCAAGTCTGAAAGGGTCTTTTTTTCCCCCTTGATTGCTTTACTTTTCATTTTAACAGTGTTTCAAACACCACTGTCTTCTCTGAATGTGTTGGAGGTCTCCATGGAGAACCAGCATGGTCAGGACAGGCAATATTCAGCTCTAGGCTGCAGACTGGTATGATGCAGGAGACACTCTGGCAATTGTACTGCAGTGATGCATTTTCCTGAACATAATCCAAAACAAAACAAAGTAACAGAAAGGATTTTGCTTTCCTTTGGCACTTTTGCTGTGATGCTTACTCTGATATCACCTTTCCAGTCATTCATGTGGCATCCCAGGAGAGGCAAGACATGAATTTCTAATACAAGTAATAAATAGGAGCTTTTCTTCCTCCTCACCTAAATATGTAATTTAATACTGCAGGGACAGAGGATATGTTTTCTTTGGCAGGTCATTTTTAAGAGTCTTCCACACAATTTTTATGCCAAAACACTTCACTTAAGTAATTCTGTTATAGAGGGACACTAAGAAGCTCAGGCAAGAAAGGCAAGACATTTTCTCCTTGGGTTTGAGACAAGTTAGAAAGGAGATGAGGGAGGAAGATTTACAAAGGCTCTTCCAGACTCCATGAGCAAGGAAATGTTTTGCATTTGGATGGGCACAGAAGAGGCCCGTGCTGCTTCAGCCAAAAGGCAGGAACATCCTCTAAGGAAGAGATGAAAGCAGGCTCCCAGCTCAAGGGATGTGAAGGTAAAGCTGTGCCATGGAGCTGTGCAGACCCGTGTTTTCTACTCTGGCTCTGTCCTGCATTGGCACCACCAGTCATGTGAGGACCAGTTCCAGAACAAAATGTGGCCTCATCTGAGTTGTTTACAGATGAGAAATAAGTGTGTTGGTCCACTATTTTGTTTAGTCTGTTTAAATTTGTTAATGCATAATAATGGGAGACATTAGCAAGGCATCCCATTCCTTCTCACTTCCCTCTGCGCTGAGGCTGCTGCTTGTGTTGTTTCCTTTCTTCTTTTCCTTCTTTCTCTTTTAAGGTTCACCAGAAATGTGGAATAATGGAGTTTTACACTGCTGCAGCAAGTGTAGCACCTGCCATGTGAAATCTCTCCTTTTCTCTTTGAGTGAAAGCTTTAAACAACACTTCTCCCAGACAGAGATTAAGGCCTCAGAATTCCTGTCTGGGGTGGACATTTGATTAATACAGGGTCCCTTTATTGTCACCCTGCCTTTCTGCTCTTCCTCATTAGAAATCAGTGACTCTTCCCCAATTCATTCATGACACAGAGAAAGGAATGCCTAATGATACATATAAATGAAGAAAATATATAGCACACATTCAGCTAGTAAAATGAGCTATTTTCCCACATGGGGAGGGGATTAGGCAGGGGGGCATTTGCCTTCTGCAGCTGCTGGTAGAAGCCTCTGACAGATGGCAGTGCAAATATATATATATATATATATGTATGTATGTGTGTATATATATGTGTATGCACATGCATGTACATGCACACACAAGTAGAACTAAACACAGTTGCTGTTCATAGGTAATTTTGTTTTGTGTTTACGTTTCAGTGAAGGGATGTGGTGGCCTGGATTTGGGGTGGGGGGAGTTGCCTTTGAAGGTTGGAAATAGTTTTGCTCCTACAAGCTGCTGTTTCTGTTAGCACTTGACAGCACCCTTGGACGGGAGAGGATTTATTTGCTGGGGATTATCCAGGGAGGCACTCCAAGTAGGGGTGTGGGGGTGTGTTTTGGCCACAGCATGGTGCTCTGGGGACGTAATCCTTCCCGTAAGGAATTGCACAATTTACAGAGACAGAAATGGCTATTTTAGTTTGCTGTAACCCTTTTAGCCTTTATCTCCGAGGTTTTCTCTACTTTTTAGTGTTGTGGTCCTTCCAGACACAGACAGGGTGAATATGTGCATCAGTTCACCTGTGGTTAGAGTTCCACAAGTGCTTTTCTGCTGTCCTCTCTCAGCTGAGCAGCCAGGGAGGTATTTGGAGCGTGCTGCATTTCCCTTCAGCCTGTGTGGGAGCACGAGCACAAGACCTGTGATGCAAAGCCAAACCAAAAACAATCTCTCTTGGGCTCATGCTTATCCTGTGCCTGGGCAGTGTGGAGGGACTGCTGATGCAAAGAGAGGTGGGAGTTGCCTGGATGAGACATCCCAGGTCCAGCAGTTACTGGAGGAGATTTGATGGGGAGCAGAAGCTTTCTTCTGACATGGCAGGATGGTTATGTGCTGTGTTGGTGGTGAGACCCATATGGCCAGGGCTTGCCTTACCCCTGGAGCTTGGAGCTGGCTAGAGCCTAGCTATAGGGATAGCCAGGATCCCTAGCCTAGGAGTACATGCCAGAGGTGCCCAGAGCAGGGTTACCAGGTTCAGTGGGATAGGTGGTGTTATAGAACAGAAGGAGGAGGGAAAAAGCACCTCAGGTGTCTTTAAACCATAACACAGAGTGTAGAAAATAATGTGAATAAACCATACATATATATGTATGTATGTATACGTATGTATATGTATATAAATGTGTTTTATATATATATAAATATATATAAAATTAGTGAGGAAAATTTCACTTTGTTTACCTTATTGGTCTCCATGCTCAACCCTGGTAGTCTTGCACTTTTGTCATTCAAGTCTCTGACAGAAGTAAGGATCAAAAAAAAAAGCTCCCAGTAACTGTGGTTCAAGATGAGTTCAGGTGAAATGAACATGAATGAGGGAAATGTACTTGGACAGGTGCTTTGTGATGCTTTCTCAGTGGAAGATGCTTGTCTGTCCACTGCTGTGGAGATTCTGCCTTCAAAATGTACTGGCTCCACTCGTAACCCTAAGGTGCCAGTAGCCATAATGTGCCTTCCTTTATCTTTCAGCTGGTTTTGCTAGTATTTTTAATGTTTCAGCATAGTAAAGTTTTTATTATCCCAGCACCTCCCTGAGAAGCATATTTTACTTCTATATGAATTCACCTGCTTAATAACTCAGTTTCAGTATTAATTTTTTTTTAATTGTTACGTGAGTGTGTGAAACTGTCAACTAACTTTGGCAGTGGTGCTACAGACCAAGAACCCAAAACTAAGACCTCATAAAGAGGGTATTTCCACCAGCACCTGTTCACTTTGTTTGTGGAAGTATGTCTCCAGCACAGAATAAGCTTCATTCTTGCAGCACTGGCAAATGAGCCGTGACACACTCTTACTGCTGCTGCAAGTAATCAGCTACAAGTTACTTTCCTGAATGAAATACATTTCAGTGGCAGGGAAGGAGAACATTCTGATTTATGTTGATTGCTTTTCCCCATGATATTTGAATACTGCAGTATGTAATATGAACACTTATATACAAAGATTTTTTTTTGTAAAAATGTGATACCATAAATCAAGAGAGCGTTTTTAAAAAAATAAATTGCTTTTACTGACTTTGCCTTTTCCCCTGAGAAGCCCAGGAGCTTAGATCTGAATGCTTCGAATGAACGTACTGTTCTATTCATGCTGAATAAAATTGTAGATTTTTATGTTGGATAATGTATCTCTGAGGCAAATATCATCACCTGAATGTGCTAAACATTTAGAGTCAGCCCTCTTTGTTTATGTTTTCATTCCCAGATCAGTGCTAAAGAAATATTATAAAACTGCTCATCAGAGGTTTCAATAAACATTTTTCTATAGTTTCATTGATTAAGATGTAATAACATGTTTGAGATATATTTGAGGAATAAAGCGCTTAATAACCTAGCACTATACTAACTGTTACAAAACAGCTGTGGGTTTCCTCTCCTTACCAAAGAGGTGATAAATTAGCATGTTTCACTGTGCAAACTCCATCCTTTTTCTTAGGTTCACCTTCTTTCAAATTGACAAGAATGGGAAAATAAATATGACAAAAATAGGTATAATTGCTCAAATTTCTTCACTAAGAGTGAATATAAATTCTTCACTATGTGAATATAAATTGGGGGCAGAGGGGTCAATTTGGAAGAAAAGAACATGAATTTGCTCTGTAATGTGTTTGTAACAGGCTCAAATGATACCAGTTTAAAACGTGTGAGAGCCTTTGAAGGAACTGAGGCAGCAGTGGGAGCACTCGCTGGCTTGTGCGGGCAGGCGTGTACGGCTGCTTGTTTTTCAGACAATTGTGCCAGCGCTGTAACAGCTCTTGTTTGGCACAACACCACTTGAGAGCACCGAGACTGGGCTGCTTGTTTCATCCCAGCATCTGGTGAGATTAAGTATTAGTGCTGCTGTTTAATGAACAGTGTGCGGATGTGCATGAGCATTTGGGGTTGTTTTTGTTTCCTCTGGTTTGTAGCCGACAAAGCTGTAGGGATGAACAAAGCCTTCCAGACTGCCTACTATACAGATTAATTTACAGCTGCCAGTTTATATTAGTTGTTCTATTTATTCTGCTCCGGTGCTTTTTTGAGGAAAGGACTATTTCTTAGTCAATTGTCTGGCAAAGAGAAAGGAATTCAAGAAATGTGAAGCAAACAAATTGGCGGTAATTAGACAAGCTTTTGGCAGATGAACTGTTTGCTCCCTTTTCTTATGATATTATGTTACAAGGAAGGACTGAAGTTTGAAAACAGAATTTAAGCTGACGTCTGAACTTCGTCTTTACTTTCCTGTTCTCTGTGTTGGTGATGCCGAGGCTTTAAGAATAGCAGCTGTAACCACATCTCTTGCTGCCTGCTTAGAAGCTAGCCCTACAGGAGCTTTTGACAGGCAGAACAGCTTATGTCTCTTGTCTCTGCAGCTTTTATGATGCTGTAGATTTATCAGGAACATCTAATGCTCTTTATTTTTGTTTCCCTCTAACTCTCCTTCTCTCTGGCTCTGTTTGCACGGAGTCTGTTGCTGTGTGCTGACCACCTAATGCAGCCAGGGACTGCTGGCTCTTTCTGCTGGAGGTGTCCAAAGATGTGCACAACCCTGCACACCCTGAGAGCCAGCTCTGTGCATTGGGTGGTTCTCAGTGAGGGCACAAAAGAAATAGCTGAGAGTTTATCCAAGAGCCTTATGGAGCTGTCTGAATATTGATAATACAGACTGACTGATATCTTGTCTGTCTTCTAAAATAATTGCTTTGGAGGACTCAAGTAGTTCAGAAGGGGATTAGTTGGTTTACTTAGAGCAGGATCAGGCACACATGTGCTTTTCTTCCCCACCCTCAGTGGAGCCAGTAATTTGTTGCCCAAATTACGGAGCATAAGATCAAACTGGGCTAAATATAATCTTGAATGATCCTGTACAGAGGGTTCCTTTTCCTGCTTCCCTCTGCTGGACTGCAGGGTGGGGAATAATGCACTGTGGGCCTCTTTGGAAATCAAGTGGAAGCTATATGAGACACCCCAGGTGCTAAAAAGAGACCTTTTGGGAACAGGAGCTGCTGCTGTCAGGACCCCACAGCATCAGGGGATCCCATTCTCCACAGAGGTGTCCCTGGTGAACTGTCTGCTCTGCGGGAAGGCAAGGAAGTCTCTGTAATTCACGCATAAACTGTGGCAGGTAGCACTTAGAGTGTGTTGTGTACTTGGATGAAAGTGTTAATGAGAGATCTTCATGCAGAGATAGATAAAGAGTCATATGTGTATATGTATATATATTTATATATACATATATACATATATATACATATATATATATGTATATATATATATTTTATTTTTTTTTTTAAATTTTTTTTTTCTCCTGTTGAGAAGATGGTTTTGCTCCATAGTAGGTGCTCAGTAGCAGGCATGACACTGGTACTGTGATCTTTGCTTTCTTCTGTCTTGATTGGACTTTGGCTTTGGAGCTTGCAGGTGTCTGTGATGATGGTGCAGGTGTTTGCTGTGCAATGTGTAGCTTCATTTGAGAAATGTTTTCTACTCCTCTTTTGATCTTTATCCTTTAGAAGGTCTTTTAATTGATTTGGAAATACCCTTTAATGAATGCTGTTCTTTCAACTGTTTCATATCAGATGTTTTCAGTATATGTGGGCTCCATTAATACAAATTTTATTTGTTGACTTACTTGGTATGTCCTGTGTGAAGGATTTCAAAACCTTATTAGCTAATCATGTTATTTTAAGATTGGGTAGCAAAGTGGAGCTGGTACTGGATTTCTTCAAAGTATACTTTGATGTACAGTTGGTACTTAGAGTTAAAAAGTTAACAAAATCCCAAACCTTCTAAATGCACCAAACCACAAAACAATCAGTGAATTATCAGAAAGAAAAATGTTTTATGTGGGTTGTTTTTTTTAATTGTAATCAATTAATAAAACTATTTTAAACCTGCTATTTTTCACCATTGTAATTGAAGTATTATTCTCTATAAAAACAACTCTGCATAATATTGGGAAGTAGCAGTCATACTCTATAAAAAATACACCAAACAATTCACTCTTTTAAAATACTTTTCTTTGTACTAAATAGACATTTGTGAAAATATAGTACCTTTTTAGATAAAAATTACTGTAAAGTTTATATTTTGTTGCAAGTGATTGTGTGTTAATTACCAGAGATACCAAGCTTTCACATTTTTAAAATCACATGTAAAATTAGTTCTTGAAATTAAATCAGTTCCTTCCAATGCTCACTTACATGCCATTTAAATCTGTTGCTCTAAAAAACTCTTGAGGAATATTCTTTTTGGACATGAAATCTCAGGGCATGTTGGGTCGTCATTAGAAGGTGGGAAGCTGAGTGAAATGTATTTTTTTCTGTTGCAGCTGTGGGAGGTTTTATCCCTGGGCTGAAATGACAAAACATCAGCCCAGCTATGTATCGATTTACCTGCTGGTAGGGATTAGATGTTCCCTAAGCAAATTTAGAATTTTTTGCTCTCTGGCTGGAGTGGGTTTTGCTTTGCTTTGGTGACATCCAGTTCCTCTGGCATGCACTACAGCTGTGACAGCCTTGGGTGGCTGTTGGCTGCTGCACTTCTCCCTCTTAATGAGATGAGAGCACAGATATGGGATAGTCTCATGTAATACTTTCAGGCAGTATTTTCCTTCTTGTTTTTGGTGCAAAGAAGATGACCAATCAAATGTTTTTTACCTTAATCTGTGAAAAATATATGGACATTTAAATTGTTTTGCTATTAAATCACTGGTTTTTGTTTACAAAATCACTTTCAGAAATTCTGTATGGTTCTCTTTTGTCAAGCCAATTTTATTTATTATTTTTTATCATATGCATTGCATTATGTTGCAGCTGAATAAAGAATCAAATTTCTTCATTACTACATACCATACAGCAGTCCTGAGTAGATGGGAGAGAACTAGAGTATATCTCAGTACCTGGTTTCTTTATTCCATGTAGTTTGTGCTGATTTGACAGGCATCTAAAATATTTGCACTTGTTTTGATTGTTATCAGAAATCAAAAAGTCTGACAAAACTGCAGAGATACTTGTTTCTGTTTTTTTTCTTTCTCTTTCATTCTGCGAAAACATTTATCTGCTATTTTCTATTATACTATCTAAGTCAACAGAGGCTTCATCCTTGTCTGTGTGTGAAAGGGAAACTGCCCTCCTGTGCAGATAAGCAGGGAACAGGAATCAGACAGTATCTCCATTAAGCTTCCATTAAACATTTAGTAAGAGTTTTGGAGTTAAATCTTTGACAAATGTTGTGGTTGAAGACCTTCACATCAAATGGTAGTATGGGTTTCCTGGTTTTCTTTCATGTGCACAAATGACTTAACAAAAATAATGACTGTATTATAGAAATATATATTCAGAGCATACATAATTAATAAGACCTTGAAAATAATTGATGTGTGTAAAACCCTTGCAAAACCCCACAAAAAGATTTTAAATTACATGTATTATTTTCTTTGAACATTTTTCTTTCAATTCCTGACTTTTTTTATTTTTATTTTTTCCTTCTGCTGTTTCTATTAGAGCTTACTCCTTAAGAGTACAAATAAAGCAGGAAGTATTTGGGATATTTTTAGGGCTTTTTTGCAGCTATCCAGGTTGTAGCAATCCAGTTGTGTTAGATGATTTTGAATCTTTTTCCCTTTCTATTAGTGGCACAGATGGGAAGCAGGCAGTGTGCTGAGCAGCTATGCAGTGGCCAGCACAGCAGGTGTGCCTTCTGACAGACCTGCCTTGCCTGTCCAGATGTGTCTGTGCATCTGCTCAGAGCTGGATTCTTATGGAAAGACTGGAGATGGTCAGTAGTGGCACTTCAGTGGGAACCACCACCGAGGCTGAATCCCATACTTGGGTTTCAATATCCAAAACTGAAATGGGGCTAATCTAGTGCCCTCACATACATACACAAAAAATATGTTTTTAGTTTAAATAAGGTGAGTTTGCTATGTTTGCTAATATATTTTAAACACGATGATTTGGAATGAATGTGAGAAAGGGAACAGGTCACTTTGCCAAGACTTTCAGGTGTTAGTGAAACTCAGGCTATTCAAGTTTGGACATTTGACTTTTAAACCAACCTATCTGCCTGGGACTCCCTTTTAGTGAATGGTAAACAATATTTTTCCTACAAAGGGATGTTCAGAATCTCCAAATTAAGTGCCTAATGTGGACTGCCTTCTGTTTCTACCTCCATAAGCACGCTTTGCAGTCATTGAAGATAATGGGTCTGGGCTACCTGTGGATATGTATCCCCAGTCCCTTGTCTTTCATGAAGGGTGGTGCTGAGGGAGAGAGGTGGGGCAGTGTGGCCATCAGGTTCTTCTAGAGGAAAAAAATCTAACAGCCTGTTCATTTGTTTGAAGTATTTCCTACACACGGTGGTCCTAAAATTCCCCATCTTTAGAGAAAGCTGAGTAAGTGACATTTCATAGTCAGTAGACATCATTTCACAGCTGTCCATTCTGTTATCTAAAGAGCTCTTCTGTTTTCATGTGGAGGGCACCTCATTCCCACGGTCATAGTGCTCCAGAGCCCTTTGTTCATCTTTGCCTCTCTTTTTGCCCCCTTTGGATGGAGGGGCATAAATCTCTTTGAAACATGCAGCTAAAATGTCAGGGTACTTAATGAAACAGGGGCACAGCTACTTGTGCTCACTATCAAACTTAGAGAACAAATAAACAGCCAGAAAGTTCATAAATATGAGGGTTTGTTTTCCTGCAAGAACCATAATGATTCTCTGGTGCCTGTGCCTTGCAGCCTGTCACACTATCTGGTTTTAATGTATGTGCCCTACAGTGGCTTTGCAGATTGCTGAATTGTCCTTCCTTTGGCATCCCTAGCTTTAATTGCCTATCTGCTTAAACTTCCCCTCTACTGTTTCTCCCCTTTCTCATTTGATTTTCTTCTGAAAAGCAGTAAAGAAACTAGCAAAAGAGAGGGAAGTAAGATATGGAGAAATGCCATAGTTTGGTTGAACCCATACTTGAATTAAGAACTGTTCCTTTTACAATTCATATTTTGGAGTTGTATTGCAGGGTGGGAATCCCTGTTTGCCTCAAGGAGCCTACATGGATTTTAATAACAAACATTACACCTAGCAGAAAGAATTCTTCAGCATGATGAGTTATAGATCAAGATCCACAGACTAAATATTCCAAGATCCAAAAAAGTAACCTAGAGATTTAAAGCCATTTGTAAATATGAACAGTAACAAACCTTGTAGCTCTCTGGATATCAGGAGTTGGAGTTAAATCATCAAAGTTAACAGCAAATTCCTTGTAGTATAATAGGGTCAAGGATCATACTTATTTTCTACTTAAGGTTAGATGCAGTAAAGGTAGCACCAGGAATGGCTTTGCTGCTTTAATGACAGCAAAAAGAAAGGTATCCCATAGCCTCAGATGGGAGCTAAGGGCTATAATGACAGTTCAGAAGACAGTCTAGAAACAATTTTTAGCTCCTTCTCTAAGAAGAGAGGAGCCTTGACATAGGAAAGTGTTTTCTCTAAAGGATGGCCAGGTCCTTGTTACATATGGGGTTTCCACCATCTAAGCAGAGGTGTGTGAAAATTCAAGGCGTTCCTCTGTAGTCAGAAGAACGGGCAAGAAAGACGCTGGGGCACTTCTGTGCCTGCTTTACAGTTGTTTGTCTTTCTCCATCCATGGTAGAAGGAAATACAGCTAAACTAAATAAAAACTTTTTTAAAGATTTAAGTTATCCAGCAAAGTGTATCCAGCATGGTGATTATTGCAAAGCTTTGTGAGGGACTTGTGTGTTCAGTTGTTAACCTCCTGTTAAGATAAAGAAGTGGAGGGAATGACTAATGTATTGCCTGTAAATATTGTAAAATAATGAGTGGGAGGAGCAGGGAATTGCATAGAATTGGTTGAAGCCTCCAGGGTTTTGTCTTTCCCTTCCCCCTTGCACCTGGGTGGATCAATAGAAAGGGAGAGCAGTTGTGTAATGGCTTTTTTGCCCATCACTGTGTGCTATTAGTTTGACACATGCAATTTACTTGGAAAAGCTTAAGTAGCCTTAATAACAGAAAGTCCCAGCAGAGCTGACACTAATGGTCTCCCCCGTTGTCAGTCTCAACAGAGAGATTAAGAGCTGAATGAACAAAGAGACCCAATTACCATCTCCGCCCCTCTGGATGTTGCTGCATGAAAACAGGTATGAGCTATGACAGTGGCTCTTTGGACAGACTCTGTCTCTCTGCCATGCCCTGGTGTGAGAGGGGTTTTTACTGTGCTCTCAATTTACTGCCATTACTGAGGGCTGCTGCAATATCACCCTGTCCAGCTTTTCTTCACTAATAGTTAAGTCCAGTCATCTTGAAAGGAATTTAGTATATCATGCCCTGATAATGTACACTATTGAACACTCTTCAGACAGTCACAGTCCAATGCACTGTGCTAGCAAGTAAAACAAGCAAAAGCAAACCTAGCCCAGCTAAATCTACCATTTTTTCTATTCAGTTCTGCACAAGAAAATAATCTTTTCTTGGCCCAAGCTCTCAGGGAGGTATCAGAGTGCAGCACTGCAGGGTGTGCAGCCAGAGACAGATACATGCCCACTGGGTTGGACTGGCAGAAAGGTCTCAAAATAAACAGAACATCTGTTTCTGCTTTTATCCAAAGCTTGGAGCAACTTGGTTAATAACAAAGTATGAGCACTGCCTGTGAATGGCTACACAATACCTTTTGTGAGTGCTGTTCCTCAAATTTATTATATAATACAGTGCCAGCTCTCTTTTGCCTCCCTTCGCTAGGACAGGTTTGTACAATCAATCCACAGTATTCACTTAAAAAAAATTGCTGCTGCATATGCTATAATTTTGTGTCTGTTTTTTATGGCTAATTTATGTAAGACTTTAATTGCAACTCATTTCTCAGTAAGACTGGCCCTTTTTTCAGGATTTTTTCCCTTCTGTTTCTCTAGCATGGCAGACCAAAGACTTCTCAACATTCAGGAAAAAAAAAAAGTCTTTCAAGACGACTCTAAGTGGGCTTTACCAGCATAGGGTTTGATCAGTGATGATGACTGATTGATTGAGAAAAATATGTACCCCACCCTATTCAGTCTCAGTATTGAAGAAAAACATCATCTTTCAGTAAACAGCTGATTTTTGAGAACAGTGTCCTGTTGACAAACTGTTAAACCAAACTTGTGTCCCCTGGATTTAGAAGAAAACCTGAATAATAATTACATAATAATAATACAATTACAGTAATAATTACAGCATCAGTATCAACACTGTCTAACTTTGTCAGTCTTTGCTTTATAACTTACTGTATATTCCAACATCACTTAAAATACTTTGCCAAGTACACCAGGTGAATGGTGGAGCTCAACATATTTATATTTCAAAGGGTAGTGAAATAAAATGGCTTTGCATTTTATTAATTGAATGTAAGTATATGAACATTTAATTGATGTATATGAACATATTTAATTGATGGTTCTAGAGATGAACAATTTCTCTTGTACGATATAATAACTAATATTTATGCTGCCAAAATATATTTAATATGCATGAAAAATAATGGGTTTGGCTGAAACCAGGTTTGTACAGCTTTGTGTGTTTTTCTGTGTGCATACAGGATACAAAGGAACACTGCACATCAAATGAATGCAATATTTAATCTAAAGTGAAATGCTTAATACTCCTAGCAGCAGTTCAAAGATGAGGACAGCTTTATTAGTGTTTTAGAGTCACGGTTTCTTAAACTCAATTTCTCATCTTACTGTGGATAATTAAAGTTTTTTTGTTGATCTCCAGCGATTAAATTTGCTTTCTTATCTATCACAGTTACAGTGTTGGTTTTTTAAGTGATTTGTGCATACATCAGAAATGGCAGAGGGGAAAGAAATTGTTAATAATCTTTATAAACAAAGACTTGTATGACTGATACAAAAAAAAAGGAGTATATAAACTTTCTATTCCCACCTAAAGAAAATTTGAAACAACTCCTCCTAAATGGACTGGAGTGTATTTTGGGAAATACCTGTGTATTTGTTAAATCATGTGCATTAAGCAAATGTAACAGTTTATAAAGAATTAGTAATTTCTTGTAAATATTTACAGCCCCAGTGAGGTTTTTGATGGCATGGACTTATGCCTGGGAGATTCCCTTTTTTCTCCCTCCAGTTCTCTCTCAGTGTAGGAACTCAGCAATTGTTTTGAAGAGACTACTGGCAAAAGAAGTTTTTTTCATTCTCTTTCATTCTCCTTTCTTACAAGCCTTTCATTCTTCAGCAAAGGCCGAAGTTCTTTGCCCTCTCTCCTTTGCTAACCCTTCCACTTACCCTGATGATCATGTATAATCTCAGGCCATTTCACTGCTTTTTCATCTCTTCTCTTAGTATCCACCCTCATTCCTCTGGTTTTGCAAGTGGTGTCAGCTCATCTGAGCCTCTTCCAGCCTGCAAAACATCAGACCATCACCAGTTATATTTGCTCTTCTAAATACCTTCTGCAATTCTCTTCTCCCCCTTATTGCTCAATGTGCTGTCAGTAGTTGTTGGTGATACAGTGACTTTTCCAGTCTGGCTTTGCGCATTTCATTCTGGGTGGTGCCTTTCCTGACCTCTTCCTCACCAAAGGTTACAATGTGCATTTCCTCCTCAGCCTCACATCAGCTGTCATCTGTCTGCAGTCCCTGATGTTCTTGAAATCCTGCCCATGCTTTTGTTCTCTGATCTGATCCAAGATGTTGGGTAGCGTGCCTGGGCTCTTAAACTGTCCACGGCGTTGCTGCTGGATCCCTCCTACACTGTCTGCTCCTCTGTCCAATTGCTGCTGCTTCATTTTCCTCACAAATGCAGAACTGGGATCTATTTCAGATTGAAATAGATTCCTTTGGATCCTTTTCTTTGAACCGAGTTTCAGATTGTGAGTCGTCTTTAACAAGCAATGTGTAAATTAGCAGCATGTTATGTTAATTTCATACATAAGTACTATTTGCCAGATAGATTATTTGTATTGGTGTGCACTTACATCTGTTAGTATGCAATGTTCAAAGAGTATAGATAAAAGATAAGATACCCAAGTGAAATCACAGTAGCTGTGTTCCTGATCAGCCTGGGGGGATGAACGGACTGATACAGCTAATCAAATTATCTTGAATTAGACTTAATTGCGTTTCTACATGAATGTTTCTGGTTTGTTTGTGGTTTGTTTTTGTTTTTAAAGAACTTTCTATTTTTCCAGTTCCTACATGAAATTGTAACAGCATATAACCTATGGAACTTGTACCACCTCTGAGACATTTTAGGAACCTGTTTTCAGAGCACACCATTTACTCCTAAACAGAAGTAGCATCTAAGTTCATCCAAGCTGTAAGAAGGGATGAGCTCTGGAGATGTCTCTCCAAGTAACATTTCTTGATTCTCACTTTAACCTGTGTCTTTTTGCACATCATCTTGAACGTGACTGTGGATGGTCTACCTGTAGTTTAAATACAGTTTATTTATTTGGTTCTTTATATTTCAATTGGTATTTCCAGTTAAAATGAAACAGCAAGGTGTATTCACAAGACAGTGACATTGCCATTGACAACAGTCAGCAAAACAGTACCAAAAGGTCAAGTCTCAGACATAACTAGTGCTTAGTTTCCCAATGCCTTTATGTATTGTCAGGTGGTTTCTTTACTTAAACACATCTGCTGATCCAAGTGTATTACAAAAACGATAGCAAAAGCAGCTAAATTATGTGGTGATTTTAATTAGTAGGAAAGAGAGATGGTAAGGTCTTCCAACAGCATTTTCTAATTGAAGTCACTGAACTGGCATTTCAGCAATGATTTCTGCTTCAGAGATCAAGAGAGATTATTTATCCTTAGCAGTTTTCAGCTCTCAAAAGTTCATGCAGGCCAAGTGACTTCCATCATTCATGAACTTTGTTGTGAACTTGTCCCTTTCCTGATTTTATTGACTTGTCACGTGATTTCTGGGAAGAAATGAAGGTCTCTGCTGCATTTGCCTCGTCCTTACAAGGAAAGTGAGAGCTGCACAATTTTATTTTCAGAGGTCAGTGGGAACCAAATCGGAGAGCTGTGGTTGGAGCTTGTTTATAATGGGAAGTGGGTGTATAAACCTCAGGAGGAAACCCCTGGGTTTGCCCAGGTGCATGCAGGCAGCTGAGCACTCAGAAAACACTGGTAGTAAATTTCTGTGTTTTTCAGTCTGCTGTGATGCTTCACTTATGATGTTTCTCCTCACCCAGGAGCAGCGTACAGAGACGTGCTGTTGTCATCACATCTGGGAAAGACTGAAGCTGGCATCTACGTAGTCCTTCTCCAGAGGTTGCCTTGCAAGACACAGCTATAAAATGTTCATCAGAAAAAACTGAACCATAGATCCTTAAGAGTGAGTAGAAAACAAATGCGACATTTCAGAATTTTTGTCTAAAGTGTATAAAAATAATGACATGGATTTGCATTTTAGAAATGCATTCCAGTTCCTGGGTAACTAGGGATTGTGAAGAGCTTGGACTGAGCCTGTGGCATCGGGTTATGGTACTTACATCGCACTGCTGTGGTCTTTGGAGTGTGTAGTTCCTTGCCTCCTCTGCTGTCTTGTATGCCTCTGTTGAGCTGCATTTTTGAGGGCAAGTGACTTGAGGAAGTGTTTCATTGTTTCTGGAAAGCAAGGCACTCTTAATGCTAGAGGACTAGCTGGTCTTTTGGGATCACTGACTAGGGCTGAGAAAATTAGACCGAAGAGTGTGATGTAATTTCTGAAGTCCATGCAGAAGATAAATCATGAAGATAAATTGCTCAGATTTGCTGATACTTTCTGCACCAGTTCATTTTTGCATTTCTTTTCCAATCTGAGTGTTTTCCCATGGTAAGTTAGGGTGCTTGCTTATTCCAGCTTTTTGGTCCTCAGCTTCCCTGATGGACACCTCTGATTAAGAGGTGAGTGAGTTATATGAGAACTATTAACTGTCAGTGTCCAAGGAGAGTCTTTTCCCTCTTAAAGCATCCCTCATTATCATGCTATCACCAGTGCACCTTCTTGTTTCACCAGAGATTTTTCCATTGAGATAATCCCTGCACAGCTGTCTACTGTCACCCTTGCAAGCCAACATGAAAGCAAGATCAGCCATGCCATCAGCATGAAGATATCTTCAAGTTAATAGAACAGTACAGTAAAGCAACAAAAAATGTAATCTGATGAGATGCATACAGCCCATAGAATGTGTGCAAAACACCTTTTTTTTTAGTTTTAAAGTTATTTTTATCCCCCAGACTTGTTTTTCTCAAACATTTGACTTATTTAGGTACTTTGTGTTGTGGGATGCTGCTAATGAAAGTAATTGCTTTATTCCTGAGGGGACGGCGGCATGTTGTAAAACAGGATGTAACAATCCTTTAATAAAATATAAAAGGGTAGCCAGGTAGATACATTCTCTGTTGCTGCCTGAGTTGTTTGTGGGTTTTCGTTCTGCAAGATGTTACTGCTTCTGCCCCTCCTGCTTGTGTAACTACAGAGAAACGGGTGTTAAAACCAGGACCATTGGGCTTGTCACACTCAATTGTGTTCTTCTTGGTGCCCTCAGCTTCTGAAAAATAGAAACAGCGTTTAACCCTCAATTCACAAATAAGGTGATGGGACACAAAGGACCTCTAAGCAGTGTGGGAGGGTGGAATAGGGAGGAAATGCAGGAACTTCAAAAGGAGAGGAAGTCCACAGGGATTTAGCTCCACTCGGTCCGAAATCAAGAGGATTAAACTCTGTTGAGTGCCAAGTACTACACTGTAAGAATGGATCTCTGATTCCTACAAGGCAGAGAATTACTGTTTAAGCTGCAGAAATAATTCTGAGAATTTGGAATGTGCTGGGAAGTGAATTTGATCTGTCTGATGCAGTTGCAAGGATAAGGCAAAGCCCAGCTCCAGGGCTCTGGAATGCAGAAATTGATCTGTAGAGGAGATCAGAGGGAATTATTAACTGTGTTGTTGTCATGACCTGAAGGGTTAACTGGCCTATGGGAGTAAGAAGATTTCAGCCATAGGGGGTTTCAAGGATTCTGTAATACAGAAGTGGTCCCAGGGGAAGACCACTAAAGTAACAGGCAGAGTCTCACATCAATGATGAGTCTTGTCACGAAGCTGGAAGTCAGCCAGACATCCCTAGTGAGGGTCAAAGAGTTTGTCTAGAAGATCTTGTGGAAAATTTGTGCAGGGAGCTCAACCTGTGTAGGAAAACCACAAGCAGTGCGGGAAATAACCAGAGAATAAAGCTTCAGTCTGGATAAAAAGGACATCCTTTCTATGGCACAGAGATGTTAAAGGGTGTTACAACACACTCACCTCAACAGCCAAGAGGTGCTGTTAATTTCTGTTTTTCTGCTGGGAGAACCAGTAGATGATGGTTATGATTTCTCACATCTCAGACCACTGTTTCCTGTTCTTACAGTTAGAACAGCTAATGGCAGTTGTCGAACCTTATTTTCTCAGGATGTCTTCCCCTTTTTCCACCTTTCTTACTTCTTTCACCTTTTCAGATGATAAGTTCCTTGGTTTTGTACTTCCTGATGGTATCTCAGGCTGCCTCTGGTTTCTGGACACCCAGCTGCCATTCAAAGATGCTGACTGCACTTCTCAAGGATGCTGCTGGCTCCCAGGCTCACAGTCCAGCAGACATTTCCTCTTTAAGCACACATATTCTGCTCAGTTTCTCTCCTTGCAACCAGATTTCACTTTAGGGCTGCTTACATCAAGACCCCTCTGCAAATATTCTGTGTAGTTTTGAGTACCAAACCTCAAAAGAGCTATGTCAGGGGATGAATGAGCAGAGAACTGGAATAAGTTATCTAGAGGGGAGTGGCAAAAAAAAACTCCAGTGTTTTATCTAGACAAGAAAGCAATGAAAGAAATGGGAGAAGGAAGTGGGTCAGGGATCCTCCAGAGTGCACTTCCATGTTTCATTATGTTTGTCGATATAGCAGTTGAATATCAGGTATCATTTTGATAAACCAGCTTATTTTGTGGGTAAGAGAGTGTTGTAATTGTCTGGGGTACAACACTGACAGTCTCTGTTCATTGCCCTGGTTTCTGTGCCTTTACATGCCTTCACATGGTAGTCCAGTCAATTTGCTGAGACTGCTGGCAAATATATCCTTTGATATGTGTTGGAATCCTTTTGTAATTTATGAGCATCTTTTCACTAGACTTGGAGTAGAGACCTTCTGTGGGTGTCGTGTAGGATCCTGCGCAGCCAGGAGACAGCAGTTTTGGCTGCTGACCTGACCTGGCTACCAAAGCAGAATTGAACTCATGGTCTCAAGAGGAAAAGCTTTGTCCCCTTCAGCTGCTGCTGTGTAACCCAAAACACTGAGCACCATGGATGTGTGCAGTGTGGAGGCTTTGTGCATTGCATCAGGGAGTCTTTGCTGTCTTTGGCCCAAACTCATGGATAGGGTAGGATAAAGTCCCTAAACATACACTTTCTCTCCTTACTAGGATCTCCTCAGAGATGATTTAAAGTTGCTCCCCAGTTCTTTTAGGTCACTTCCAAAGTCTGCAGAGGTCAGAGGGAGCCCTCTGGCAGACTCAGCAGGTTTGGGATCTTTCCTAAAGCAGTTCCCTGTGTGAATCAGATGCAGATAATTTATCTCATCAATAATGTTTTTTTCTTGGGAGTTACAGCCAGCTTCTGAACAGCAGCACTGGGGGATCAGTGGATGGGTTTAGGAAATGGGAATTACTCTCCCATCTGTGCTGACTGATGGGGTGATCCCATGCAACAAAATGTGACCTCCAAGTTTGCTTCTCTGCTGTGCTCGGTTTCTCTCACTTACCCATTTTCCAGGGTGTGCCAAATCCTTGGATATTTGTACTTCCTCTTGCTGTTGCAGTACTCTGTGGTGGGAGGCAACTGAAAAAAATCATGATTTCTTGATGGTAATGGTGTGCACCATAACAGGGGCACACACCGCTCTGGGGGTTACAGTGGACACTTCCACCCATGCTTGTCTGAATACATTGCTCTCCCACCCTGGCCACTCCATCGTTAAGATTTCATCCACTGACTTTCAGCTTGAGCCTTGTTAAACTTTTAATTGACACACTGCCTGCCAGACTCTTGCTCTTGTGCCAGAAGCCTAGCAGTATTGAGGAATATTGTGCCAATATCCAAACATCACGTTGTATCCATGGTTCAGTGCTGAACTGGGTGGCACTGGTCCACCTACCTCACCGCATCTCCCAGTGCTCTCCCAAGACATCAGCTGTGAGAGTACAGGAGGGGCTGTGTCATCGCTGCTGGCAGCTCCTAAGTCATGTTTCTCTTGAAGAGGAAGAACATCTCCAGTGCTCTTTTGCCAGCTAAAAAATATTTTGAAGCTGGTAAATGTGTTCTTTTCTTCTGTGCTCTGTCAGCCAGGTTCAGGTCATACATGAGCAGGAGGACACCTCTGTCCCAGCCCTCTGACATGGCAGCAGCAGGGTCTCCAAACTGACTGATAGATACTGTCCATAGTAAAGATAATCTGAACCCTCACAGCAGAGGACATACTTTGGGGTAAAAAAGGGAAGAAGAGTGGAGGAGAGGGAGTTGGTTGTGGAAAGGATTATGGCACTTTCTGCTCACAATGAGGTCCTGCAGTCATTTTAATTGGCTCCTGCACAGAAGGTGACGATGAGGGACAGTTCTCCCATCCAGAAGCCCCACTGTGTATGAGGGTAACATAAACCCCCACTCTCCCATGAGCACAGCCATGTGTCTGCTTCGTTCCCAAGGTTGGGCCCTGGCACTTCTGTTAAACAGCAGTCAGCTGGAAAGATCTCCTAACTGGTTTTATGCAAATGGGAGCAGATATGTCATGCATGTGTGTTTGCACATTGGCACTGTCCCCTATCAAACAATAGTTATTGTTTTGTCATGTAAATAGTGCTCAACTGACAGGGCTTGCTGGGAGTTGAGCTTATTTGTACTGAGTGGTTTTGATGTGTGTGTGTGTGGTATGCAGGTGTTGAAAGAGTGGGGAGTAAAAAAGCTGTGAAACTTCAATGAGATAAGCCAAATAAACCCCCAAATCATGTTATGGAAAGTGATAAGTACATCTAACTTGTGTATTGCATAAGGGAGGTCAGGGCTACATGGCAGAGAGGTAAGTAAGAGGGAAGAAAAACAATTGTTTTCATACAAGATTAGTTATGTCTAAGCAATGACTTGAAACTGCCTCTGATCTTCATTGCTGGTCTCCATGTGCCCGTGCCTCTCCCCAAGAGCATTCTTCTTGGCAGGTGTAACTCTGGAGGTTGGTTTTGATGGTACCAAGGCATTGCCTGAGAGCTGCCAGGCAGCTGAGGGTTTACATTGAGTACAGCCAGCAGTGGAGGCCAGACAACGGAGATGGACTGGACAAAGCAGTTGGGGAAGCTGCTGCAGGCGGCCACCTGCAGCGGAGCAGTGACATCAGTCAGTCTGCTCTGGTTGTGGTGGGAAGCCTGATGAGCAACTGTCAGGCACATACTCCCTGGGAGGCTGCTAAATAGTCATTGTTGAACTAATTAATAGCAACAAGTGGGGAAAAAAAGACAGAAAAAAAAAAAAAAAGCTCAGAAAATGTTTTCAGATGTCCCAGACAGCGGTGATAGTTAGGGTGTTGAATATGCAGCTATCCATATGAAAACTGAATGAGTGTACTTGCCACAATAAACTATGTAATGGGAACAGTAAACCCCACCCCTCCCCTGAGACCAACATATAATCTACTAAAAGTCTGTGTAGATGTCCAGTTCAAAACGTTGATTGTTATAAAACCTAACTCCAAAAATAGTATTGATGATGTTATAAAAGAAAGAAGAAAATTGTGAGTCAAAAGCACATTGTTCTTGACCTGGTGGGGGGCTTTACTGTTTTCCAGATAAAGCTGCTGCTGGCTTTCACAATTACACCTTTGACTGGTTTTTAACTGTTTTTTGGGGCAGGAAGGGGTGAAAGGCAATGTCCTCCCTTTAGTAAAATATATAGATATTTTTCCTGAGTAGTTTATACTGGATCCATGATGGAACTAAAGAAAAATCACTGAAATCACTGAAAGAGAAGGGTTTGCTGCATGTCTTGGACAAACCCTTTTAAAGTCAGCGGAGAGAAATGGCAGATATATCAGCATCTTGCAGTAAGTGATAAATGAGTTCCAGGAAACCCACTCTTTCTAATGCAGTAATCCACTCTGCTGAATAATGCTGTTATTCTAAAGTGAATACAATCTTAGTGTTTATGTCATATTTTATGTATGACAAACTGCTTTGCAAAAAGGCTGGATGAGAAAAAGGACATTTTATAGATTTTATACTGTTATGTACTAATAAAAAAAGAAACCAGTTTTACTGTGAGAGTCAAGCAAAAAAGAGATGAGCAGCATTTAGATGTAGGACATTTTCTTAGAAAGACTATTATTATAAATTAGTAGCTTTTATCTACTCTCCCATTAAAAAATGTCTGGCTGCATATCTTAATATTGGGGTATTCCAAAATAATTTAGACTAATTTTATTCCATTGTTTATGTTGAATAAAATAAAGTTACCAAGTGCTGAGGTTTTTTCATGGACTACAGGCTCCCCAGGGAAGTACAGCCCCAAGCCTGCCAGAGTTCAAGAAGCATTTGGACAACATTCTCAGGCATACTTTGGGATTTTTGGGGCCATCTTGTGTGGGGCCAGGAGCTGGACTCGGTGATCTTTGTGGATCCCTTCCAACTCAGGAAATTCTGTTCTTCTATGATTCTGCGATTCTATTCAGCATAATTTCTGGTGATAAACTGAAAAAGAGAATTTGGGATCCCTTGCAGAAAAACTGCGGTACCTTCTTCTCTTTATCTCCTTTCATCTTTTACTTCAGCACACATGGAAACTTTTTGTTAGCTATGTAAGCATTCTTTTATTCAAATACTAATTTAACTTAGTGATTGCATTGAGAATGACCTGTGCTCTGGCATTTCATCTTTTCCATTTAGCACAGGGAACTTCTTGAAATTGATTAGCTCATAGCTCCTAAATCTTTCATAGTTTTGGCTTTTTTCTCTTCCCTCAGCGAGGAAGCTGCTGGTTTTAACCCTTCACATGAATTTAGGAGAGTCTATTTCCTAGCCTTTCAGTATCTGTGATGTTTGATGTTTCCTGGACTGTCCTTTGGCTTTGGATTTGAAAATCCTCATTCCTGTGGTTTTTTTTGTTACTGACGTGTAGGCGCCACGGCCAGTGGAGCAGCCTGGCAGCAGTTTGGAGGGGAGGGAGCTGGGGAGGGGAAAGGTGCAGAGAGTGTTTTTTGCCAGCTCTGCCAGTTGCATGGGAGAGAGGACAGAGTTGTACAACCCTGCCACCGAGCAGCCAGCTGCCCACCCACACAGTGCTGTGCCACCCCAGACAGACATCTCCTAAGCATCCACAGGGCAGTGTGGCTCAGTGAGCTGGGAGCGTAATCCGTGGGGATGCAGCTGGACCTCAGTGCCTGGGGAGGGTGCCTCGCAGCTGCCAATTGGGAGCACTAATCCACAGTCAGCCTGTCCTTCTCCACGCTCCACTGATGGGGTGAGCACGTTATCCTCGGAAAGGATCGACCCACAACAAAGCAACTGAACCTGTGGGCATCACATCTGGCCAGTTTCCTTGGAGAGGCTTAGGAAGTAGGTGTTGCTTTCCCAGCCCACCCCAGGTAAGTAATCTGATCTTAAACAAAGAAGCACTGAGATGGCTATTTTTCATTTAAAAATATGTTAAAGCAAAATAATTGTTGTTGTTGTTTTGAAGGCATAAGGCTTGAATATTCTCATGCTCTGTGCCTCCCTTGAGCTTCTGGATCTTGGGGGCGATAATGAGGGATTTAATTCTGGGTAGCAGGTGCTGGCAGCAGGGATGCGATGCAGTGCCTGTAATCATGTTGTCGGGTTCATTTTGCACCATCTGGGTGTGAAAGGAGCAGTCAGGCTTTTAATTGCAGTCCTTGGGCATCTGGTACCTTCCTCCTGCTGCTGGGGTTGCAGACGTGGTCAAAGAAAGATGCTCTGTGTGTCTGAGGCACATAGAGAGTTAAAGCCGGGGGCAGCGATGCCACTGCCAGTGTAGCCACTGTGCTGGGGATGGGTCCCTGGGGAAGGGAATGAGAAGGCTGTTCCCACTTCCACTCTTCACCCATCACCTTTTTCTACCAGGTCAGGAGAAAAGGAAAGTTGGTCTTTCAGTTGTCTGGGCTTCCTATTCTAATTGGACGTGTTTTTCTGAATTGCAGATAATCCCAGCTGAGGAGTTGTAAAGCAGATGTGGTAGGGAATGTGACCTGTTGTTTGAGCAGGAGCCAGGCTTGTGCTGTGGCTGCCCTCTGGGAATGGACCAACACCCTCTAGAGACCTGGGCAAAGTGGGAGATACCCCTAAAAGACCGATAGCTGAATCGGCTCCTTGCTGTGCTTTTAGGTACAATCCAAGCAGTGGAAAAGATAAGATAGCAAACTCCATGATAGCAGTGCCATGGTCACAGTCCATCCCTCCAGTGTGGCAGGGCAAGGCAGGAGGAGGCCCATGATCTCAGTGTGCTGCAGTAAGAGAGAGGGAGAAGAGTTAAATTAGGGAGTATGATTTCCAGCATTTACCTTGCGTGGGTTATCCAGACTTGTGCAGCCCTATGTTGCTAAGGTATTAGTGTCTTTGTAGTGGCGTGGCTAGGATGTGATCTACAGGAGCATCTATGGCTTCTGCAAACTTGCTCAGAAATGTCAGTGTGTCAGGAAAATGTCTCCATTGAGACTGAGATTTTTGTAGTGAATATGCAATTCTGTTGGTGACAGTGATGTCACTGCATTGTTTTCATGGTAGTTTTTTTTTTTTTTTAATTTAAAAGGTAAGAAAACCAAGCAGGTTCTGCCCAGAGGTGTTTTAATATGTCAGTACATGCCTCCAGCCAAAGTGTTGGCAGCCAGCTTAGGGGTAAGGCTGGGGACAAACAAGTGATGGCACAGTTCACCTGGAAACTACCACTGCACAGGCAGGGACTGGCACAGAAGCACACCACCCTCTGCCTGAAAAGCTCAGTTCTAAGGTGTGCCCTGCACCATGGACTGGTCATGGAGGGGAGCTCTGGGGTGTGCTCCTGGGTTATGGAAGCATCACTTTGAGATGTGATGGGAAAGTCAGGGATGTGCTTGGAGCAGGGAGCTGGAATCATGGGTGGGTTGTGGGGGGTATGGAGGGAGGATGGGTGTTCTGCTTGCTTCAGAAGCACAAGTCACTGGAAATCAAATACTTGAGGAGGTAAGATTGAAACTTGCGTTGTTTGTCACAGATCAAATTACTAAGCATAGGCCATCTGTGTTTCTTGGCGCTTTTTAAATGGTTTGTACTATAATGTGTACAGCCCTCTGCCAGAAGAGCAGGGTATGATGTGCTAGTGGAGAACATGAGGGGTTTTTCTTCCCTATTTTCCATGTTACCAGGGTACAAACTGTGTCTATCACACTGAAGGTGTGGGTGGAAGCAGTCCAGTGACACAGGGTACAGCACCACTCCTCTGTTGTCCCATGTTGTGCTGACTTTGAGGCCGAGAAAGTCTTTGTCTGGTTTCTCTGAATAAATGTGCAGCTATTTCTATGTTGCTCCAAACATGTTTGCACTTAGAAAGGAAAAGAAACATGAGGAAAAGCTAATTTGAATAATTTACCTGGAAAGTGTATTGCCTAATGCTTATCCTTAGAAATCAAGAGTCAGTTACCTGGAGTTTTTACTGGCTTTGACATAACTTTCTATTGATCTCAGAGAAAGCAGTAACTTCTCTATGCTTTCAAGGGCCTTTTTCTAAAATGCATGTAATATTCTGCATATTGTTCACCTTGAAGGGTGTTACAAGAATTAAAGCTTATAAAGTGTCCTAGGATTTATTTATATAACTTACCTTAGGAGTGCAAATTAAATTCTGTTAATGTCTACTACTACAAATTAACCTACAGCTTTAGTTGCTGCTGTTCTGAAATAGATTTAAAGGATGGCATAAGGGCGAAAGACATTTTATTCCAGTATTGATCTCCAAGATCATCCTGGACCCTGTACCTATTACTCTTCCACTATGCAGTGTTTACTACTGGTGGCTGTTAGAGCTCAGTGCAGTGATATTTCAAGAGGGGAGGACAAATGATTTGTAAATACACTGGATATTTTGAAGATGATTTTCCTGTGCTGAAACAATTAAATACTGAAGTGAGAAAAGGACAGATAAAACTGAAATCTTCCCAAACTGGGCAGGTTCTGGATCCCACAGCTCAAAGTGATCAGTGGATTCATTTTCTGTAATTATATCAGAAAACTCTTTCCTGCTCTGATGGCTCATTGGATGGGTCAGTGGAACCAGGGCAGACAAACATCCTCACAGTTTGCATGAAGAGTGCTGAATCTGAATTGTTTCTGGAGTCAGTGGGGCGTGATGTCAGCTCGGTGGGGAGAACACAATTTCTCAGTGACAGCAAAGATGAGTGTATCCCAATAGCAGGTTGTGATCTCTCCCAGCGGTGTCCTTGGGATAGTTCAGGGGAGGCTGTGAAGCATTTTATGCTCGTGAGGGAACAGTCAGCTGCCTTTAATTGCTGACTGCACTCAATCCTCCCAGGGCAGAGGTTTGTATATTTATATCAGCAGCCGGTAACTATAACCTATTCTTGTTCCTTTGGCCAACAGTAGTTATCCCCTCCTTGGCTAATTAAAGAGTGGGAAACCTGGCGGGGGGAGAGAGGATGAAAGGGGACCACACAAGTAGAAGTTAGGCTGAAACAGAGTTAAGCTCTCAGAAAGTTTCAGAATTTTTTTCCTAACCAAGGGGAATGAGGGCACAGTGAAAATGTGCTACTGTCTGTATCCCTCCACTTTGCAACAGAAGTGCAGTGTCCTCGGGAGGTTCTGAGGAGTTTTCATGATCCCTCCCCAAACCAATGTGAAGGTGAACGCTCAGGGAGGAGCTGCTGTAGTGCTCTGTTTCTGAAAGCTGTTTGACAGCCGTGTTGTTCTCTGATCCATAGGTCCAATGGATGGCATAGCAATAGCATCACTGTCCAGGGAGCTGGAATCCTTCCTCGCCTGCCTGCATACTGCTTGAACTGATCCCAAGCCTTTGTTTTCGGACTGAAGAAACCTGAAAACCTTTCTCTCCTAATTCATGAGCCAGCAGGATGTGGTCGCCGTGCTTTCAGAACGCCTGCTTGTAGCCGCCTACAAAGGCCAAGTGGAGAATGTGGTGCAGCTTATCAACAGGGGTGCCAAGGTAGCAGTTACCAAGGTAACGAGAGAAAAATGCTTTGCAAAAGCCCTGGGAACTAATGTAACTCTTCTAGACCATTGTCTGTGAAAATGCCCTCCTAGCTTTACCAATCTGAATGTGACTGGAGTTAGTGTTCAGATTTCCTTAAAGTTTGCACTTAATAGCTCACGCAAATTTGCAATATAGTGCATGTCTTGTGTTTATACCCCTTGCAGGGGGCGCAGCTGGGATGAACACTTAGTCCTTGCAAACACAGTGTGTCGACAGAGGGGCAACATTTTTCAAAGCCTGCATTGACTTTTGAATACTGTGTGACCTGATGAATGGAGTAATTCATCACTGTCAAGGGAAGGCGGTTCAGGGCACCCATCTCCCTGGGTCAGGGGATGGGGAAAAGCCACCTCTTGTGGCAGGGTAAAGGGATACAGAAATTGTTTCTTGCTGCTGGAGTCTCTTGGTGCAGCAGCCTCACTTATACCAAACAACTTCATTGATTTGTTCTGTGTAGTCCCTTAGTCAGTTCCAAACTTGGGGGTTGCAAACTGTGTTCCCCATATCTTTGAGAAAAGTCAGAGTCAGAGGATTTCTGCTTAGATACAAGTGAGTTCAAACTGATATTCACCTATTCCTAATGCTCAACATGTTATAAATAATATTATCTTAGAAAAGATGAGAGGTAACTGCCTGTTGCAAAGAAGGTTTGATCAGCAAAAAACCTTAAAAAGAACTAGGTAAGTAAAATCTTTGGAACTGTAATATAGAATTTGGGGTGTGCTGTTTTGATGAACTGTTTTTCTCCATCCTATCTACTTTTATTTGTGTTTCCATATTGGGTTTGACCATTACATATGTATGGAAGCTAATATTTACAGATAGAAAACACATTTGATAAAAAGAGGAAAAGACAGAATGCTTATCTGTCAGTGGCAGTTGTTTTCAGTACCTTCACAATGTTTGAGTTGTAGATAATATTAATTTTGAAAGTTGGAGTGATCCAAGGACAACCTGTGTTTGTAATTTTTGTTTGGCAAAAGAGGTAGCCTCTTGCTGATTGATACAAAGCACAGATTTAATAAGCATGAATAACCATGTTCTGTTGCCCAAGCAGCTCTGTAGCTGATGAACAGCTACTAAAGGTAGTCAGTAATAGACTAGGAAATACTGACTTACCTGGCTTGCCTGATTGGTAGCTCAGGGTTTTGTGGTTTTCTTTTCCTTGTTTGTTGGTTTGTTTTTTTTTTAAGATGATGAGCTTTGAGACTGCTGAGGGACCTCTACTAATTACAATAAGAAACAAATAGTGTAGGTTTGACTTTGAAACACAAAATCAGGTTATTTTGGTATAATGCAGATTTCCTAGAGTTGACAAGTTTTTCTTTCCTGTATGACATAGGTGTCTCCCTTGCCTTGCCTTGTTGTTCTGCCCTGTGTGGAAAATCAAAACAAAGCTCATTTGGGAGCAAAACTGTGGCCAGGTACAAAGTGCTGGTGTTTCTGTGGAGACATGTGCTTGCCAGCTATGTTGGAGAGCTGTGAGCTCTGAGGCCATCCCTGTAGCTCCCCAGGTACTACAGCATTGTAGCTATTCTTTCCTAGAAGTTGTGTGTATGTGTCATCCCCGTGGAGCCCAGAGAGGGAAGATGACAAAAGCTGTCCCTGTTGTCATTCTGGATGCGTCCCAGCACACAGGCTGGTACAGATGGGGTACTTGGGCAGCCTGGTGACAAGCCCTGCTCAGAAGAGATGTAGTCAGATCTGCAAGACTGTGGAGGAGTGCACACAGAGAAGCAGGGAACCCTCTCAGAGCAGCACCAAGGCTATGTGTACAGGCTGGTTTGAAGGCACACGGACTCTTACTCCTCCCACGCTGTGAGCCACAGAGAGCTGAGCTCAGTGTGAACCAACAGGAGTGAGACCAACGTGGTGCCCTCACCAGAGCCCATCCATTCAGGCTCTGTGTTGGCCTGTCCAGGTGTACACAGTGTGGAGTTTGCATCTGGCTCTCACCCAGCCAGCCAGCTGCAAAGGGAGAGCATGTGCATATTTGCCTACCAAAGGCTGTATAAACATAGCCTGGAAGAGCTTGGCTTGCTAATCTGATGGCACACAAAGGCTGGAAGGAGAAAGCTGTTTAAAATTAAGGACAAGGTTGTCACAAGAGCAAGGATGTATAAATTAGACTCACATATATTGAAACTGGAAATCTGGATGGTTTCTTTAGCCATCACAGCAACAGGTTCTTGTGCAGTCTTCTACTAAGCAGAACCAAGCACAAAGTAAGAACAACTTTCAGAGCAGAGGTTATTAATTTTAGAATGGAAATTAGATGGCAGACCTTTTTATAGTGCAGTAAAATAGACAAAGCTTTCAGATAAATTGAAACCCAGAACCCTCTTCTCCCCCAAGATAAAACTCACTGCACAATGAAGCATAAAAATAAATTTATCCATGTGCGTGCCTTAGTTCTGTTTTACCTGTATTTCTTCTATTTTTATTAGTGGTTTTCAGTTGTTCTACCTAATTATAAGTTATAGGGGTTTGCTTCCAAAAAAAGAGAAAAAAGTATTTGGTACTTGTGAACCAAACTTCCTGCTGAATTCTCTGGGTTTTACTGGAGGAAGACACTTGGAGACAAAGCTCTTTGGAGGGAAAGAAAAAGTTCCCCCATCACAGCAGGCTTTAAATGTGTTTCTGATCCGCATCTTTAAGCACAGACCAATTGTTGTGAATAATACCACAGAGCCACAGATTGAAGTGTCCAGGATCTAGAGATAAATGCTAGAGTTCTTTATTCAAAAACGATTAATCGAGCATAGCTTGAGAAAAAATGAAGGATATTTTCTGTAACAAACCAAGTACTAGTAAATGCCTTATAGCTGACTTGTCTGACAGTTCTGGTTTTTTCCAGCATGGAAGGTCATATGATGGAATTGATTGTTGCTTCAGCAAACAACAATTCAGCTGCAAAATAGTATTTCATTTTTGTCACTTCTGAGTAGATGATTTCAGAAAAAAAGAAGAATATGAGAGGAACAAAATGCAATGGAGAATTCACATACACATGTCCAGGTGCTGACTTCAGCATTATGGTGAAGATGCACTTCTTTCATTTTGACAGCATTACTAGTAAGGCATCTGTGCAGGTGAAGTCAGTATGGAAATGTGCACCTGCTCTGATTCCAGTGAGGGACACTCGGGCTCATTCCAGATTTGGGGCCTTTTAAAATACACGAAGAAGAGCTGATGGCCGCTGGGTCACACAGGTGATGGCAATCTGACATCAGGGAGCCCAGAGTGGGAGAGGGCTGGTGGCACTATGTGGCACATGCATTGGGCACCCATTGTGGTGCTGGACCTCTGCCACCAGCCCTGTGGATTTGTGGCCCAGACTGTGGGCAGGTGTGGTGCTCAGCAGAGGCTTTGTCACTCTACTCTTCTCAAAGGGTACCTGCTTGGTCAGGGTGCTCTGTTGCTGCTCTGCCTGATGTGACAAAGAGATAATTTCCATTTTTACACCTTTTTGTCTGACATTCTTCACAGAAATTAAATGTGTAGGTGATTTCTTTTATGAAAAGGCAAAAATACCCTGAGCAACTGGTTGTACATACTGGCTCATCAATGCCCTGATCAAGTACTTGGGTGAATAAGCTTCAAAAACTGGAATACCAAGAACTTAAACCTTTTCTTCCAAGCAAGAAGCTGGTCCCTTTTTCAGTCCTTTTGTGGTAGAGCTCTCTTTCAGTGAAATTACTGACAGCTGCATCTTTGGAGCAAAAGTCCTGGGACTTTTGCTGAGCTGATGTGCCTTGCTGTCCTCCCAGCATGTTGTTGTCCTTTTCCTGAGGATATTGGGTTTGCATGGCCAGGTTTTGGTAGCAGGAAGGGCTATGGATGTAGTTTCTGTGAGAAGCTGTCAAAAGCTTTCCCAGGTCTGGCAGAGCCACTGCCAGGTGGCTCCAAGACAGGTGTGCTGCTGGTCAAGGCTTGGCCAATCAGAAATGCTGGTAACCCCTCAGGGATAACATATTTAAGAAGGGAAAACAAAAAGGTACAGAGAAGAAGTAATTATAGCCAGGGAACAGCAGTGAGAATATGTGAGAGGAACAATTCTGCAGACACCAAGGTGAGTGGAGGAGGGGGAGGTGGTGCTTCAGATGGTGGAGCTGAGATTCCCCTGCAGCCCATGGAGACAGACCCATACCATAGCAGGTGGATGCCTGAAAGAGGCCTGTGAATCCATGAGAAACTTGTGCTGGAGCAGGCTCCAGCACAATTGAATTCTGCAGAGAATGGATGATCATTCAGAAAAAAAAGCTCTAAAGAAATACAGAAGATGGTGCTTCTGTTTTGATTCGGTAATTTTTTGATTTAACTTTTGAAGTAGTCATGTTATGATTGCACAATATGGCAACACTTTTGTAATGCTGGGGTACTTTAAATCTCAACTTCAGAGCATGTTGAGTTCTTTAAAGCAGTATCTCTTTTCCTTCTTTTTTAAGCTAAGACAGAAACAAAGAAATAAATGTATTTTGGTGCTTTCACATTTCTTCACTCCTTCAGTTTGAAAAGCTATTTGTGTCTGTTTTAAACAATAAATAAAGATAAATTAAAAGGGACCAGCAAACACTTAGGAACTTGCTGAATGCCTATTGAGGTCAATGAGAAGCTTTCTTCTGACTTGAGTGAGCAGGTTATTCATGGAGAACAGTCTAACAAATCATCAGTGTGAACAATGTGACAAGACTTGCATTTTGCTTTCAGGCTTTCCAATAGAACGTGGACAGGCATGTTTTTTATGGGTGCAGAACGGATGACTAAATATCAGTCCTTGTGCATGACAAGAGTAGTGTGAGATGGAGAACTGAATGTCCCTGCAGAAAGGTATCTACACATACATAAACACAAGGAAAGATCATGGAGCCTATGGTGCTAAGGCCCTGTATGGGTTTGTTGTGCAGTGCGTATGCATTGGCAGCGATGCTGGGAGGATTCTGCTTTTAACTGGTGTGTATCGACAGCTGCCTGTCAATGTCTGTAAGTCAGAGCACAGATTTAATGCAAACAGAAACCTACCCTTGCACTTTACTGCTGAAGTTCATGTGGCTGTTTACAGTGCCTGGCTGCAACCCGATACACCCCACAGCTACAGCAGTGTGTCACGGTGGTTGGAAGTTGCAGCCTTAGTCCAATAGGTCCCATTTATTTTGTCAATAAGTCCGTGACACGGGACCATTTGTATGATTTGTTGCCTGATGGAGCAATTGTTTACATTTGAATAGAAGTCCAAATTGCTTTTTTTTTTTTTTAACATATGACTGACTGCTTTATTGGTTCATTAATCCCAAGTGGTAGCAGTCTCTCATTTGTATTTGTAATAACCCCCAAAACATTACAGTTCATATTTGGCAAGGCTCACACGCTTCTAAGTCAGTAATCTGCATGTGGAACAGTCCCTGGGTTTGGTGTTGTGTCCTTGAAGTGAGCATGTAGGAGACACTCTGGTTTGTATGTTTTCTTTCCCCCTAGGACCCTTGTGTGTATTCAGATAAACCCCTTCTTTGCTGCTGCCTTGAGTGCAGAATGTCTTTATGGAGGAGACACAGAGTTTTGTCTGTCTGCCTTCATCTCTCTACCCCCTATATATTTTGGGTAGGATGAATTGCAGTGAGAGAAAAACTTGGTGGGCTTAAAGAAACAAAGGCAAGAGCAGCCCTGACTTGCTGCTGTGGCATGGACTTGTTTAGAGTTTGTCTCCAAAGCTTGTTTTGTTCCAAGTTTGTCATCACAGCATGAGGGGCACCCAAATTGCCTCGTCTCTTCCTCACAGTTTGTTCTGGGTTGGTGTGTGCACGTGTATGTGCATTCATATCTGTGTGTATGTGTATTTATGTGGGGGTTTGATGTTTGTCCAGTGTTTGCATCGCCTGCGCTGGAGCAGCTGTACCATCACCCAACTGTGCTTTCACTTTGATGTTGCTGGGAAGAAAAATAAAATCTGGCATGGCTGGTTCTTGCAGGGTTGTGATTAATCTTGAGATGATCAGTGCTCTTCCAAAAGCCTGAGCATCTAATCAATGTAATATGCTGGAATTGATCTTCCTTCCCAGTCTCCTCTCCTGGTTAGTGTCACAGTTTTTGTTTACAGTGTCCCTTTAAAGTAGGAAGAACTCAAAGACTGCATGTGTGCAGAAACTCTGGTTCCTGAAGGCCTCTCCTTAGGGCTCTGCAGTAGGTGAGACACATCTCAGCCTATGTTTCTGGATAGAGAATCTGAAACACACAGACACTCTGGAATAAAAATGATCTTTTAGTCTTCCAACTCAACTGTGCCAGCAGGCATGGTTCATGTGGCAATTGCCCAGAAAGGTGTGTTTGGTGAGGAAAATATGTCCCTTATATTCAAATAAACTCCTATTCTGATTTCATAGCTTACTTTTAACACTGTACCTTTAACTGCATGCCATAACTTTTTTCATGGTTTGAACTGGTTATCTTATTAGAAAGTTTCCCTGCTGGAATATATATTCATGTTGTTGACACTTTCCTTTTAAAGCACATGAGCTGGCTTCAAGTTGGGTTTGTTTGGGATTTTTCCTTCTCCATGCACAGATTGCTATAAGTTGTTTTCATGGTGTATTAATAACCTTCTGGGAAGTGAGATGCCTGGATTAGGTGATTTACTTATTTGCATTAAGGAATGTAGAAAGTCGGGATCCACAAATCTGAATGTGCTGAAGCACATATTCATAATCCAAACATGCTGTTCATTGTTGGGAATGATTTGTAAATTTGGTATTTTTTTCAAATTTTCTTTTGTTATTTATTTTATTTTTTTTTCTTTATTTATTTCTTTTTATCCTTCTATTGCCTGGGGATTTTTTGCCTCCTGCTATTGATTTAGCTGGAACAGCAACATACCCCTGGCTCTCCTCCAGATGGAGAAGGAAGTGTGGTCAGTGCAGCTCAGTGCCCTTCGATATAGGGACAGGATTTCAGGGACACATGGCCAGATGAAGCCAGAGGTACCCAGGCAGGAGGCTGGGTGGTGCCCAGGGGCAGTGGTGACAACAGAAACGAGTCCTTTCCACACCTTTAGCAGGGCAAGAATGGAAGTTTCTCTTACGGGAATGAACTGCTGCTGCCAGCAGGGGACAACATGCAGGTTTTGAGGGAATGTGTCAGAGTGTGAGTGAGGATTTTGTCCTCAAATCTGCCCCTTTAAGTCAATAATGTAGGACAATTAATCAACACTTAGTGTTTCTGAAGCACAGCACAACTAATCAGTAATGGCACAAATGTTTTGCCCTCAGCCATTCTGTTGATTCCCAACAGTGTTTTTCCTTTTTTCTCTGAAAAGGCCGAGTTAATGAGGCTTTACCAGATATGTGGGTATGGGGTTTGCTGTATGAAAACAATCTTGTCTTGAGCTTGGTTTATTATATACTTGAAGTATTTTTCCTACTGAAGAAGTTGCTTAAAACCTCAGAGAGCCCATGTGTAGTTCAAGTGTGTACTTCAAGCCACTAGTCAGACAGCTGTTGAAGTGTTTGTCCCTTCTGTGGTTGATGTACTAGGGCTGTTTATCTTCCTTTGCAGGATAAATCATTGAGTGGAAAAATAGACAACAGCATCCGTAGTGAAGGAATAGATACAAAATGGATAGAGGTGAAGAGACACATGACTTTTAATGTGACCCTCACAAAATGCCTACTGGAGAAAACAGCATTCTTTGTGAAGATACTTCATGAATTTAGCAATTGCTGGGATCCCGTTTTCTTCACTGCCATTAAATAATCTGCAGTGAACAGTTTTAATGTTGTTGTTTCACAGATCCTAAGGTGTTTCACTCACTTTGAGATTTTAGAGAGAGAAAGGTAAAAATAAGCATTGTCTAAAAAAATCCTGGCAGATCTTTAGCACAGTGAAGTTGGTTGTCATACATGTGAAGTCACTTGGAGTCATTACAGGCCTTCCACTCCTTTCCAGGGCAGCATCTTTCATGTGCAACAACTCAGTAATTCTTATCTCTGTTGCAAAGACAGTGCCCATTACAATACGTGAATTAGCCAGTTATTGCAACTTGGCTGTACAGAGGGAAGGTGACAGCAGTTGATAGTTCCGTGCTCCAGAGGGACAGAAACAAATGGATCATGAATTCTGCTCAAGCAGGGACACAGAGCCGGATCTGAATTTGTAAGGAAGTATCTTATGTGAATGTAATATCCCTTTTGTAGAGTGTCATTGGGATAAACTGAAATGTTGCATAAGGTGGAGAAGTTTTTTTCCAGCTTTCACAAAACCAGTGTAAAGCCTTTGTCACACTAATACATGTCAGTTGCTACTATTGCAGGTTTCAGACAGTGAGGTACAAACAGAATGATGAAAAGGAGATAAAACTCTATTCAATTACCATGCATTAAAGTTATTAATCTTAAGATACTATTATTTTCTTCTCATTCATAGCATGGCCGGACGCCCCTGCATCTTGCTGCCTACAAGGGTCATCTCCATGTTGTCCAGGTTTTATTGAAAGCAGGTTGTGATCTGGATATTCAGGATGATGTAAGTAGATACAACCTTCTAACTTGGGGTGAAGGGGAAAAGGTGATTTGCAAGTAACAGTAGACATTCACTTGTTTGAAGTAGGATTAAATGGAAACAAAATCTGTCTATTTCCTAATTCAGAGATGTAACCTCTAATTTGGAGATGCAAAATTGTGTGGGAAACAATGTAAAATGTGGTTTTCAGTGAATAGTTTGTTCAAGCTGCAGAGCTTTATAAGAGCACTGCTGGTGCCAGGCAGGTGTGAGAGTCATCATCTGCTGCTTCTGGTAGAAGTGCACGAGGAGTTCATTGTGGGAACTCGCTGGAAGACATCAGGTAGGGGACATAACCCATTGTGATGTTTGCCTGAGGTGGGAGATGCTTTTTGAGTACACACATCCCTCAGTATCCATAACAGCTGCCCTTATCACAGTGCTGTACCACGGAGAGATCATCCTGGTGGCACCATGCTTCATGTGGGGGTGGTCACACCTCTGAGGTTGCTGTGTGGTGAGGCATCAGCACAAAAGCCAGCTTTAAATTTAACACATGGTAATTTGTGTTCATTTGGAAAAATATGTAAGTTGCTGGAATTTCTTGGCCTTCTGTAAGAGTAGTTCTAATCTAGGACTGGGCTGTAAGGTGTTTTGGAGTGACAGGTAATGTGGTTTTAATTCCCTCACTGGTGAAAAAAAGTATATGCTGAAATGTGCAGTAGTGGTTGAATAACCATGATTTCTTCAAATGAAGTGCTAAATTCTGATGGCATGCTGGAAGATGTTTGAGGTAGGGTTGCTTTTGTTCCCCCTGTAATATATAAGGTGGACATTCTTCAATGGCCTTAGAGGTCCAGAGGTGTTAGTAGAGGCACCTAGAAATACTTGACTAGTAGAAGGACACTGGAAATGTCTAGGTGCCTTTTTAAAATGCCCTTGGGCGTTTGTTTGCATCTAGAGAGTTAAAAGTCTATAGCAATTGGAAAACTGTTTTCTTTCTCTGCGTGAGTAGCTGATTCCCTGTGAGACATGAGCAGTCTGCCTGACAAGCTTGGGGCTGGGGTACTGATGTGGCCAGCTTTCTGCAGGAAAACTTGTTTTTCCAGGAAAAAAATTTGCTTCCCGCTTCCTGTGCTTTTTATTATTTCCCCGTGCCCATCTGTGAAATGGAGCAGATTTCAAATTGCAATGGGAGATTCAGTTTATTCAGATGTGTCCTGGGTATGCTTTTTGACTTCTCCCAGCAGAAATGGTTCATTAGGTATTGAAGGCAAAATTGCAAATACTTCACAAATACAGCCAGTTTTCCTGAGAAAAGAAAACTGCTGCTTTAAGAAGGCAAGAGCTTCCACTGATTTGGTCAAATTGAGTTTCTGTGGAAACTGATTTTTGAATAAATCTGGTTCATTTGTTTTAATCATCTAGAAATAAAGTCTATGCTGTTTATATGTAAACATGATAGCCAAGATGTAAAAACAGTAAATCAATATTTAGCATCATTTCAGTTCAGTGAAGACTCTTGCACTTGTAGAAACACTCAGCTCATAGAAGAGGTATTGTCTTATGAGCTACTCAGGGGCTTTGTTCACAACAATTGGATACTGCATCTAAATGTGGCAATTAATATGAGCAGAGAAGATGCATACTGGATTCATAGATACTGTTTCTTTAAAATATATTTTGATGTATAGTTCCGTATTTAGTAGTAGTAAATAGTAAGTAGTAGTAATTTGGTTGGGATTAAGGAGAGCCTCAGGAGATGCTGAATTTCAAAGGGTGTTTGGATTTGTCTTGCAGGAGGAGGAAGTCTAAAACTCCAAATGAAGATTTTTGCTTGCAATAGGTATTAACTAAAATTTTTCTGCTTTCCTTTTATATAGGTCTTCAAAGAAGGTTCTCTGCTTATGGCTTCTCCTTGTATAATTCATTTTCAGAGTTTATGCCTCAGAGAATATGTTTGTAGTCTCTTTTGGCTGAAATCTATTGATTATGCCTTCAGCCACTTTTACTGTGTGCTTATGTGGCAGTGAAGGCCTCTTAGTCTCAAGTGTTGATTAACATCTGTGTGTTTCATTGCTGTTTTTCAGGAATACAGATTTAGGTTCAGATATAAAAATATCTGTGAGAGCGGGGAATATTATATTTAATTGAAAAGCGCATTATTTTGTTGATTTTGGTGCATGGCATTGTTGTGATAGCACACAAAAATCCAAAAAGATAACCTACATTTTATTTTTCAAAATAACAAGAGAAACCTAAACAATTTATTCTGCAGTTTTGATCAAATTCAAGACTAAGTTTTGATTCGCCAGATGAGAAGCAGAAACTTTAAAGCTGCTAATTGTTGTGGAGAGATTAAAATGCTCCCTTTCATGTTCTACAGATGTATTCCCTAAACACGATAAGAGCCTTAAGAATTAGTTGAAGAATGACCTCCAGTGGCCTGGAGTGGGATTATTATGAATTTCAGCCGGTGGAGTCCAGCTCTGTAGAGTATGCCACTCCGGGAGCTGACTCCTTCCTTCTCCCTGCCAATACTGACAACTCTTACTGGGATCCCAGTGCCATCTCTGAGTGGTCAATGAGTGTCCATACAGCACACACCTCAGAAATAGTCCAGGAGAAAATTGTCCCGGTGAAGGAAATCAAGGATGAAAAAAATAAGAGAAACCAGAAGAGAAAGGCTAGGAAGGAACCTAGAAGATCAGAAAGAGAGAAGGAGGTTAGAACTCTTGTGCATCAACCCTGCCCCACGCCTGGCGCCCGTCCCGGTGCATGCTGCGACCCCCCGGTGCGGCGCTCCGGCATGGCCGAGCTCCCTGCGCTGCATGGCTGCATGGCCCGCTTGGCGCTCCGTGCTCTGCATCCAGTCTCCTGCCCTGTCTGCACCCTTCAAAATCTAACTGGGAAAACAAGCTGATTTAAAACAAAGGCCAAAGGCCCTGAAACTTCCTTTCTGGAAGCTCTGGTTTAAGAAGCAGAAAATTAGTTTCAAATGGAACAATAGCCCAGGGTTCATAATCATTTCTAGCTGAATGAAAATATGCAAAGTGGCTTATTCCTGTGGTCCCATTTCATTTAAGCTGTAATTTGTTTTGTTCATGATTATTTTCCATGCCTTGATCACTTCTGCTGGTCATGCATCATCATTTATTGTGCAGAGTGAAGTTGTTCTTAACTGCGTATCATGACTGCCTCTCTGTAGCAAAAGAGGAGAGCAGCACAGAGACACTGAGAAACATGACAGCATATTCAGTTCCCTTTGTGTACCACTGCTTCAGGGTATCCACATACGCTTGTATGCTCCTGCAAGTATTTAACACTTGGTTATATTTTAACTTTGGAATATTTTGATACATCTACTATGAATTTAGTGGCTTGATTTTAGATTATATGACTTTACAAGTTCTGTTCTGCGCTTTGTATCAGGGACTGAAGCCATGTGTTTTTTCTGATTGTTTTGGTGGTTTATTTTTCAGTTGGCCAAAGCTGTGGATGCTCTATCACTAGAAGTGTGCGAGGCCAGGCTGGATGAGGTGACCTGGTCTAGTGGAAGGTGTCTCTGCTCATGTAAAAGGAGCTGGAACCAGATGACCTTTAGGGTCCCTTCCAACCCAAACCATTCTGTGATTCTATGATTTTGGTGCAATTCTCCTGCAACAAGATAGTCTGTTGATTTCTGTAAACATAGAAGTGAGGAGACAAAGTGTCACATGAGAGAAGGGCTTTAAAAGAAATTGTAAACTGTTGGATGCTCTGGAGAATAGGAATGTGCAGGAAAAAATGTGGTTGTAGGTTGGGGCTTTTGAAATCAGAGAAAGGAAAAATTAGCATGTATTACAAAATATTTTAAACCAAATCTCATTAATTTGGGTCTGTAGAGTCTATAATAAAGACTCCAATAACCCAGGAGAGCTGTCAGAAGTCTACCTGAGACTGTACTGGAAGTCACTTTTGTTGTTTTCCCTCAGAGTGAACTTCAGATGTAAATGTAAACCTGCCCAATGTCCAAGTGCCTGGTCCCAGTGGTTGCATCCACGGTTTTAAGATAGTCAGCACATGAAGAAGCTCAGGGAGATAGCTGCACACACCAGGACACTGGGCAAATGCCAACAGCCATGCCAACAGAGAAGTGCTAAAGAAAGGCTAATGCTGGAGTTCATGGGGGAAAATCAAGAATAAGGTGTCTGCCTTTCTTCAAGACTTGCAGCCTGTAAGCCTCTCCTGAAAGCAGGTGTTTAAGCCCTCTGTAAAGAGCATAGTTCCTTGCTCTGGAAATGTACCTGCTGCTGTGGAGGAGCCCTGTTACAGGTAGAGCTCTCAGATGTGCAGTCCTGCATCCTCTGCATCAGGGCATGCAGATTTCTATCCCAGTCTCCCAATGTCAGCCTCTTACTTACCCAATGAATACCAAGATTTTTTCCTAAAAGTGGAGAACTTTCAACACTGCAGTGCTGCCGTGGCAAGACAAAGTGAGTGAGCAGTGCTACCTCTGGGCTGCTGTGGAAGAGTCAGTAGCCACTTCCTCTACTGGTTTAATTTTGAAGGGTGGTGGCTGTGCCTGCAACATGTGTGGATCTTCTTCTATCAGGTGTGTGACAATGGCACTCACAGGGCCAGAGAGAGGAGGGGAGCTGCCTGCAGTAGGGCAGTGCTGAGCCAGGGTGTGCCATGCCACCGTGATGCAGTGCCCTGTGCCTGCCTTGCAAGCTGGCACGACCAGGGCACAGACATGTTGGAGTGGAATCTCCTGAGTTTGAGCCACCTTTATGGCTAGGCAGCGTCTGAGGAAGGGGACTTAAGATTCACCAGTGTAGACCTTAATGCCTTACTTCTCTTGAGCCTCACTTAAGTATTTTTGGCTTTGGGCCCACATCTGCATTTGGACTTACTGTTGTTTCTGTCAAGGTCATGTTTCTGTGACATGACACTGGAGTTGTCTCTCTTCATTGCTACTGATCTGCAGTCTGTTTCTAAGGCATAAATCTCTTGGAAACAGGATCATAAATTGTGCCTAACATAATAGTCTGGACAGTTAATATGCATTTACCAGTGTAATTGCTCTTTGAGCCTCTGGAACAGACCCCTAATGCTTTGCTAAAGGCAGAACTCTAGCGAGTGCTTTCAGAGACATTTATTTCAGCAATTAATAAAAGGTGCACAAGTCATTGATTGCCTGAAAATTCATGCTGTGAAAAACACAACTCCTCTGTTTTCTCAGACTCCATGAAAGTCAAGGCAGGGATTTTCTTCACTGCTGATGGGGAGGGAAGGCAGGTTAGAGTGCAGTGGTGCAGGCACTGTTATTTTTAGGATGGCTGTGTTCTCCACGGCTGGGTTGCTCAATGGCTGTCACACAGAAGCCATCAGAACCTGGTGGTTCAGCTTCCACAGCACTTCAAGCAGTTTAAGGTTAAAGTTTGTGCTGAGGTGTAGGGGAACAGTGGACCAGGTGCTGTGCTCTGCCTGAGGGGTCTGATGGTGGTACGGACAGACCCTCACCGGGACAATAATATGTGCCCTCTCTTCACTGGGAGGTGCCTCAGTTGGTGAAACAAGGTTTGAGATATCCTCTGACACTCCCTGTTACATGGATGAGGTAACATGGTTATTTTGTCTAGTCAGGGTGTGGCTGGACCTTACTCTTGGATGCTCGTGTAGGAAAGATGTTATAGCCAAAGCCCATACCTTGGGCAGGAGGCACCTGAGCCTGCCATTTGCAGGACTTGTGTCCCTTCACCTACTTTCATTTCAGGGACCAGATTATATTTTGGGACAAAGCTTAGGCGTGGCTGAAGCTGTCCCAGTGCTGCTCTGCATCCCCAGCGTATGGATTGGGATTACCAAGGGGGACCTGCTGTCACAGCAGTGAGGTGTGCTGCCCACTTTTCAAACAGACAAATGTGTTTATACAAAATTTAAATCAAGTCCTGTTAGAAGTAGCTGTCTTGCCAAAAAAGCCCCAAAAGCTAAATAGTCTTTGACCTCACTGCACTTACTATGATGGGAACAGGAACAGCCTTGATTTAAACTGTCCCAGTAAGAATATCCCTACTTACAAACCAAATCCTGTACAATCCATTCCTGCTCCAAATTTGTCTTCTCCACAGTAATTTTCCTGACTGTAAAGCAGTAGGAACCAACCATTCATTGTTCAGATTCTATCCACTGCAGTGTCAGTTGCCATTTTGTTTTAGTCTGTTTTATAATATCTTCTGTAGGTTTGCTGGTGCATCAATACCACTTGGCAGGGGTAGGTTGGCAGATTACTTTCCGCTTCATATAGTCAGATAAAATGATTTTTGCATTGTCCAAAAATGACTCACTACTGCAGTAACAGTAGCTGTGCCATTATCAAAAATCAGATATCAAATTCTTCCTCAGTTTGTTGGTGAGCAGATTTCCATGTAGTCATAGTAACCAGTAGCTATTTGACATTTGTACTTGTGAGGTGGTATAATTTGGACATTTTCCATAACATTTTGGTTGTCGTTGAATTTGGAACAAATACGTAAGTTCAGAGCACTTGCCATGCTGTCACTTTTCCAAGACTTTTTGTTCCTACTTCCTGGAATCTTTACTGTCTTTGTTGAAATATTTTAAAATACATTTCCAGTTGCAAGAACAGAAGTAAAAATATGTAACCTCTAGAAACAACAACGACAAAATAGATAGCAGGTTTTTAAGAAGCACCTTCAACACAATTTTTAAAAATAAACTTCATCATTATAAGCCAATTTAATGATTTACCGGTAGGGATTACTGAAAGTTTGTGGTTGAAAATGCTCATTTTTTATAGATTAATAACTATTTTGGTGTCATTAGCACAAAAGAACCCCACCAAAAGCAATTTTTAAGTCAGCTGCTAATGGCCTTTGAGAACAAATTGTTCAAATATGCCAGTTATCTAAAGACTTGAACACTCTAGAATAAAAATACAGAAATTCCTGTAATTTTAGTATTTAATATAATATGCTATTATCTGATAAAGAATTTTAGCAGAGAAATTTTTTGTCTATTTAGGACTTGGTTTCCTGCAAGCTTTTTTAGGACACATGGCATATCTCTGCCTTGTGTGTTTGTGGTGACCATTATCTAGAGAAGCAGAAATGGATTGGATTCCAAATCTGTTTATTCATCCCAAAAAAGTCTGTGTACAGCTTTGAAGCCTGTCTCTTTTCCCGGATTCAGGCTGTGCTTTGGCATTGCTGGTTCAAAGCAACTTCAAAGGAAAGACAAGACCAGTTATTGTGGAAGCAGTGGAGCTACTCCAGCTCATTTTCTCATTGTCATTCCCCTGTCTTACATCCCTACACACTGCTTCATAAATCCTTCTCTCGTCCTTCTTTTATTAGGTTCTCACCAACATCTGCACAAAAACATACAGATAACCCCTGATGGGCAGGGACAGTGGTTTTAAGTTTCCCTAGTTTTCAGCTTCTGGAAGGATTGCAGAAAACTAAAAAGAAAACTTGGGCTCTCTGCCTCAGCAAATGAGTTCAGCAGTTGTTAGAGAGGAGGTAGATGTGCAGTCAGACAAGATGACCACATCAGCGTAATTTATTTTGGAAAGCTGGCCTTAAAGGACTGATGTAGGGGACTTGCTTGTTGCTGCTATGTGACAGGTCAATGAGAAATGAAAGTTGCTTGGACCTCAAGATTGCTCAGTTGCTTGAGTGAAACAAGTGGATGGTCCTGCAGTTGTGGTTCTCATTGTAAAGTTGCCTCCACTCTTAGCACTAATTGGTAAATTCATCAGAGGTGCTGAAGAGATCAGTCTCATCTCATGCTCCTTATCCTAAGCAGGGCCGATGGAGCAATCAGAGCCAGGGCAGGAGGGCCTTATCCAGTTAGTGTAAGTCCTGGAGGATCATTATGATGAATTACGACAGCCTGTAATTCCCTTTAGTTCCCTACAGACACTGATGACTGTTAGACACATAGAGCCAAATCTGTCCAATTCACTGCCTTCTAGTACTGCCATGTTTTTAGAATGCTTCAGCGCTCTATTTGGGATTGTGATGACTTGCAAACTTCTGTAAATGGTTTGTAGCTCTGGTACTTTCAATAACTTCATTAATCTTGGAAACTTTTATGGTAGTTGTTTAGGGGGACTGTTTCCAAAAGCAGCTTGGATTTAAACAGTATGTGTGTCGAAGATGCAGCCCGTCTGTGTGTTGTCTGCATTTGCATTAAGTCAAAATGAGGTGGAAATCGTACCAATTACAAATTTGCTTCTTTTTGCAGGGTGACCAGACAGCGTTACACCGGGCTGCTGTTGTAGGGAACACCGATATAATAGCAACTCTGATTCAAGAGGGCTGTGCTTTGGACAGACAAGACAAGGTAACAAAACAAAAGCCCTGTAGGATGGTAGCTTTGGGACTCAGCAATGTTAAGGTCTCAGAGAAGAAGTTACAGTTTATACTCCTTAGTACGTGTCTGATGCTTTGAGAGTAATTGGAACAATTACAGTGAAAAAAAAGCTGTACCATCTCTTTAATGCAAATTACTGATTTAGTTATGCTTTTATATTAGGCTGATAGTTTTTGGTTTAAGAGTCTGTTCTCAGCTCATTAAGGGATGAATTAAAGATTCTACTTTACCATACTACACCCTACGCAAAAGACTACACAGTTCCCATCCCATGATTATCCCAGAAACTCGAGAATACCAGGCTGTAAGTTTAATTTAGGAGTAAATATAACTAGTTTCGTGTTCCAGACAAATAACAGTATTTTTACCCTCTTCTAAAAATAAAATAGAAAATAAGCTAGTAGGAAATGAAAATATTTTTAAGGATGGGTTGGTTATACAGCCCCTAACAGTCTCCTCTTGTGCGTGTGCTCTTCAGGATGGGAACACTGCTCTTCATGAAGCTTGTTGGCATGGATTCAGTCAGTCTGCCAAAGTGCTTGTTAAAGCAGGAGCCAACGTTCTTGCCAAGAACAAGGTGAGACCCATGGAGGAGGAGCTTTCAGTTCTGGCCTAAGGTGGCTGATTCTCAGAACTGGAGGTTTCTGGCTGTGCCATTTCTCAGCAGGTGGGGGACCAGCTCTTAGTGGATTTTTTTTTCTTCTTTTTCTTTTCATTTATTACGCCTGGATGGTTCATCCACAGGCATTAGGAAATTCATATTTTGACAGCTGATGCAGGAAAAACTCAATAACACATTGAATGATACATTAATTACAGCTGAGGAACACTGCCATTCCTGTAGAAGTCTCCATGGTGCTCCAATTTATACTGAGGAGATTCATTGTGATTGGTGTGATTTAAAATGGAAATGAATTGTACTAATAAGAAAATGGTATTGAAAATCTGTTTTTCTCCAGAAATTAAACCACCAAAGGCATGTAAACCATAGAGGGAAACAAAACAAAAAAAATGTCTTTTGTTACGAAGTTCTTCCTAATATATTAGCATTGTCTCTTCCCAGAATCTTGTAATGAACATGGATTATGTTCCTTTTGGTACTTATAATACCTTGAGAGCCATTTAGAGGAAAGAATAGCAAAGTAAAGGGGTTTAGTTCCACTCTAATTGTTATAACTGAGTATAACAATTGAAGTATATATACTTCAATTCAGTAATTCAGAAGTTAATGGAATAGTCCAGGAAATGGTGGTAGCAGCCTGTGGTGTGAGCAGAGTCAGGGTTTGGACAACTGTGCTGCTGGGTTGGTCAGATCACATGGCCTGGCACTGTGCCCTGCGTGACAAGGAGAGGGATTGCTTTAGGGAATCTCTGAGCATTTTTGGTAAATGTGTCTCTAAAACAACAACTGAAAGGGGCTGGGAAAGAAAGAAGACAAGGAGTCTTAGATCAAAGTCTAAGATTTATAGCAAAAAGGCATGTTTCTTGGGCATAGTGTTTCTATAGGTGCATATGTGTATAGGCACTATAGAAGCATATGTTTGTACAGTTGTGGTGACTTTGTGGTCTGCAATTTCATCATCTTCAATATTACCTCATATGTATGTCTTCTTTTGTATTATTTCAAGTACCAGTTTTTATTTACTGTAATTACTTTTGCTGTAATGTCCACCTGGATTTGTATCAAGGGTACTTTAGAAAACTTCCCATGCTTGACTATGCTTTGTGAACCATTTTGCTCCTATCCCTGGATATGCTTGTCTGTGTATACACATACACTTAGTACAAAGGTGTGGGCTTCAGATGCAAGTCTGGTTATCCTGCATGCTTGGGTGCCTCTGGGAATTAAAAGATTTAGCTTACAACCCAGTTTATGTCAGCTGGAGGCAACCTCTCTGGGAAAGTATGTGCACAGAATAGCTCAGCAGGGTTGATGGCTGAAATATGACTGGCAAACTTAAATACTGCCTGAGCAGCTCCTGTGCTAGTCTTTGATGTCTTACCCTTTGCATTTCACTCTTTGGGTGGTTTTTAATGGACAAGATATATTCTCAGGAGCTGTTGAAAAATGTGGGAATCATGCATGCTTGCACGTGCTTTTACCCTTTCTGTTTTCAAGAAAAAAGAAAAGCTTAAGTCTACTTAATCCCAAAATGGTTTCTCTGTTCTCTCAGCTTTTTGTGTTACTGATGACAAGGCATTATCATTCTGACAGCTTTTCTGGCAGCCAAGGTTGAGTGCCATGTGCAGGAGCATCCCACAGACTGTAGACTTACACCTGAGAATTGTGCGACTTTGGATGGATGGGAGAGATATGGGCTGCCAGATTTGCCAAACCTGTGAAGCAGCAGAAGATGGGAAGGATTTGACACAGTGTTTTGGGTAGCTGTATTCCTCCTGCACAGTAGTCACCCTGGAGGTGCAGTTTATTTTCATATAAGTCAGCTTAATAAAACCCTTTCTGCTGTGATATATCATCCAGTGAGATCAGCTGTAGCCTTATTTTTAGATTCTCCATCAGTCTGTACATTTCAGTGAAGATTCCCAGACTGGTACAACTTGGACCCTCTCTCCCTCTCAGAAGTTGGTAAGAGGTTTGTCACCCCATGGGAGATGAGCCAGATGAGCCACTCAATCAGCTCTGACCCTTGGCACTGTGATTCCCCAGAACAGAAGTCCTCACCTCTGCCTTCCCACCAGGGCCAAACAGCAAATGATATAGGCATTGCAGAGGCTTTTTAGAGATAAACTTGGGAGGGAAAAACTTGACACTTAAACACAATTTAGCTGAGAAGAAAAACGTTCATGTCTGCCACAGCTTAGGGACTACATTCAGGTCTGTAATATGGAAGTGAAGACCTAAGACCACATCTAAGGGTTGGCTTTTGTAATTTAAACCCTACAGCTTTGATCTTGTCTTGAAAGCAAGGGGGACAAATCAAAGGACATAATCAAGGTGAACAGGTAGTGTAGTAAGCCTGGTAAACCTTTTTACCTGAGGTGATTTAATTTCTAGCTCCCAAGAGCCAAAAACCCTGAATGTTTTCAGACCAACAAAAGCCAAATGCTGCCAGAAAAACTTGTCAGACCAATAAAATTGTTCACCGTGTTAGAATGGTAATACACAAGCCAACACTTCCTTGATTTCTGTCCATTTCTGCAAATTTTCTTCTTTGAGGAACCACAGCATGTGGTTCTCTGGGGTTTGTGTGGCTTTTTGCCCTCCCTTCACATCTTGGCTAGAGACTGGTGTGCTGCCAGAACATAAAAAAGCTTCTTGATAGCCTAAAGTCTGTATCCTGCCCAGTGAGAGCACCTACAGACCCAGCCAGACTTCAAGCTGGTTTGTGTTACAATCATAAGGAGACAGGAGTTGTGACCATGGTCTACTCGCTACCCTGCAGCAGTCGTGGCTGGGATCAAAGATCTCGTGCCACGGCAGTTTGTTTGTTTCTGTGCATGGGGGTAACCTGAAACACAAGAATTACAGTTCTTTAATATTTAACACTGCTGTTTGACACTAATGAACAGTTTCTAGAGTTCTTTCTTCCTTTAAACAGATTTGACCAATGCAGATATCATAATACTGTCCTATTTCTGCCTTTATTATATCCCAGGTAAACCACTGACAGAATGAAGTGGGGATTTCAGTCTCCTGGTTCATTCATCTCATATCTTTGGGAAGACTAGTTTCCCACTCTTGGATGGATCTTCTTGTGCAAAGATCTGTGAGGTCTTATATTTTAATGCTTATGTCCAATTTCTAAATATGGCTTTTATATTTTCCTGTATTTCTCTAAGGCAGGTAACACACCTCTTCACCTGGCTTGCCAGAATAGCCATTCCCAGAGTACTCGTGTTTTGTTACTTGGAGGATCTCGAGCAGACCTCAAAAATAATGTAAGTTTTGGAAATAATATGCTCATTTTTGTGTGACTTTTTTTAGGTATATTGCTTTTACTTGTAAAAATACTCAGAAAGGCTTTAAGCAATGATTTTTATTATAAATTATATTGAAAATAATACTACCCAACCATTGTATTCATTATGCACAGGAATGCTTCTGGTAGGACTGAGTGATGCACTACTTGTACCCATCTCTTGAGCAAGGCTAGAAGGAGCCAAATGGGGTTTTGCTGTTGAAGACAGTGGTGAAAGGCTTCAGATCTGCAGATCATATATACTGTGTGTCAATCTGTCAAATGAGGCAGATTCAAGGTGGCTTCAGTTTCAGACAGCTTTCCTTCTATTTATAATGATTCTGGAATGATGGATAAAGAAAAAAACAATCTGCAAAAGGAAGCCAGATATTTTTGCCCTGCTTGATAAGAAAGTGGGCAGTGAAATGGAAACCTGTGGGGTTTTGTTCAGCTCCCAGGCTCAATTGCACAAATGCTACCCTTCACGGGAATGTTGCTCTGGGTGCCACTTATGTTTTCTACATTATGTGTATCCCTAAGCTGAGATTCCAAATTGCATTGGTTTGTGGTTTAGAAGACAGATTTAATGGGAAAATATAACTAACTCAGGGTTTGTAGTGCCAGAAAAATAGCATTTTATTTTTCCAGTATTTCCCATCAGTGGTTAAACAATTCATGCTCTCACCTTGCCTGACCCCAGCTCTTGCTAAACTTTCCCACCCATGATAGCAGATTCTATACTGCAGAGAAGACAGCATTGCTGTTCTGTGGAGATGTGTGGTGTTTACTGCTCTTTCTGATTTAATAGGATTATTTCATCCCTGAGCATCATGACAAGTACAGGCTTTCTCACTGTGATTACATACTCAGAGCTTTGTTTCTGTTTGCAGGCAGGAGATACCTGTCTGCATGTGGCTGCTCGTTATAATCACTTGCCCATCATTAGGGTGCTGCTCAGTGCTTTCTGTTCTGTCCATGAAAAGAACCAGGTCAGTGCATGAACTTCATTGTGACTCTGTGCCCTCTGCATAAGGCCAGTTGTTGGGAAGAGGAATTCCTGCCCAAGTAATCCCGCTTCACTCTGTGTGTTCCACTGTACCACCAAATGCCTAAGCTTTTAAGAATAGCCTTAAAGTAATGGCATATCAGTGGTTTATTATTTTGCCATCACATTTGCATTATTTTTTCAAAGCACTGCTTATTTATGAGGTGATTTAATGATCTTATAGCCATTACAGAGACATTGTGAAGCACTACTCACATTTAGATGCTACCAAAGTGCAAATTCCTCTGGAATACTTTTCTTTGCTGCACTTTGCAGTAGGAGGAATTAAGAGGACATAAAAGTGAAGACAAACCATGCTCTAAATTCAAAGTAATGATCAGTCCAGCCTAGGATTAATCATCCATAGTTGTTTTATAGGGAAGTAATTGATTGCTGTACCTATAGCATAGCCTAATTGGGTGGTAGTAGGGAAAGAAATTAGTACATTAAAATGTGTTAAATCTGCTAAATAAACATATTATGTGGTACTTAACCACATTTTCTCATGTTCCTGGGAAATCTTCCATGTGTAGTTGAGGATCATAAAGATGTTTTCTGAACTGTACATTTAATGTTCCTTCTTCACTATGAGATATTACAGAAAACAAAATGGGTTTCAGCATGTTAAATTTACTATGTAATTTTACTTGGAAATGAGTTTTTTAACTTGCAAAATGAGCTACTGAATATTAAGATCAACTGCTGTGAACCTGGCCCAGAGAGACATCCCTTTGCTTCACTCCCCGGCACTACCCAAAGTTGTTCCATATTTACCCATAGAATGATTTGATTTAGGAGTACACCTCATCTAAGTTAGCAACAGGCACTAGTATTGAGGAAATCTAATTTTATGAAGGCAAAATGCAAGACCAGGGGGACAGGAAAGCATTATACACACTTGTCCAGTCTCATTTGAACAGATGCCAATTCTGTTACCAGTGCCCAAATCTGTTCATGGCTGTCTTCCCCTCACTGCACCAGGACAAGGGCAGGGCAGTGTGTTAGTGCTGGACCCAGACTGCCTCCTGGCTCTGATCCAAAATCAGTTTTTCCTGAGGATACCTGTGAAGAGCATGCCAACCATCTCACTGCCGGTACTTACCTGAGTATTTCTGAGTAATGTGATACATGACCACCTGCACACCAAATAATCAAACCTGGGGGAAACAAGAAAAAGAAGAGAAGGTTGTGGTGGGAAAACTTGTTCTACCCTCAGATGTCGTATCCATTTACTGGAGGTAGAGCTGGGCTGTCTCCAAGCTGCTTCATGTGTCACTTGGTTTAGATAAATCAGATCACTAGTGCCCCAGCTGCATTTCTCAAACTCAGGGTGAAGCAGCACTTTGCCCCCTCCTGTCATCTTCCTCTCCACTCAGTCATTTTTTATTGACTGGGCCTTATTTCAGCTTAGTTGTTGCATCAGTAAGTAGCTTTTTTTCATCTCTGAGCATCTTTTAGGAAGGTGTGGATTCTGTAGAGTGAGACCCAAGGACTAATGTCTCAAGTTTGTTTTCTGCTTTCTGATTTGCAGGCAGGGGATACTGCACTCCATGTAGCTGCTGCTCTAAATCACAAGAAGGTGGTGAAGCTCTTGCTGGAGGCAGGGGCTGATGCATCTGTTGTCAACAATGTAAGCAGGACACAGAGTTTTTCTGGTATTTTATATTAATGTAGAGGCCCTTCAACATTCCTCATAGGCTTGGTAGAAAATTCTTGGTTGTGAAGTGTTGAATTATGTCATGGTAAATTGGCACAATTAGTCACTTCATTCTCATGCACAGAGTATACACTGAACTTGGTTGGAGAAATTCCATGTTTCCAGTAGCTTGTGTTTTGAAGGAAATGCTGTTCTCTTTTCTCTCAGGCAGGCCAGACCCCTCTAGAGGTTGCCAGACAGCACAATAACCCCGAGGTTGCACTCCTGCTCACTAAAGCGTCACAGGTACATTACACGTCTCTCCCCAACACACACATTCACATGGAGCTGAGGCCACTTAATCTTGGGAGGCTGCATCCCCTGCTCCCCTTGTCTTCCGCTGTGAAAGCTGCCTACATTTCTGCTGGCATTGTGGGTTGGACCCTGGTCTATTGACATAGAGCCTTTCAGTCCCCAAGGTGAGCAAGGTGTGCAGATTAAGCCTCAGCATGAAGTGCTGTCAGAGGTCTCTGTGTCCTGACTGGCAGAGGGTGGAGCTGTCAGAGGCCCTTGCTCCCTGCAGTGGCCCAGCGTCTAGAAAGTTGCCCAGTATCCAGAAGCTTCTGAGTTGTGCCACTCTGCTGCCTACCTCAGGCATATCCCATCCCCAGAAATGTGGTCAGCACTGGAGGATGCTTTGTAATGGGGAAAAAATGTTTATGTCCTGTTTATACTTTGCAGCTATGTGTGAAATGCTGCAACGCTCTTCAAGCCAGAAGGCAGGAGGGCAGGAGACCAGGCACAATCCTTGCCCTCCTCCTCCTTGTCACCTCTGCATGGGCTGGGCTTGGCTTGGGAACCAGCACAAAGACAGCAGAGGAGGTGCTCACACTTCTAGGGGACAGCAGTGCCCAAACAGACTGAGCTCAGTGCTGGTGTGTTTTCACAGCCATAAACACCCACGTTGCTTGGCTCATCAGTGTCCCATCTGGCAGTGCACTCTCCTTTTTCTGTTGCCTTTCAGACAAGGAAAAGGTCTGCTCTATTACTTGTCCTTGTTTTCTTGTAGAGAAGAGCATGACATCACTGAGTAACAGTGTGGTCTGTCTTCAGGTCTCGCGTTTTAACCGTGGGAGAAGCCTGAGGAAGAAGAGAGAGAGACTGAAGGAGGAAAGGAGGGCTCAATCAGTGCCACGGGATGAAGTGGTACAGAGCAAGGTACAGCCTGCCATTACCAGCTGGATCTGCTGTGAGGAGGGACTGGTCACGAAAACCCATTGAGGACTCAGTCTATTTGGAGCCATCACTTGTGCGTGGCCCCAGCAGCTGCCTGAGGCAGTCTGTCATGCTCTGCTGCTAAAGCATTTCCCACACACATGTGCAGAGCAGCTTAAAGCTGGGCAATCAAAGAAGAGGCTCCTTTTCCCCATCTCTGCAACTGCTCTGAACTCCCTGTCTTTGCTTCAAGCAGGGCAGTGTCTCAGCTGCTGATGACACACCAAGCAGCGACCAGCCTCCAGAAAGGAAGAACAATCTGAAGGATAAACTCCGGTCAGCCTCACCAGATCCCAAAGGGAAAAAGAGCAAAAAGAAAAAGCCAAAGGAAAAGGTATCAGTAAATTCAAAACAGCAGAGAGAAAGAAGGGCTAGCTGTTCAGAAGTGGTGTGGGTCCCTCTGGTATGTTGGGGCAGCAGCCCCACCATGCTCCTGGGGCAGACAGTCTTGAGATATAAGTGATTTTCACTGTAATTGTCAAAATGAATTTGTCCCATTCCCACCAGGAATAGTTTACCAAGGTGCTCATATAGGCAAAACACTGTGTGTATGTTATGCAGGTTTCAGCACTCTCGGACCCCATCTCCCCAGCTGATCAGCAGACACTCCCTCAGCCCCAGAAGAACGTGCCTAAGCGCAGAAGTAAACACCACTGCTCCTCTCCACCCCCTCCCCACGAGGTCCGAGCCTACCAGCTCTACACACTCTACCGAGGAAAGGATGGGAAGGTGATGCAGGTGAGCCACTGCCCTCACAGAGGGAGACACTGCGAGCAGCCTGTGGAGCTGGGGCACAGGTAACAGATAGAAAATATGCTCCACTAACTGCACTCTCAGGGGTATGAAATCATGACTTGTGATTGGTTTTCCTTGCTTGGGCTTCAGCTGCATTTTAGCCTGAAGTCTGGCAAACAATAAGCTGGTTTTGTGCCTGTTAAAGAAGACATACTTAAGTAGTTTTGATCTGCAAAGATAAGTAGTGAACAGGGATTGGAAATGACACGAGAACTTTCATTATATACTTTGAAACATTAAGAGTTCTGACAGGAGATGCAAATAAATTTTCCAAGGAAAAGCAGCACAAAAAGCTTATTACCTAAACCAAGAGGCTGAGTAAGCTCAGTAGATTCTGTTCCAATTCTTTCTGGATTTTGCAACATGTCTTTGGGTATTCTATGTTCACTGGGGACAGGATTTCTACAGAAACTGGTAAACAAATATACCTGGAGCTACCAGGCCACATGCATTTATCCAGTTTGGAAAATAATATTTTAGTCACTTTATTACACAATTAATTACCAGTAGATATTTATAAGAAAGCATAAAAACAGTCATTAAATTATCCTGTAGACATCTGTATTGTTGTTTTATTAATATTGCCCTCCTGTAACTCCTGGAAATCCTGTCATTTCATTTCCTTAGCTTCTCGCATCCATCCATCAGCTTTTATCAGTCCCTTCCTGTAGTTCAGAATTTCAGCAGATTCTGAAGACCATTCAAGTCAGACTTCAAAAGTTTTACTGTCTGTTTACTGCTTTCCAACATCTCCATGTAATGTTTGAGAAATTTCCAGACGGGGCACTATGGAATTATCCTACAGCAGACATCAGGAAGTCTAGGGGACCTTTCATATATTAAAGTTATGAAGGGGCAGAGAGGTGATGAAAGCAGACAGGACTTGTATACAAATCTCATCTATTCACAAAGATTAGCTTCATAGAGCTAGACTCCCATACAGTATTTCCTGAAATGCACAACACTCCTCTCTCCTTGTCTTTTTTGCTTGTCTGTCTTCTTTGATGCCCTGAGGCCATGAAAGCAAACATAATTTCTGAAGTACATGTGCTTCTGAAGCTTTCTTTAGTACTCAGCAAACTACCCACCTTTCCCTGCCAAGGGAATGACCCCCAATTTATGAAACACTGCTGTGGGGCTAAAGAAGAGAGGGAGGCTCTTCTGCAGACAGATTCAGAGCAGCTGATTTGGGCTACTGGCACAGCCCCTGAAGGAGCCAGTTTCTGCCTTTGGGCTGCAGAGGAAGCTGATGAGGTTTATCTGTCCCTGCTTAAGGGAGCTTTCTGTGACCATCTCTCTGAGAGATTTGAGTGTGGTCAGTGCAGCTGCCATTGCAGAGGGGCCATGGGATGGTATCACATGAGTCAAAGATAGGCAGAGGAGTGCCCAGCAGGCAAGGGGTAGTTGAATGCCAGGAGGGTGAGGGCAAACAGAAGCAGTGAGGCCTTGCCATTCAGTACTGACAAAGGACAGAGCAGATGATTGGCATTAGGTTAAAAAGCAAATGCACACAACCCACACGCATCCACAAAATCAGATTATTTTACAGTTGAGAATTACAGCATTGAGACATGGGGTCTAGGCCTGTGATGTGGTGTTCCCTCAGTCAGCACACAGGGTCTGAGCTCTGCTGCTTGTAGCCCAGTGAAATCAACACTGCTGTGTTAGGGTGTGTCCATACACATCAGATCAATCCTCATGTAGTCTGTGCTTTTCCAATTAACAGCCCATTTGCTGAGCTGCTGTATGATACTGTCAGGAGGGTGAGATACAGTACATAGGATAGAAGAACCCAAGACTGAAGGAGTCTGTGATAATGTTCCAAGTGCACTAAGAGGATGTGGTGGGGTGTAGCAAGTAAACGTGTCATTATCACTCTTTTCAGGCACCCATAAATGGATGTCGTTGTGAGCCCCTGATAAATAAACTGGAGAATCAGCTGGAGGCAACAGTGGAAGAGATAAAAGCTGAGCTTGGGACAGTACAAGATAAAATGAATATTAAGCTGGGCCAGATGGAAAGCAAAACTCAACACCAAGTAAGAATGTGACCTGAAGTTCTGCTTGCCTATATGATTTAGAAACTTATCCTGAATTTAATTAATATTTTCATCATAGAGATTCATTTTTTGCTTCTTGTATTGTAAAAGCAAACCTGAACTCTAATACTCAAGTCCAGGGAACTTTGACATTCCACTGGGAACTGATGTTGCGAACCAGTTTTTTTCTTGAGAAAAAACACATTTAATGTGTTAAGTGGCTTCTGGTGCTTCTTTAGACAATGAATCTTAAGGGCTTGAGCCATTAAGAGGGAAAGAAGGCAGTCCTATGACTGGTCAGTTCATAATTGTCAAAATCCCTCTTGCTGAATTATGTATGCATTGAGACTCAAGATCCTCTAAATTACTTTTTATTTTTAATTGAATAGTTACTCATTGGTAATTTTATGATTGAGCCTCTTTGCAAGCTACATCTAATTGTAGTTGGCAGCATTCCTAGAAACAAAGACTGAAAGACAGACTGTACTTTGATTTTGGTTTCTAACATGATGATCTCAGCTGAAGAGTTTTTCCCCACAGCTCCGAGTTTTGGACAAGCTCATGGCCGAGCGACTGTCAGCAGAGAGGACAGAGTGCCTTCACCGCCTGCAGCAGCACACGGAGCTGGAAAAGAGCGAGGGGGAGAAGCGGCAGGTACGGCTTGAAACAGCTACTCCCTCTTAGTCCATGCCCTGGTAGGTCAGCTCAGGAGTTTCATTCCAGCAGGCAGAAAATATCGGAGATGTGTCACATCTGTTCAAACAGGTAAAAGAGCTTCAAAGACCAAATTATTCCTACCCACTATCTTAGTCACTAAACCAAATTTATAAAGTTTTTGCATTAGAAATGAGGAATGTGAAATCCAGTCCCACTGCTGTAATTAAATTTGGTATGTCTCTAGTGTGGGTTCTACAACAAAACACCATTTTTCTAACATAGTGATTTGCAAAAATCTCCAGCTCTAAATTTTTCACAGTTGTGCTTTCAGCTTTTGCTTCATTAGTGGACATAAGCAGGAACATATCCAAATAGTAAAAAAGGCTAAGGTCTGCATTGTTCTTTTCTTCTCATCCATTTGGCTGTGGGTCCTGGGAATCTCTCCCTTCTATCTGATCTTTTTTCCCCCCATGTATTAAAGGCTGAAGTTCTGTCCTCTGATGCTAGCAACACAGCACCATCTCCAAGCTGTGTATTACAGCCAGTAGGAAAGTATTTTTTTGTATGCTTGTTCAACCAGCAGTACAAGAACAACTGCAGCAGCTCTTGCACTTCCAGCTTCTGCAAAAACTCACCACTTAAAACCTGCTGAGAAATCTGTGTTTCTCCACTCACACAGGTGAATTTAAAATACATTTCAGTTTCTCACTATTAGTATTCTTCCAAGAATTGAGAAATACACTTTGTGCTAGGAAAATGTCATGTTTATAGGACCATTCCAAATCCATGTTAAAAGACTGACAGCTGTGATAATCCTTGCATAGGATACTGATCAAAACACTTTGGATCTAATATTCACCAAACACTCTTCTCCAAACTAAGGCATCTTTAATTCTTATTTCATAAGGGACATAAGTATTTTATTGGCTTCTGAACATTTAGGCTTGTGCTCCATCTCTTTGTAATCTTCATTTAAGACACAGGATGCTGGAGTGATACATCAGTGAAGTGAATTAAGTCATTAAGTCAGTTGTTCCTGCTCAGTTTGGTCTAATTGAAACATCTGAAAAAACAGAATTGGGCTTTACTAAACACACTGACTAAACATCCTTGTGCCTAGGAAGGCCTGACCTAAATTCATTATGTCATATGAACAAAAGGGTGAAAAGAGCTACTCCTATTTGAAGTTATTTAAATGCATCTGCAGCTGACACTTATTAAGCATCTGTGTAATCTGAAAGCTGTTACTGGTTTATCTTTTAGTGGGGGACTCACCTTTGTCACTGAATCAAAGGAGAAGAAGAGGTTGGTAATTGTATAAAGCGGCTCCCCAGAAGTGTTTATTTTGAATTTCACTCTTAGAAAATGACCATGTGGTGTTCCTTGCACTTAGAAAGTACCACTGACTGTATGATTAAACAAGTCATCCCTGATAGAGAACTCAGAGTTGCATTGGAAGTAGCATATTCATATCTATGAGTTGATAGCTTGGACTAAAGAGACTGCCATTCATCAGCTGGTGTAAAGTTCTCCACCTTTTTTGATCTGCAGTCCTTTAAATATTCCCAGTGGCAGCGTGCACATCTTAACAGGAAGTCTAAGCCCACACATACCCATCTTGTTTCTCTTTGTCCCTGTCACATGTCCTCAGCACCTCAGGAACCATAGGAACTCATCATAAGATCATGTAATTTACAGTCTCTTTCTGCTAGATTTCCTTGGTTGATGAGTTGAAGACCTGGTGCTTGTTGAAGATTCAGAATCTGGAGCTCAAGCTTTCTGGAGATTCCAGGTCATCGAGACCAAAATCAACTTTGTCCACTTGTGAGTCTCTCACTGAGACCCTGGATACTGACAACAACCCCCACAGTGCCAAGGACTGTAAAGCCAACCAGCCTGTGCTCCAGTCAGAGGGCTCCCACCAGCATTCCTATATCACACTTCCAAATAACCTCTTGGAAGATGGGGGAAGGAGCAGAGTCCAGATGCCAGAACAAAATTTTGGGCAACACTTTTGCGTTAAACAAGATGGAGCATTGGGTACAACCACGTCAGGTACTTGGCTGTCATATCCATTCAAGGGTGAGCTCGTTAACTGAGGGGTACTTGTATTATTAGTAGTACATAATTCTGGTGGTGTGCTTCCCCCCTCTATATGCCTAATGTCTTGGGATTTAAATACACTTCAAGGCAGCCACTGGGAATATTTTAATAGGTTGCTGGGTGGAATTCCATTGACTGTTCCTGATGCTTCCACTATGTCTTTGAAGTAAAAATCCTTTGGTGCTTTGAATAACTCTTGGCCCTGGAAGATTCTGAGGGAAAAAAAAAGAAATGTGCAGAAGGGCCAGGTGTCTATAGCCAAGTAGAATGCTATCTGAGTCCTGGCTTCTGTAAAATACAATGTATATATCTCCTAAACACTATGCAAAATGAACAGACATGGATGCCCCATCAAACAGAAAGGCATATAAGAGATCTTGTGGTGCTTGAGTGTGAGCTATTCTGCATTGGAACAGTTCAATAGCATAGAAATGTGTGACCTTTCAAAAATTACTGAGACTTCAAGTTTTGTAGAAGCAGGGAGTTTGTAAATATCAGCAGACATAACTTACTTTGGACATCTAGACTGATACTTGTTACATGTCCTTCTGATGAAATCACAGAATCACAGAATGGTTTGGATTGGAAGGGACCCTAAATGTCATCTCATTCCAAACCCCCTTGCCATGGGTAGTAACATTTTCCACAGTACCAGGTTGTTCGGAGCCACATCCAGCATGGCTTTGCACACTTCTGAGGACAGGGCAACTACAGCTTCTCTGGGTAACCTGTGCCTCACAGTGAAGAATTTTTGGCTAATATTTATGTCCTTTGCCTGTTGTCCATCTGTAGCCCTGCAGCTGCAATGCAGCATCTCTCTGCCTGGGCCAGTTTTTCTCCTTTAATGATTTTTTTGTTACATCACCTGACTGTGAAGATGTGATAAACTAATATAAGCCTGTACAAGGTACACAAAATCCCATCATTTATCAAACAATGAGGTCTTCTAAGGCTAAAATAAATGCCCAGACTTCTTCTTAATATATTGTCTATAATTTATTCTATAGGTACAGAGCGACAGGTAGTGGCTGGTGGACCAGTTTCTTCCCCTGCTCAAGATGTCAGGCCAAAGGACAAAGCTGTGAGTACCAGCACGTTCCACAAGTTCCAGCAGGAGCTGCCCTCCTCCGAGCTTTCAGGCTCCAAATTAAGACATGTTAAAGTTCAAGCTGCTTTGCAGCCAGTGACTGAAGTTGCAAAAACTGAACCACAGAGCGGCTACTTCATTGACAAAGGAACTCAGACAAAAAAGTCCAGCAAAAGTGGGCAGTCGAGGCACAAAGCTCTGCATCACCCAGGGGCACAGCAGGGCCAGGAGCAGCAGCCCTCGGCCCCGCCTGCTGCTCCACTCAGAGACACCTCCCAGGCCTTGGAGATAACCCAGTACTTCTTCGAGGCTGTTTCCACGCAGATGGAGAAGTGGTACGAGCGGAAGATAGAAGAAGCCCGGAGCCAAGCGAACCAGAGAGCGCAGCAAGACAAAGCTGCGCTCAAGGAACACATCAAATGCTTAGAAGAGGAGCTGAGCAAATTAAGGACTAAGGTGCAGAAAGAGAGCTAGCACCTGCCAGGCGGGTAATCAAGCATCAGGACTCATTTTGGAACTTGCTGTGTGGGAATTTGGAATATTGATATATATTTGTAGTGCCTGTTACATCCAAACACAACACACTATTTCAGGAATAGAAATAACTTCAGAAACTCTGTAAGCGAGGAGTTCATATGTTCATATGCAAACTACACTGGTAACAAAGAAATGCTGCAGATTAGACCCTTTCTTTGTTATTTCCAAGAGTCTGTCAGTATTGCACTCTCAAGTTTCCAGATGCTGCTTGAAACCAAACTGCATTAGTAACCAAAACTGCTTTCTGAAAAGGGAATTCCCTTACTACCACACAGGACACAGACTGGAGGGTTCTACTGTATGCCACATGTAAACATGCTGTGATACTAGTACTGAAATAAATGCAGGATGTTTGATAGCTTTTGACAGAATTAGTGATGAAGGGCTGTTGATCCTATTTTAGATACTCCCAGGGCCTCTCTCTAGTCAGTGGAGAGAAGCTAAAGAACCCACTCTAGTTACAAGCCCAAGGTAGGTGACAGATGCAGGCTTCCAGCTGGGAGAGAGCAGGCAACCATGGAGGGAGATGCTAAGGCCACTCATCCCATTAGGTACAGAGGCTTCAGCAACCACTTTGCTTTTCTCTTGGTTTTCCGTTATTAAAACAAGTGCTAAATCTGATTTGTCTTTTATTAACGGTGTCCTGCTTGCAGAGCTCCTTGTGGTTACATTATTGTTGGGGGTGTACTCCAGTAATCTGAGAGCTTCTGTTTAGGGCATGGATGGCAAGTATTTTACTGCTACTGTGGTCCATTTGTTAGGTTGAATGTTTATATAAATCTTTTTTCCTTCAAGCAGGAAATGGCTGAATTGTCTATTATTGAAGAAGCTAAAAAAAGTCCTTTATCTAAGGAAGTGAAAGCTTGGCTTCCTGTATTCAAATGTTTCTTTTTCTGTAGTCAGGATTTTTTCCCAGGCACCTTGTCCAGACTGTCTACCTTTGCTCCTCTGAATGATTCCTCCTCTGGTTCTTTCCCTTCTGTCCCTAAAAAGGAGACCAGGCCCTGATGAGTCTACAGGTTTCAGGACAAGCAGTCCCACAAAACAGCACTCAACATTTTAAAAGTTTTATCAATATGTTCTGCTATAAAATTTGGAACATTCATTGACCATGGTTGTCCATGTTGACAGACTCCAGATAATCTCAAGACACTATAACTATTGCATCTGCACCCCTTTAGGGTTTTCTCCTTATACCTCTGAGAAGGCCCCACCAGATTCTGCCAGAAAACTAAGTTTACTTACCAGATCATGCTAGAACAACTGTTCAAAATCAGTTCCAACACAGGATGGTACTGTTATGCCAAGGAGAAAAGTACTTTTTTTCTGTACTAAGGAGTTCTAAAATCAGTACAAAATACAGTGTTGAAGAACGCCATTCACTAATTAGTAATTAAGCTTTTGTTTTCTTAGCAGATGTATAAAGCAAAAAAGACCTATTATATAACAGTATTTTTAAAGTTCCTATTAATGCACTATCACAAGAGAAGTGTATCTGCAGCTATGGAAATACTAGTTTTCTTGCTCTGACTTCTGTAGTCTAATATAGAGACTTTGGTATGTTTACAGTTTTGTTTAAGCTACAGTAGGAATGCAGAAGCATGCTGTTGAAGTTTTGTATCACCTGGATGAAGCTGATGTTTTGCCAAGCAATTAAACTAAGTGTTGCTCAGAAACGTGTGGTGTAACGTTTTCTAGCCACAAAAAACTGACAGTCCCCTCACTTGACTCAGAAGGGGCAGCAGAAGATTGAACTTCAACTTCTAAGCTTTTTGTTTGTGGCTATATAACACCTCCCTGTCTGTGAGGCTGCAGGGACTGAGTGCTGTCTGTTGGCTGGTGCAAGTGCCCCTTTCAGAAGTTACAAGCGTGGGGCTGAGTTGCACACAAATCACACACACACACTCCTTAGCTTGCCCACAAGCTCAAAGGAGAGGCTCTGGCTTTAGCTCTACTTCCCATATAGACCACACTGCACCACACTCATAGGTCCAAGTAATTTAAGTAAATCCAAGTAATTACCAAGTAATCTAAGGCAATAACCAGGCTGCAGGTTACTGATTTTAGAGGTTTTCTGAAGCCTCTGAGTGTATGGTAAAAGAAAGAGAAGCATTTTCTGCTAAATCCTTTCTGTACCCCTCCCTTCTTCAAAACTGAAGGACTTTATAAACAGGTGTGATCTACCTACCTTTTTCTTCAGGTAATTTTACTTCCCTTTGCAGGCTGTACTTGGACTCTTTAAGGCTTCTGGTTGGCAGCTTTATCTTGGCAAGCCTTCAGAGCAGTGGAGATGAAGGGCAGCAGCACTCAAGAGGTTAGCATCGATCCAGGGCCTGTCAATCCTAGCTCTGGATTACATGTTGACAACCTGGAAACGTACAAACTGGGAGTCAAAGGGTAATGCAGGCCACAGGCTCTGAAAGAAAAGCACCATGGTGAGGCAGCAGAGTAAAGCCACCTGATTGAGGAACAGAAATCCAAGCACTGGCTGAAGGGGAAGGGAAGGCTACTGTGGTAACAGCCAACATTGGTTATGGCTGTTCAGTCAAAATACCTCATATAAAAATATACCTAAATACAAAAAAAAAATCAAAACAAACAAACCTAAATACAAAATTCTCTTAACATGAAGAATAAATCCCCAACACAAAAATGTTCTGTCAGTCTGTTCTACTAGCAAATGTTAACAAAATGTACATTTTTAATGAAGTGTTTTTAGGTAAGTATTTTTCATTGACTGATTGAAGCTCAGAGGCTTCACAGATCTGAACCATAGCTCCTGCTCCCACCTGGGGTCATTCCTCCTGTAGCCTGAAATTCCGTCCTGTGCCTTCCCTGGTGCCAGTGGTGATACCTATTTACTGGACTTGCTGCCAGTTTGTGCAGCTCAGCAACTCTGCAGAAAACCACCTTGAAAAGCAGGGGTGTTCCCTAATGGCACTACAGTAGCAGAGTGGAAGAGGGAAGAGTTCTTGCATGTCTTGGAATCACAGCCTAAAACAGTCAGGCATCAATCTACTGCTACCTGTCTAGTTATGTGGAGAAAATCCCCAGCTCATCCAGGCATTTTTAAATTATATGGAAAAAAAAGATACATCACAGCTCAAGGAAAGTGAGAAGAGTTGCAAGCTAATAATTAGAACTGAAGTAATGTAACATCTGAATAAACAAACCACAACTTTTGCAGTTAGTATTTTCTACCTGTAATTCTTCTTTGTATAGTGACTTTTAAATACTAATTTGAAGGTACTTGGTAATAAACATCTCTAGGGCTAAAATCTCCCACTTTCATAAAGAAGTTTTATTCAGCTACTACTGAAAATCAACATCTACATGCAAAACATTTCTTTAATGTTTGTTCTGGGCCAATTTATTTATCCCAAATTCTTTTTTTAATCACAAATTTGGGTGAAAATCCTTGGCACACTACATAAAGAGCTGTCATTGTGAATATTACCAATTACAGCCACCACAGTAAAACACAGACAAAACAGTATACATTTATTTTCCATTGCACTGGCATTAACACAGCTGTTGAAATTTTTGGTACTTTCTGCTTTTCCTGCAGCACACGCTATATCATCCATGCAGTTCTTAAATGTTCTTTGTGATCCAAGTGATTTCCACTTCTGAGGGTACCCAAACTGAGAAATGGATGGGGAAGGGGAGAAAACCAAACCCCCACTGTGGTAGATTCCTCCTTCAAACATTAGCAGGTTGCCAGCAAAGGCTGCCATTATAACCACATTTTGGAAAAAACAGTTTATTTACAACAGATGAAAATCTAATTGCCAGCAAAATGAAGATCAGGATTTCGCCAGCTTAAGTGTTCTCTGAAGTTCCTGAAGTTGCATGTTGCCTTGAGTAATCATCATCCTGATTGCATCCTGTAAAACAGAATGGAATCCAATGAACTGTACATCCATACACAGCACAGGTCTTACACAAGCATGCAGACTTTTAATGCATTAAAATACATAGAATTCTTACAGGCACTACTGTCTTTTATTTCATTGTGTAAAATAACAGTGCTGTCTCTGAGACAGTTAAAAAACAGGTTATGTTTAATGGATTAATTTTCTCCAGTTCCTTAACAATGTACTTGGTAATGGCTTTGCTTTAAAACTCACTTTTTAATGGGATTCAAACTCCTATGTTTTCTTTATGCCTGTGTGTATGTTGCTTTTGCAAGCCAGTAGTGAGAACTGCACATGAGCATTATGGAGATGGGTTTTACAGAGCAGGTGCAGGTTTCTCTCAAAATTTTATCTAAGGACTCTAAGGCTTTGTCTGCATAATTCAGCCACCAATTCCTTGGCCACTATCTAGAAAAGGGAAAGAACTAGAATGCAGAGGACAAGAGACATACAAGAAATGTGAAGGTTTCTGCATTTCGCACTTGCTTTGCATCCCAAACCAGCCCATTTGACTGTATTTTGCTTGAAAACAGGTGAAATTAAAGCTAAAAAGAAGAAAAAAGCTATAAAAAGCTTAACCAAGTTTATGTTACCGTATTATTCAATACTGTTCTCCTTATCTGCAATTTGAGCAGAGTGTTTGTTCTTTGGGTTTTTATTTCCAGATTATTGTCTGTGATTTTGAGAAACATTACTACTGCTAAGAGGGAAGTTTAGATATGCTGGATTATTTCTTCGCATAGATGAGGCAGCAGGAGTTCTGACCAGTCTGGAAGCGACACCTACAGAACAAACCCCCAAGACACAGGGCAGGTCAGTGCAGCGACCGTTCCCGAGGGCAGGCGATCAGAGGTGCGGGTTCCCGATCCTCACCTCTTCTGTAGCATCCTTATTTCTCCTGAATTCCTCCCTGGCCCAGTCCTTTAAGTAGCGGCGATCCTGCTCCGCAGGGACCTCCCGGATAGCCCGCAGGATCTTGCGGTAGAGCTGAAGGACCTGCTGCCGCCTCAGGAACTGGCAAGGAGAGAGGGAAGTCTGCCCGCTGCCCCACGACAGTGCTGCGAGCTGCACCCTCGGCGCTTAGCTTCGAGGGATATTTAAACAACCACCGAGTTACCCATTGTTTCTACAGGACGCAGCTTGCCCGAATCCCCGAGCTCGGCCATACCTGCTTGAGGGTGAGCGCGCCCGGCGGAAGGCGGCCGGCGGCCATGATGTGGCTCCGCCCCTTCTCCTGCCCCGCCACGGGGCTGCCCAGCCCGCCCCGCGCGGGCGGGGCCGCTGCCGCCATTTCCTGCCTCATCCCCACTTTCAGGGCTGGGTAGGGCCGGTCGCTTTGCTTAAGTTTTGAGCAATTCAAGGCACAGACGTCGTAATTACAAAGAGTGGTACCTCTCTTTATTAGTACAGACGATACAAGATGCATAGGTTTTGCAATGAAAAATCGTGCCTGTGCTACAAGACACCGGACTTAGGCAACATCCCCAAAGCCTGCCTCGGACAGGGGCAAACTTCACAGTGTAAAGTGGTAAGGCAGGGATCATATGGCATGATTCAGAAAACTCCCTGCTGCTATCGTCAGGCAAAAATCAGCAATAATTAAAAAGGCTGTGTTAAGACCGCAGAATAGTTCCAAGTATTCAAGTACTTGTTGATCTGCCTCTGCTGCTCCCCACAGCTTCCTTCCCAGAGGAACCTCCACATGGGTGATGCTGAAGAAGGCTTTATTTGCAACTTCTAATGCAGAAATGTCTTCCCGGGAACAAGACTGGTTTTACTTACGGCATGGAGGGAGCAGCAGGAGTAATATCGCCTCTATTAATATTAGAAATGTGTTGTTGTTTTTTTTTCTTTCAAGGTAGTAAGTTATTACAAGAGAATTTGAGCCAAGTTTTACAGTTACTGTGGGAATAGCAGGAGACAGTCTCACCATTGCACAATTGTCCTCTGACACACGTGGGAGGATGCACCCAAACCATTCTGTTCTTTCACAGTCTCTGCCCCCCCAGGGCAGCTCCCACAGGATAATCCCAGTCAGGAAGAGCTTTATGACCCCTCCCATGAAATGCAGTTTCTTCTATTTCAGCGGCTCAGCAGCAACAATCGAGTCCTGACCTTGTCTAAAATGTCTAAAGAGTGTCGGAGGCAGTCACCAGTTCAAACCACTGTCTGAGGGCATCACTCAGAGTTTCTGGGAGGGCGTTAACATCCCTAAGGATCATGTAGAACGGGAATGGGAATTCTTCCATGTAAGACCTGATTTCAGGCAATTCTCCAGGTCCTTTGAATATAGGTACTTTAATGTCCAAAATAGAATCCTGGAAAAAAACGTATTGATGTTACTACTAAATGACACAAATATTCTATGACCACTGATAGAATTTACCCTATTTTGTAAGTATTTACATTTCTCCCTCGTTAGATTAAAAGTTAATAAAATACTTTTAAGATTAAAAGCTCTAAGTGTTCAATGGTAGATCAGATCAGAAGGTGAACATAAATCAGTTAAAGGCTTTTGCCCTTTTAGATAAAAGTGTACTAATCCATGAATTATGGGCTAGAAGAGACTAAGCTTAAGCTTCTGCAATACCAAATTCTGTAAATAAATTCTGTCATTTCTTAGCATTTTATGATTTGATTTTACTGTTGATACTTTAGTTTTATTAATCTGATGCCTTCCCAAGACAGTCTGTAAGCCTTTTAGTGCTGAGTTCAACTCATATTTGTGCAGTGCTCTAAAAGAAGATTCTTTAGCAACTTCATAGTATTTCAACAAATAGTACAAAGACAAAAATCGGATTAAACTCCAGCTGTGCTTCTTGTAAAGTAACTTCTTAGTTGCTCAGTGTAGCAGCTCAGAAACTAATAAGGGTTACGAAAAACACCTGTTTTCCCCCAGGAAAAGAAGCTTATGAAAAAGACCCAAAATTTTTGCTTGATACTACAGCCAGGTTTCATTAGAACCTTTAAGCTGTTTATCAGAAGGAGAACTGTTCAACAATAAATATAGCAAATGAGTTTTGTATGCAAGAATAAAGATACAGAAAGAAAACACACACCATAAAATTAAGTCTTTACCACATAATTCACTATCAGGGTTATGTTTGCTCACTTACTGCACTACAGAGCCTCCTGAAACCCTCCCAGATATTTCAGCTTCCCATGCAAGGATATCCTAAGTTTTCTTCCCCCATTACCAGATGCAGGACTCAGCCTTCCCAACTGAGGCACTAAATAACTCTCACATACTCCCTTCTGTCTAATGTTTAATCTTATACTGGCTCCAGCTGTCATGTCAATTGGCAACTGCTGTCAGAAATTATCAAGCTGAATCAGAGCTGAGATGGAACAAAGCATCTCTCAAACTCCAAATCTGTCAACCTGCCAGCTGCTTCCCTGGTGGCCAAGAACTACAAGCATTCCGTTTGAAGATGGGAGCTCTTAGCCTTTCTGTGGCATGGAAGCTGAGATTTTTTTTTTAAATACAAAAGATAAAAAGCACAGTAGGAAGTGGCAGATCTGACAGACCTGGGAAACTGCAATTGGGTTCAGTATCTCTGACCTCTATAAAAGATAAGGTAGCTGTATGGCACTATAAAAGACAAGAAAAAGATTTGTATCGGTTTCTCATTCACTACAGTTGAATACTTCTCCCTTGTTCACTTACCCGGGAATTAGGGTTGTCCAACACTACGAAAATAACAAAGATATTGGCATTCCGAGCTGCTTGAACTGCTGCTGTCACCCGTTCCTTGCCTTCCAAGAAAAGGCCTCTTCCATCAGACACAATCAAAAGCAGCTGCGCTGTTTCTGAGCACAAAGAACATTTAAAATTTCACTAAGTTCAGGGTAATCTGTTTAAAAAGCAAACCCCCCTATTTTGCTGTTTGCCCTTGGGGTATAATCGAAAAAGGAGTATTCCTAAGGAAATTAACTCTTAATCAAATAGAATTCTGTGACTTAACATTATGCTGCAGTTACTAGTGAGTCAACAAAGCAAGTAATGGAGGGAAGGGGGTGTCACACAACACACAAATGACCTCCACCATATATTAGTACTATAATCAAGGATGATAGTCATGGAAAATACCAAACAGACTTGGTCATGGCCTTGTTTTTCATGCCTAGGGGTTAAATACTGGCTGAATTACAAGAGTCCAGCCACTAGCTAAAGACAGCTCCAGCTACAACAATGCAAAAGAGCTCAAATCAGTTCCTCTAGAAGCAGGTACCTATGGGTCCATCTGTGGGACTTTTCTCTGCTGTCCCCACTTTAACAGGCTTGGCTTCTATCAGAGAACATTCCTGGACAGCCCCAAAATGGGTTGTTTTTGGAAGAAGCTAAATCAGAAGATAGGCTTGGACACACAGTCTGAAGTAAACCTCCTGAAACATCAGGATAGCACCCATGTTGGGTTCCTCAGCACCAACCATTTCTAGAGACATGTTAGTTGACCCAAGTTGCTCCTAGAGTCAGATACATCCCTCTAGAGGTACATTCTAAGTTATGTACCTGTCCTCCTTTAATTACACATACAATCACAGTAATTACAGTCAGGAATGCAAGTCCTAATTGTTACAAAGGGATGCAGAGCACCTTTCTGCAGACAGGCCCCAAATGTGACAGGGCTTTGTCTTTTTACAGAAAGAGGTGATGAATCCTACAGCCTTTTGTCTTGCCACTTCCCTAATCCTAAGGAGCTGATTACTGCTGCATCCCTGCCTAGTTTAACAGAATGGGATGCTGCTCCTCCTCAGAATAATGTGACATCCTGGTGGCAAAGCAGCTGTGGATTATAAATCCCAGACTGTCCAGTTCTTGGAGTACTTCAACAACAAGACAGTAAATTTTTAGATTTTTTTTTTTTTAATAAAAAACATAGGTGCCACCATGACAAGCTTTTAACTATCAGAGAGATCTTTTAGACTTAACTATGGGGCAGACACAAGGCAAGCAATCTTCCAGCTTTTCTTGGAAATTCAAGCAGCTCGTGACCTAAAGTTGCAGTACAGTGAAAGGCAGGTAGGAGGCAAATTCCCTCCCCAGAGCAGCATGCTTCTGGATACCTAGAGAACTCAAGCTCTCAAGAAGGAGCAGAAATATCTAGAGAGTCAGGGACTTTAGGAAACTGGACAATGCTCTAAGCTGGCACTGTCTAGGCCTTAACACAGTCTGCAAGTGGGAGGTAAAGGGAGACAGGTAAGGCACGCCTTTTTAAAAAGTCTTACACAAAATTTTAGTGAGCTGTTGACAAATATGAAGTAGGTGTCATTTGGGTTTTGAGCTAAATTTCGACCAAACATTGATTTTAACAAAGCAAAACCCAAAGCCCTAATGCAAGTGATGCTTCAGTCCTAGGAGTCTTCCTGGCATGATCCTACTTTGGAATTGCAGAGAGCATTCTGCTGCCATGGCAACAAGCACAGTAACACAAAAACACTCACCCGGATTAATATTTTGAGACAACTGCTGTGCTGCAGCAAACATATTTGCTGATGATTCTAGAAACTGCAGAGGAAATAAAAATTAAAACATTTCTAAAGAACACCTTTTTCTGTTTTAAATGCTTAGACAGTCTGACCACCCAACACAGATACAGTTCTTGGCATTTTCCTGTATTAACTCTTGCTTTAAATTTATTAAGTACTTTTGAACTAAAGAATCTTCAGAGAGCCTTCAAACAGAATTTATTTTTTCTCAATGCTAGCAAAGCTATCAACACAGCACACTGCTAATGAGATTAATGGCATCATTGAAAATATACATCCTATTTCTACATTGAACTTCTTTGGTTTCAGCTTGAAACAGAATTATCTAGTCTCATACTCCCCATAAAAATTAAGAACATCATCAGGACACAAAATACTTTTTAAGACCTAATACAGAGAAAAGTGAATGCTTAAAAGTGGTATACATCAGAACTAAAAGTGAGAAACCATTCTTCCTATTAACAAATTATGGCCATTTTTTTTCTTTGTTATCTAACCTGCTATCAGACTCTCAAATACAAAAAAAAACTATTTAGTGTTACAAAAGTCATCATGAAACCATGAAGCTGCTGACATCTTGGAAAAGACTGGTAAACCTGTTGCCCTAGAGGCATTCCTGTGTACCTGGGCTATTTTTGTTTTCTTCTGCTGAAACTTGCAAAGACGCAATATCCGTGTCCCTGACTGGTCACTGAACTGCTCATGGAATGGGTGCAGCAGCTGAACAGTCTCTCCAAAGCTTCAGAAAAGAAGAGAAAATTACAGCATGAAAACAGCATTTACATTCTGCTCTGAAGTACTGAAGGAAAGTCAAGATTTCAAATAAACTCACCTACACACAGCAATTTGTCCCACTTCTAGAAGAGTCAGAGCATTTCCAATAACTGCCAGGGATTCATATGCAAGCTATGAAATAAAAAAAGTTGCATCAAAAATAGCACAATGTTTTACTCAAAGCCCAGTATTAAATATGAAGAATGCTACTGAAATTATTTTTCATCCTCTAGAAAGATAATTGAAGAGATTGCCTATCTTTTTTTTTTGCCTGTCTTATGTAAGACAGTCAGTACAATAAAAATACACTAGTTTTGTTTGAGGGCTTTGGCTGATTGATTTAGAGAAACCAGTACAGGTAGGCTAATGAAATAAGTAAGTAACTGTTCAGAAGGAAACACACCCATTTTAATTAATAAAAACTCTACAAATGGGCTATGATGAATGGATAATTAGTGCGCCAGTGAACTGCCAGATAAGGAAGCTTCAGCCTTTTGTACGCCACAAAGAGTAATTATACAGGGGATATGTACACCTTTAAAAAACTTAGCTCATCCTTTCAGCTAGTTTTCACTGATATTTTGTTAATAGATCTTTAGACATGAAGTTACAGGAGCTCAAGTGCATGGACTAGGTGCATTCAAAGCTAGGTGCTTTGAAATTATCAGACTTTCCAGCAGGCACCAGCCCGGCATGACACAAGTCAGTAACTCCCATACACATTAATGACAGGTGGTTTCACCATACTTCTCCCAAGGTTTTATTTTACCTGTTTGGAGTGATTGTCAATCATACTAGAGGAATCATCAATAGCTAGGCAAATCTGGTACTGTCGTTTACTGGGCTTGGTCCTTCGCAGCCAGATCTTGTCTTTTCGGAACTGACTGGCAATGTATGGGATCACTTTGCGCATGTTCAGTCTCTTCCCTGTTCTGTAGTCTCCTCTGAAAGTTGAGAAAAAAGACATAGTGACAGGGGTTATCAGCAAATATCTCATTATGGAAATCCATGGCCTATGCAGTATATCCACCAAATATTTATTTTTTTTAATACAACAAATCCAGTATTAGTAGTTTTAATACTGATATTTAGTTATAGATAAAAAAATCCCCCACATTTTTAATGTAAGATGGATATTCAGTGTTTTTAGAACAGGTTTATATCTAGGTAACTCAAATGGAAGGCAAACCTTGAATTTATATTCCACCAGTTTAAAACAAGTCTCTATCTCTTTAAAAAAATAATAATTTAATGTTACAAACAGCGTAAAACATTTTGGCATTTAACATAATCTTTGACTTCAAATGGTGAAGTTGATTGATCACCTGTTGCACAGGAGAAGAAAAAAGCAGGAGGCAATATCCTCAGGATGGTTGCCTACTACTATATCATGTTTGCATTTCATAAAGTAACCTAATGTTCCCATACAAGGAAATTGAAGGCATTTGCAATCAGGAAAAATTACTGTAATGCAAGAACAACATAAAGCTGCAGTTTTACAGATATTGAAGTGCCCCAAACCCTTGAGTTTAAAGAAAATCAAAAGCCTCAGACCCAACTTACTTCAACTTGGCAGCCTGAGTGGGTTCTAGTATGAGTCGCAGCTGTTCACAAAGCTGCTGTGATAGAGGAGCTGTCAGGACTAAATACTTCTGCCACAGCTGTGCTGCTTCCTTCTCCTACAACATCACACAAAGAAATTAAAGTGAATTATGAAAAAACAAAACAAGATGGGGAGCACTGTCTGAAGAAAGAAACCAGACCTCAGCATATTAAGGGGAAGGCAGCTAAAAGTGTGAGTGTCTCATATGACAATCTGCATTCACATTCAAAACAAGATCTGGAACAGCATCCTCCTTCAAGAATAATGCAGTATGTTTTTCAAAATAAGTTAAATGTAACAACAAAAATGGTATCTCTATCATGTGATTTTGAGTATTTCGATTCCAGCCTGCTTGGATTCCTCAATGTTTTAGCAGTAAAAGAAGATGAAATAATGCAATGAAGGATTCTTATGACAGTTTTATATTCAAATGAGATCACAAACCTCCTCTGGAGTTCCAGGCTGTTGTGTCTGCCAAGCTTCCAACTGCCTTTCAAGTTCCTTTCTTAGCTCTTCAGGATCTCTAATGATGTGCTAGAAGTGGAGGAAGGAGTTTTGAGACAGAAAAATAAATTTAACATCTGGTGATCCCCAAAGTATAGCAAACTATAAAAAAAAGTATAAATTAATTGGTCTCATTCTTATAAACAAAAAAATACCCAAATACCTAAATGAAGATTCTAAATCTCCATGTTTTTTAACAGCTTCCATGTACGTGAAGGATAAATACCTCCCCCCAGATATCTTCATATGTTATATAATCAATACAGAAACAAAGCTAGGAACATCTATGATACTGACACTGAATATAATACAGAATTTCAAGATAAAACAATGAAATTATCTTTGAAATGACAAACATCAGATTTATCGACAATATAACGGACACCCAACTACTGAACACTACACCGAACTGGTATCTTTGAAAACATAGTGTACTTCACTTAATTATATTTTTTTACAAGTTGGATTCAAACCACTTGAAGACTGAATGACACCATCCTCCTTACTTGGCACCAAATATTATTTGATAAGCCATTTTGTTAAAGGACACCCAAGCTTTATGATTTTTCTTTTACTTTCACTGCGCTTTCAGTGACAGCCTCTGTCCCTGACTTACAAACCCTCAGTTTGGCTAAAGACCAACACATGGTCTACATAACCTGCAGGCTTAAAGACTAAGTAAAGTAAGCCCATAACTCCAAATTCAATAGTCCCAGTAACTTCTCATTCCTCAAGAAGCAGCAGCTGTCCCACTGGTCACCTACTGCATGTTTAAGGAAGACAGAAAGAACATAC